>NC_016131.3:66324854-66640479 GCF_000005505.3 Brachypodium distachyon | reverse complement strand
ATCAATAAAATGTGGATGTGTGCATCATTTTGATGCAAAGGTCTGAGATTGAACCTCCTTTTCAAAAGAAAAAAAGATCTTGTACATGTCCAAAACATCATCTATTTACAAATGAAGGGCGTATGAAATTGCACTTTGTCCTTCCAGCGTTACCTGGAATGGAGCCTGTTGTTGCCCAGGGACAACATTGGAATTAGGCGGTGTTGATTGACCTAGATCTAAGTTGTTAGTTTAGGTTTACGCTACCGCGGAGGTCGTCGTATATTTTTTAAAGTGACACATTGATGTTTTTTGAATATATTTTGTCGGCTCGTGGTGTGTGACCTATTCATATGTTAGGAAGAGTGATAAGTGTGGTGTTCGACCAGTTATTTGAGTCGCCACGACTTCCCGAGTCAACTCGAAGTTATACCAACTCTTTGTCGTTGATCCGGGCCAACACGTCTTCCTATACTCGACGACATCTGGGCTCCCAAGTTGGTTCATTGGATGCAAAATGAATTCAATTATTCTAAGACCAAATGATAGGAACCAAACAACTTTATATTGCAGCCTCTGAAGGTATGCAATTTTATTAAATCGTTTGGCCAATGTTTATTCAGGTGATCCAAAGTTCCTTTTCTTTTTGAAAAAGTGTTCCAAAGTTTTTGAGCTATGAACATATGAAGAGTCAATCTTCAAAAATATGGGATTTCCCCTATCCTTTTCTCTACGGTACGGTGAAAAAGTGACATGCACGGTCCAGAATCTCCGAGCATCCATGCGCTCGCCTGTCTTGCTGTGCACCACAGCTTCGAAGATTCCGTCTCCTCTCCAGACGGACGCAGCCAATCGAGTTCGAGATTCCTTCCACGCGGAGTATATTCATTCCCAGGCCGCTCTCCAGTGATTAATCCCCTTCTCAATCTGTCATCCATCGGCTCTCCTCCAGAATGCAGGGCGTCCTCATCAGGCGCGCGCAGGCGCAGGCGCACTGGCACTGTCCAGCCAAGGTCCCCCGCCACGTCCCGTTCATCTGCCCGGCGTCATGCATCCCAAGAAGCAGAAGCCTTTGCTGCCCCAGCAAACGTTGCGGCGCCGCCGCTGGCGAGCGCGCGCGAGCCGTCGCGGTGAGAGCGCGCGGGCGCCGGGAGCAAGCGCCGCCGCGGCCGGAGGACGCTGCTGGCGCCGGGGACGGAACCGGAGCGTCGTCCGCCGGTGGCGCCAAGAGATGTGGGAGCGTGGCCGGCGCCGTCGCGCTCATAGTGGGGACAAGCATCGGGTCCGGCATCCTCGCCGTGCCGCAGAGCACCGCTCCCGCGGTGAGTTCTTCTTTGAACCAGAGGTTTCTGCCAGAGATAAATAAAACCGCTGGGGTGAACTTATCCTCTGGGGCTCTCGGCACGTCCACAGTTGCACCAACAACGATCCTTCCACTGATGAAAGTGAGATCTCAGGATGATGTGGAGTGGAGTAATTTCCGATGGCCCAGCTACCCGCACCTCTATCAGCACAGTGAATTGCCACAGTACGGAGGCGCCCATAGGAAAGTTTCTCCGCAATACACACATCCCAGACAGCCACATGTACCTGCCCACAGCATAACCCGATTAACTTGATGTTCCTTAGTCGCTGCGTGCATTCATTCAATTGGTAACGTACTCGTCAGTTTTGGCTGGCGGAACCAATCTTTGTCTGCATCATTGTCCCACTTGGAGCCTTCTCGATCTGAAAACACGATGCCCAGAGCTGGAAGAAAGAAAAAGGGAGATCAAGAATTTCACCAAGTACAATTTTACCCATTTAATTCTGCATGGATTAATACGCAACAGAAACAATACAGTACTTAACAATCTTTCGGTCTGACAAAAAAAAAGTATCATTCTCCCCTTAACACTACGGCAAATTGGCAGGGCTTCATTCCGAGCGCCGTATGCATGATCGTCTGCTGGGCCTTCCTGGTGACCGAAGCGCTGCTCCTCGCGGAGATCAACGTCCACCTGTGGCGGAAGAAGAAGAAGAAGAAGAAGAAAGACGAGCAGGATGATGGCGAGAACAGCGGCGGCGGCGGCCTGGAGGTCATATCCCTGAAAAGCATGGCGCAGGAGACGCTGGGCGAGTGGGGAGGGAACCTGGCCGCCATCGCCTACCTGTTCCTGTCCTACACTTCCATGGTCGCCTACACGTCTAAATCCGGCGAGGTGCTGTCGCGCTTAACCGACGTGCCCGAGGCAGTCTCCGGCGCCGCCTTCACGGCTGCCCTCGCGCTCCTCATCGCCGCCGGTGGCACGGGCGTCACCGCCCAAGTGAACCAGCTGCTCACCTCCTTCATGATAGGTAACTAGTAGTACCGTTTTGCAGCTCGCTCACGCACGCGACGCAAGTTGTGCATCTGAATTTTTAGCTGCCATGGCCGGAAATGTATCTGTTGAGATGAAGAGCAAGTAGCATAGGAATAGTACTGAGAACGGATGGATCGCTATTTAGATGTGCATTAATGCACAATGAGGACAGATCGTGCTCCGAGCCCGTGGTTTATTCTGCTGTTTGATCATTTCCATGCATATACTTGCCACACTTGTTGTCATACAAGCACATGGTATTCCTAGCGGAAAGTAGCATAGGGGTCCCAATTCCCAGCTCCAAGTAGACTACAGAGTAAGAATTAATAACACCTTGCATTGAAAAGAGAAGAAGAGAGCTGAAGTGATAACAGAACAGCAGATACACCTTACGACTTACAAGTAACGATACTTGTCACACTTGCTGTCATATACAACATGATCTGTCCTGGGTACTGATGCAGGGTTACTGCTAACGATTGAAGTCTCGGCTGTAGCGTTGGGTGGTGGTCTGAGCCTGCCAGCCAACACCCACTGGGAGCAGGTTCCCGCAACGCTGCCCGTGATCATCTTCACGCTGGTCTACCACGATATCGCACCAGGTACAAATCAATCTCTCGTCGCATATCGATTTTCCACGCTCCAGCTTATTTCCACCCCGCCAGATCAAATTAAATTGGTTCAAGGTCGTACTCGTAGGATCAAAGCATATGTACTGAACATATGTACGTGCCAGGTACATATGTACGTGGCAGTACGTACTGAACATTTCCCTATTTTCGCAGTGATTTGCGCGTACCTGGAAGGGGACCTCGCGAGGATCCGGCTCTCGATCCTCGTCGGGAGCATCGTGCCGCTGCTGTCCTTGCTCGTGTGGGACGACATCGCGCTGGGCCTCTCCACGGATCTCAGCGGGTTTGGCATTCAGGACGTGTTAAAGACAGAGTAAGCAGTTATTATTAGGCGCACTGCGCACGCCGCGCAGTCGTACCAAGAAGAAAATGCGCGTGTACATGTGCCAGCGATCTGCGGCCTATCTGGATAACGCTGGAGGCATTGATTTGAATCCCATCGGCAAATGATTTACGTTCTTTCGCAGATGGAGCAACGCGATGGTGGAGACATTCTCGCTGCTGGCCGTCGGGACGTCGCTCATCGGGACTCTGCTTGGAGCTTCGCAGTTCTTCATCGAGCAGATGACCAGTCTAGTGCTCTCTTCAGGCCAGCGAGATGTATGTGCAATGCTGCTACACCACAACGGTTTATGCTCACCAAACTGCTTCAAATAACAATCTCTTAGTAACTTGTTTTGACAAAGCAAGTGGTGAGTGCAGGAGAAGACCAACGAGGACGCTTTTGAGGATGATGGATCAAAGCATCTTGGTTGGAAAACGTTGCTGGAAAACAACAGGCTCAGCTACGTTGCCACAGGGGTTGTGGTTGTCCCAACCATGATCATAGCAGCTGCTGTCCCGGATTCATTTTCCATAGCTACTGACATTGCAGTAAGTGTATACATCAAAAACATGTCTGCACACCTTCAACTCTTGGGCTAAATTAATTTGGGAAAATTAGACACAACGGATTATAGAGAACTTACTACTAGTAACTCAAACGCTTGATTTTCTCATGTTTAGGGCGGCTACTGCATGACCATCTTGTATGGTGTTCTCCCTCCACTGATGGCCTGGTCTATTGGCTCTAAGTTATCTGATCAAAACGTCGGGCTTGCAGAAGTAGAAACATCTATGGGTGGCAAGGGAAAGGTGGACTTCACTAGTGCAAAACCAGTCCTAGTGGGGATGGGGGTGTTCTCTGTATTAATGGTCTTCGAGCAAATCTTGCAAGACTTGTTAAGTTTTAACTCCTATCTCCTCACGTGGACTAGCTAGGATAGAAAGAAGTAAAAAAAAAGGAGTAGCAACTAGCAAGTGCCGAATAAGTAGAGAATGTTTCTCCATATGGTTTCATGGTTGAGGAAAAAAGATGTTAGTTTCATCATGTAAATCAGTAACTGTTGAAGTTCAAATGGCGATTGTGAACCCACCTTTCCCGCGCACAACTTTGCCTCTTACCCATGTTAATTTACCATAAATCAATAAAAATTACCCTCTTGTGCCCACAAGAGGGTCAACCATGGATGCCGTCGAGGAGGAGAAGATGGATGCAGCCGGGGAGCAGCAGGTAGCTGCTGTCGACGAACACCAGACCACGCCTGAGGGATATGTTCAGGCCCCCCCAAAATACAAAAAAAAGGTGCGTATCCTTCAACTCAACTTTTAGTTTGGTGTCTTGCAACTTAAGAAGCCATTGTGCAAATCCAGAAAAGGAGAGAAAACAAAGAACCTCAAAAAGAAGAGGAGGAAGAAACTCTGAATATTTGGTGTGTAATTTGTCAGTTAATTGACGAGTTAACATGTTACTGAATGAACTTGTTTGGGATCTTCTAATTAACTAGTTTCGGATTTTCAGGGGGCATGGTGCCACAAGTTTTGGTAGTGACTTGCTAATTAACTTGATTGGGATCTTCTAACTGGCTGGTTTTGTGCTTGAGCACAAGCTTTGTCTGCTGCACCTACATGGTTACTAAAATCTGCAGGTAAAAAATAACACACACTAGCAAACATCTAGATGGTCTACAGTTTCTGTTTTCTTCTTTAGACCTTTTGTTCTTGCGTGTTATACACCCAAAGTTGGAGCAAGATCATGTACACTCATAATCAATGTTCATTGTTCGGGTAAATATGCATGAAGGCGAGTTCCAGTTTATCCGATAACTTCTTTTTTTTGCTGGGATATCATATGTGTATGTACAGAAAAAGAATACAACTGCACCATTGAACAGTATTATCAGACTGATATGAGTTAAGTATGCATCTTTCGAACAATCGATTGTTTATTCTTAGTTAAGCATGCACACTCTGTTTGGCTTGTTTCTTTACAGAAATCTCTGCTCCATCTCAATTTATATAACCCTGTTCGTATGATGCACGTATGTACGTGATGGTTTTATGTGCATATATATAACAAATCCAATCAGAAGTTTTATGTGCATAGATCGAGTAATTTGTAGTGGCATACATCTAAACTTCTCTAACACAAAAGGGGACTTGTCATGTGGAAAGAAAGAGACTTACAAGAATCCATGAAAATGAAGTGTGCAAATTTTAAAATTGCAAAAAAAAAGGCAACACCAGGGAAGGAAATATGGCACGGTACACCGATGCCATTTCTGAGGTAAAGACAGAAAATTACTTAATGAATGGCACAATACAGTACATGATGAATGAGTTGTCTTTCCCGTCTTGTAAACATGAATTTGGAGATCAACGAATTTATAATACAACTTCATAATAACAATAACAACATTTAAATTTATTTTCCACACTCCATTCAGATTTGCACTCAATGTTTATTGCGATGAAAAATAGGGGCTCGGCGAATTGACGTGCGTCCTCGGTTCACGGGAAAGTGAGCCCCGTGTCTCGAAATTTCTCTGCGACGATATCGTCCATGCGGCGTGCCATCTCCGGCGTCATGTGGTTCACCCAGTCGCCGGCCACTCCCTTCCGGAAGAGGGACTTGATGGGGAAGTTGACGTAGGGCAGGTGGCCGCTCTTGTTGGTCTCCAGGCTCCTCATGTTGTCGAGGTTGCATAGCTCGACGACGGCGTGAACGACGCCGGTCTCCTCCTCCGCGTCGGAGAACGGGAGCCCGACGAAGCGCGCCAGCTTCCTGACGTTCTCCGCGGGGTCACGCAGCAGCTCCTCGTACCGCAAGAAGAGCACGTTGTCCGGCGTCGCGGCGCTCGCGCGCCAGTACCCGAGGATGTGGTCCCAGAACGGCCCGCTGGAATGGCCGGCGCACAAGGACTCGAAGGTGTCGGCGAACGAGAGCTCAGGGCAGAGCGCCCGACGGAAATGCCACAAGGAGACGGCCATATCCTTGGGCTCCCTGCAGATGTAGACGACCCTGCACCCGCCACCGCCAGCGCCGGATGCCGGCGGCACGGCGCGCGGGAGCATGGCGAGCGGCATGTGCGTGAACATGAGACGCGGGGACGGGAGCGCGTCGAGCACGGCGTCCCGGCCTTGGGCGAAGAACATGTCCATGAAAGGGGCAACCTGATGCGGGTTGAGGCGGAGCAGCGGGTGGTCGGCGCCGGCGGGCGGGTAAGCGCGGCGCGCCATGGTGGCGAACGCCAGCGCGGCGAGCCACGTGGTGCCGCACTTGGGTATGCTGGCGACGACGACGTCGTCTGGGTGGGGCTCGAAGCGGCGCTGGAGAGCGATGGCCCCCGGGATCAGCCCCTCGTGCAGCCAGAAACCCTGGTAGAAACGGAGCTTGAAAAACGGGACGCCGGGCAGCACCGTGCTCGGCAGGGAGGAGACCAGAACGTCCTCATCTTCCGGAGGCCTCTCCGGCACCGGCGCCACGGTGGCCTGGTGGACATCGTCTTCGAAGTCCTTGAATGGGACGGGGCCTGCTTGAGTACTTGTTGCGTTACTCACCATTGCACTAGAGCACTAGCAAAGAATGATCAAGGATGCAAGTGCTCGTCGACCTATGTTGTATCTGACGCTATAAATAGAAGAATGACAAGATCATTTTGCCTGATTGCCTGATATTGATGCGCTTCCTCGTTAACTTAAAAAACGCATGGATCGCATGGTCAATAAAATAACGTCAAGCTTGGATGGATGTACGTACTTTTAGCCTATTCGAAAACGTATTGACAAAACAAGCAACTAAACTGCGTGTCACTGCCCTACGTAACATCAACTTTTTCCGTCCTAAAATAAATGTCGCTGGATCAGAACAAAGTGGGCGACACTTATTTTGGAAGAAACTAGTCCCTCCATCCAAGAATAAAAATCTAAAAAAATACACGTCACTTATTTCGTGACGGAGTATCACGTTAACTTTATGTAACTGAAACTATTTGCATGACCACAAGGACCAGCGGGCTCGGGTCGCCGCTAGGACCGGACGCGGACTCGTGGAGAAGGGAAGAGACTGGAGGAGGGGACTTGCTACGAGGAGATAGGGTTTGGGAACCACGTTAAATGCGTCGGCCTTGTTGGGCTAGGCCCAGACGAGAGACGACGTTGGACGGAGGAGCGGATAGGCCTTTACAAATTCGTTCATTCTCTCCGACCGGGCCAGGCTTATTTTGGGCAGGAAATTGAAGTCCGAGCCCAGCCCGAAAACTGTAATGGTACCAAGGTCCAAACCCGGCCCGGTCTTTCGGCCGGGTTGTCAGGCTGGGCACATGGTATACGCCGGACCGTACCATCTGGACGCGGCTGCTTGCGGCTGCCCGTGTAGTATGTTGTCATGTTGCGGCCAAAGCGGACCCCCGGTGCCTCCGGAGTCTGCTGGACTTGCGGCTGTCCGTGTACGAGCCGTTGGCATCCTGACTTGCGGGTGTCTGGGTGAGTTTTGGGCCTTCCGCATCGGTCTCAAAAAAAAACAAAAAAACTGTGCATGTGTGCTGGGCTGGGGTTTCCTCGCTCCTGGACTCGTGGCTGTTCGGTTGGGTCTTAATGCTGACAAACAAGAAACTAAGGCCGTATGGGATTTGGTGGCCTGACAAAACTCGCACACGATAGCCTGATCGGTATGTATAGCACAGCAATGTTCGCTTCATCCTCTAAAAAAAAAAAGCAATGTTCCGCTACAAAAAAAAGTTACAGGTGATTTAAAAAACAATGTTCGCTTAAAAAAAAACTTAGAACGGCCAAAAAATTACATGTGACTCTAAAAAAAACACAACACAACACCGGGCGAACAAGGATGAACAGGCTTCTCTGGTTCCTGATAACCGACACGGCGTCACCTCCTCCCACAGGATTTTGCGGTTTGGCCCCGGTGGCTTCATAAATCATAGTCATCCAGAAACTGGTGGCCCGTGTACATGGACGCACTATAGCGTTTGTACACACACTCGCCGACTGCATGCCGAACGAGCTTATTTATGTTTTCAGTGCTTTTCGTCGCCACTGACTCGCTCTTTTGTTGTCAGGCGGGAGGGAGATGATCGATCAACGCAGCAACACGACCGGATGTGATGTGACCGTTGATCCACCATACAATTGTTTGTGTCCTCTTATATCGTCGGTGCAAATGGACTTATACGATAGCGGTTCCCCTAGGCTGCAGTTCCCCTCTAGCTTGGGATCAGAAATAGAGTAATCCGGCCAATAGCCTAGAGGGGAACCATATACTCGTGTATGTTAAGGCCGGAAACTACTACTGATCTGAGCTGCGTGGTCTTAGTTAATTAAGCTTGCTGACTTATTGCTGTGTCCCCAACGAGCGGCTTAGATCGTGGAGAAAGCCTAACAGTGTGCACACGTTGTCTCTCTAGCTAGCTGATCCACAGGAGTCGTTGTACCCCCACTAGCTAACTGCAAGTTTTGTTGGTTAACTGTGTGGACTCCGTGACAGCTGTTAATTATAGTCGAGTGCTCCACAAAAGAGGATGCAGGGCCATATGTATATATCTATATACAGGTCGATGTACGTGGGTCACCTGTACACATATCTAACGATCGAGATGCACGGCCTACCCATCGGCGACTTGAGCCAGCCACGTCGCATACCGACGGCAACTCGACACACTTACGCAAGATATACGGCCACTGTTCTCCATGCGTACGTGTCCGTATTCGCTTATTAATTTTTCGCTTAGTTTCTAAGCATGCATGGTAATAGTACATACTCCGCCAACAAAGTGGAATGGTGAAGACAAAAGTCATACTGTATATGTTAAGCTGCGTGTTAGTCTAGACGAAATGTGTGCGCAGCGCACATTGAGGATATCCAACGAGAGGTATCTTGACGTGGGAGGATAGGACATATGCTTCATTTTGTCAATGGCCGGTGAAGAAAGTTTTTACACGAATGGGAGAGGAGGTAAAGTAATCGTGATCTGGCTCTGAGTAGAATAACAAGATGCAATCACATGGCAAGCGTGTACGCTGACGCTCTGATCGATCTCACATTCCACCGATGCCGGGATATCTGCAACTTTAGCAGCTATCTGTTCAGTACAGTACAGAAGAACACAAAGAGCCGAAGATATCAGTATTCTGAAATGGTATGTCTTGCGTTGCAGAGAAAAGGGATGTGTTCTGCTATCCTCAATAATTAATCACCTTGGGTATAACAAAAAGACTTATGAGAAATAAGTAAATAGATAAAAACTGAATGGGCAGAATCATCCGCTGAGGCTGGCGCGATACAACAACTTGAAAGGTTGGGACTCCGGCGGCGTACATAGTCATAGAGACCAGGACTTCAGAACATGGCAACAGCCGGTGACCCCATGCAGGTAACCTGCTCACCGACGTGATGGTAAGACGACCTCTAGGGTATGTAAAAGGTCGGACTGGTTCAACAACCGGCATAGAAAGCACTGCATGAGCGAAACCAGCTTGCACTGGATTAGACAGCAAAGGGGGCGAACTTAACTTAATGGCCGCCAAAATTAGGAGATTATATGTCGACACACAATCATAACATTTTTTTTGAGTAAATTACACGAATATACAAGCTGAAGTGACAGAAGTTTCTTAGAGTGGTACATTTAGTATTTTTTTTTATATATTGCTCCATCTTAAAAGTTTGTCCTTGTACAGTTTGCTCATATTTTGGGCGTATACAGTACAGTAGGTGCAAACGTACAATACGTAAATCAAGTCGTTTGAAAGTCGGCTGTACATCTCGGGATACGATGCAATGCACAATCGTACAGGTTTGTTTTTAGCTTGGCGAAAGAGACGAACTGCCATCCATTATGGACGAAAAGAAAATTCGCAAACGGTAGTACCGTAGTAACAGCAGAATGTAGGGTGCTGCCTGTCAACGCGCACTTCCATGGATTATCAGGTTCCGAAACATTAAATGTATCTAGTGAGTGGTGATGCAAGTCTTTTTTGGAACGTAGTACCGAGCTAATTTTATCGAAGAAAACAACACCGAATAATGTGCCCATTCCATCCGAATCAAGCTGTACTATTAGAGAAAAAAAGGATTTGTGCATTATTATTTGCTCGGTCTCAGCGTACGAAAACATTAGTCCCAAATCACAAATATCGTGCGTCTCTGTTTTCAAAAAAAAAAGTGCGTCTCATGTGAACTTTGTCTCGGTTCCCTTTCCGGCCTTTCCGCGTCCCCTTGATTCAGTCAATTGATTCCAACTTACAAGTGGGAGCTCATCCCTTCCAACCCGAGCACGGTCATGATTTTGTCCCTAACCCATTGACCACGGGGAGCCGGGGAGGAGAGTAGGCGGCGGCAAAAAAAACGTCAGCAACGACGACGACCTGTGCGAACCCGGAGCACGTGAAGCCCCGCGTGTTTTCTCCCGTTCCCAATGGCCGCGGCACACGTGAGGCGTGCAGTAGAGCCGCGCACTGACGAGTCGTCGACCGGCCGTCTCCGGCGTTGGCGTCTCGGCTCATACGACCCGTCATCCGCTGATTCGCTCCTGAAACATGGCGGGAACGGAACGGAACGGCCGGGCACTGCGCTGCGCATCTGCTGCGTTTAGAATGTCCGTGGGGGCGCGGCCACTCTCCTACTGCTCCCGTACCCGCCGTTCGTCCTTTGACCAACTCGGAAGCTTTAAAACAAGCCGTTGGTGCTCAATGAGCACGAAGGTCGTCTTTCGCACACACGGGCCGTGCGCGCCTCAACTGCAGGAACCCTGTTGTTTGACGACACCATCCTACCCTCTTTTTATTTTTGTCTGGACCGCCGAAGCAGCGGCTAGACCAAGTCCTTGTACACCATGCATTATGCATATCCCAAATCAAAAAGGGTCTTGCGCACCATGGCGACACTTCGTTTTCCCCATAATGCGCCCCCTGCTTAACTTACACATGACCGTACGCGACACACGCAGCTCTGTTGTACTACTCCAGCGGTAGGGCCCTCCAGTCAGTAAGCACCTACACAGCCGTACCCGACAGGTCTAGTCGTGATCTCGCAGCCTTCGAGGAGCGGGTAAAAAATCCGGTATTGCGATCGAGCAAAATCACACAAACTACAATAACTACATGCACGCTGTGACGCTGACATGTCTTTCAGAAAAAAATGTTGCTGCCTCCAACATATCCTAAAACTAAGAAATTTAAAAGGGAAAAGAGTGCTGCGAGTGCGGGCGCGGTGGCGCGGTCTGATCTTGTCGCTCTCGCGTTCCACTTCCACGTCACGCACGGCCGCGCAGGCAGGCGGCAGCTGTGGACCGGGTCTAGACGGTCGCCGCGCACAGGCGTCCACGTCGTCGGCGTTGCGGCCTGGTAAAATCCAGCGCCTGGAACGGCTGCAATCATTATTAGCTCCCCATTACGCTGCCCGCGAAACCATTTCTACCCATTAATTATTTTCCTCCTTTGCTTTTCCGCCTCTGCTGGAATTTGTCTGCTGCTAACCCGGAACCCCCCAGGTTGACGAGCGTGCCACGGCACCAGCATCAGAGGACCCGGTCCACAGCGGCCAGGCCGTACCACGGATTTCGAGGCGAGATTGGACGGTGCATGATGTTCCACGTCGGTGGACCGGGTTAGGGGTGTCCAGGCAATTCGTTCCATACTTCCATCCGTTAGGGAATTACGGTGCAGCAGAGACACGATCAGAGGGCAATGCAGTTTTGACGACCAGCATACGAGGACGACGACCTCTTCGCCTCTTTTAGCTTCGTCTCTCTTCCGCCTCCGCCGCCCCGCTCTCTCTCGCGCACCTTTCTTTCTTCCTTTCTCTGTGCGTTCGTTTCTTTCTTCGCGTGCTCTCTGCTGCGCGCAAGAATCAAAAGGCGCCACTAGCGAGCGTCGCGTCTTAAGGGAGCGGGGGCAAATTAAAGCGAGGCGGTCGGGCGAGCAGTCTTCGCGGCAATCTTTGCGAATCCTCGAGAGATTCTGTTCCCTCCTTGTTGCTTTTTCTGCGTAGGGGGAGCACAAGAATTTGTTGACCGGGAGGGGGTTTGGCTAGGGTAGGCATGGAGGAAGACGCTGAGGAGATGCAGGTGGAGAGGCTGCACGAGGACGCCGAGATTGGGGGCGCCGACACGGACAAGCTCAGCTACGAGATTTTCTCCATCCTCGAGAGCAAGTTCCTGTTCGGGTACACGGACCCGCACCAGCTGTGGCTGCCCAAGCCGCCGGCGCAGGCGTCGGCGGCGATGGCCGTTACGGGGGGCAAGGCGGCGCAGCGGGGGAAGGTGTGCGTGCTGTGCGTGGATGGCGGCGGCGGCGGGTTACGCGCGCTGCTCGCCGGCCGCGCGCTCGCGCACCTTGAGGCGGCGCTCCAGCGGGCGTCCGCGGACCCCAGCGCCCGCGTCGCGGACTACTTCGACCTCGCCGCCGGTACGGGGGCGGGCGGCGTCTTCGCCGCGATGCTGTTCTCGACGCACTCGCGGGGCGCCCCGCTGTTCCGCGCCGAGGACACCTGGCGCCTGGTGGCCGACCACGCGCCCAGGCTCTTCCGGAGGCCCGCGAGCTCCAGCTCCTTCTTCTGCCGCGCCAGGAAGCGGCCCCTGGCCGCGCCGACGGCGGCGCTGCACGCGGCCATGAAGGCGGCGTTCGGCGAGGAGCTCACCCTGCGGGACACAATCAAGCCCGTGCTCATCTCCTGCTACGACCTCAAGTCGTCGGCGCCGCTGCTCTTCTCCCGCGCCGACGCCCTGGAGAGCGAGAGCTACGACTTCCGCCTCTGCGAGGTGGGGCGCGCGGCCTGGTCGGAGCCCGGCCGCTTCGAGCCGGCCGAGGTGGCGTCCGTGGACGGCGCGACCTCCTGCGCCGCCGTGGACGGCGGGCCCACCACGGGCAGCCCGGCGGCCGCGGCCATCACGCACGTGCTGCACAACAAGCACGAGTTCCCGTTCGTGCGCGGCGTCGAGGACCTCCTCGTGCTCTCCATCGGCGGCTGCTCCGGCGGCGGTGGCTCTGGAGCCGCGGCCGACGCCGACGTCCTGCGCATGCGCCGCTGGGGCGCCAAGGAGTGGGCGCGCCCCATCGCCCGGATCGCGGCCGACGGCGCCGCCGACCTCGTGGACCATGCCGTCGCGCGCGCCTTCGGGCAATGCCATTCGTCCAACTACCTGCGCATTCAGGTCAGCAGAGCGAACATTCATTCTCCTCGGTCCGCATCACGATTCACGACATGTTCTGCACTTCTGCTTTTTGCATTGACGAATGTTTCCGTGGATTAAATTTGTCTTGTGCAACGTGTCGCTTTTGATCGATCAGGCGAAACGGGAGAGCATGCCGCCGTGCGGGCCGGACGGGGAGTACGAGCCGACGCCCGCGAACGTGCACGCGTTGCTGGCCGCGGCGGACGAGACGCTGAAGCAGCGGAACGTGGAGTCGGTGCTCTTCGAGGGGAGGCGGATCGGGGAGCAGACCAACGCGGAGAAGCTGGACTGGTTCGCGGCCGAGCTCGTCGCCGAGCATCGCAGCAGGGGATCCCGGATCGCGCCCACCGTCGCGTTCAAGCAGTCGCCGCGGAAGCCGCCGACGCTGGGCTGAGAGCCGGTGGCTGTGGTGGAGCAACAAAAGGACATGTAGGCCTCCCTCGCTTCGTCCCTTGCTTTGGTTGGAATTTCTGCTGCACTTTTTACGTGGCAGTTGTCAGCGAGGCATGGCCACCGGAAACTCCAAGGGGAGAAAAATATATGAAACGGACATCTATGAGATACATATTCGAAGCTTCATGTCTACTTTTTCAGTAGTAGATATGTAGCTACTACCTATCTTGCAGAATCATGTTGTCCCTGCCATTGTTCGACATACCTCGATGTAGGTGTTTGAATTGTGGTATGATCTGCTGACTGAAAGACAGTGGACACAACAACGATTGTACTGCTGCCTGCGCTTCTGCATTGCAGGCCTTCGGCTCTCCGAATAAAGAAATAAAATCTCCGTAGCGCTATTTATTTGCTGAATTACCACTGCAAAATTTCAGTGCAAGTGATCTTTATCAGCTGGACGTCCTTGATGCTGACCTGAAATTCAACCATGTCAAACTCCTCTCTTATGTCTGCTGCTTGCAAAGGCACAGCTTATTTACTGGACGAAGGCTAATCCATTTGAACTTGTAGCATCTGGCCGCACGAGGGGCACGGAACATTCAGAAGATTGCTTCCCCTGCATCCCTTCAATGTCCCCATTAAATCTCATAGTTCAGTGACCAGTCCATTTCTGAGCAATCATGGGTTTTAGAGCGGTCCTGGGTTAATGGGAACGAGTAGCAGTCAGAGGTGGTGTTGGCTTTTCCTCCTGTTGCGGCATTATTTTCAGATATGCCGATACATGATTAATGGGAAATAGACCTCTCAGAGATCCTTTTCTGCAAGACAGAGAAAGAAAACCCCTGTAGATATCTTGTCCTATCACTGTCTTTGATACTGACCAGGACATGCTTTTCCATTGAAGAGCCTAAAGATTCCTCCAAGCAAACTAAATCAAGCATAGGGGCGTGGGCTCATATTTAACTTTCCCAATCGGGTAATAACAGTTTTCTTTTCCAAGCATGCCACGAAGCACTTGTAGCGGCTTTTTCCTCCGCATGCAGCCGCTGATGACCTTAACAGGCGAGTTAAGAGGTTCGAGCTGAATTTGCTTTAGATTGTAGGTTAACGTTTATGGTACTACTACAGGACAAACCGTACGTTCGCGTCGTGCATATGGGCGCTCTGTGCAAGCGGCTGACTGAATGCAACAGATGAACACACAGCGTGACGGGACTGGAGATTGCACATTTTGCGCAACACCTGGGCGGGTTAACTTGTCCAAAGCTGGGGTCTGGTTTTATGCTAGTATCTGGAGTATTTCTGTCGGTCTCGGGGAGGAGGGCTGTCGTCTTTTGAGTTTTGAGAGGCCGTGATGGAACGGACCTAGCGCTGCCGCTCCATGATTGCTGGTAGTTAGGTTTGGAGCATGCGCCGCCTCGCTGTCTAGGATGTACGTTGCGTTCCAACGCCACGGTGCCCGATCGAAACCGGCCGGGGGCGTCCCGTAGGCTGTAACTCCGTCAACCGACAGGCTAATCCTGACCGGAGTTTTGGACTCTGCTGAAGATTTATGGCTGCCCATCATGTCCCGTACTTACTCCATCCCGTGAAGCTTTTTTCTTTTTTCTTTTTTCGAAGGAACCGTGAAGCTTTTTCTTAGCCATATACCACTTCACCCCCGTGATGTTAATTAGCGTGGAATCATTAGCGGATCGTGCCCGTGTTACAACAGACAAACTTGGTGCCCCTTGATTGACCCAGAATCTTGGGCGCAACTTTGTGGTCTTTTCTCGCATCGAAAGACGAGAAATGTCGTCCGCGCTAATAACGACGATGTTCTTTCTACCCGACGAGGAGCAAAGCATGCATGCACTGGACCATAAGTTGCTCGCGTCGCTGTTCCCATGCTTCAACCAGTTTTTTTCGTTCTTTCGTTTTGGCGTGGGCCACCAGGTTTACTCCCATGCATTTCTGCATGCACTAGAAGCTCGGAGAATTTAGGACAAAACCGAAGGGGAAGGGCGTCAGTCTTCATTGCATAGCATTACAGAGAGTGCTGGTAGTAATATACTAGTCGTGCATTACCTTTTGAGAAAAGAAAAGAAAAAACTAGTGCTCTACTACTTAAGTTAGTACTCCACTCCTAACAGTAATAACTCTCTCTGGTGGGACCTTTCAAAAGATTCGAGATGAACTGAAGAAGAATCTCCTGGAACCCTCCCCCTCTCGTTGCCTCCAGGGATTTTTGCGACCGAAAGGGAACCAATGCATGGTCTCTGTGCGAAGAGAAATAAGTAAAATGTGGTGGGCTTACTTGCATTGGTGCCATACACACTCATCTCATCAAATGTTTGGCTGGATAAAGGTGAGCGCAGGGATCCCAAAATGCTCAGCTCGGAATTGCCACCACTTGCGATTGTTGGCTTGCACTTTGCACTGTTGTCTGTTGACTAGTGGGCAAATGTCGCATCTGAGGTACAATGCCCCCTGCGAGCAGCTGTCCTACATGGATTGATGGATACTTGCACAGAATTGCATGCTTTGCTTCTGGGGAACGAACTAGCACTACGACTTCCATCCAATTCCAACAAATACAAGAGAAATGCGTGTGTTTCCTGGTTTAAAAAAGAGATATATACGTCATATACAACTTTAGAAATAGTTATTCCAAGACTGAGCAAACAGCTATGCGTCGAGTTAATTTCTTACGGACACGTTGATAGTATAGTATGCACCGCACTCTATATATCAAGTGCTCTAGGTTTGTGGGAGTTTGGGCCCCGGGGCAGGCGGGGCGCCAGCTAGCAGTCTATCACACGAGCCTGCTAGCCGACACTCCATTGTGATTTGTGAATCTTTCCGTGCCAAGTTCTCCTGCGGTGCTGCCCCTGCCCTGTTCTGTTCTAGGGTTGCAGCTGCTGTTTGGTGCCGCAGGTAGACAGAAACACTCTCTCGCCCCATGCGTTCACGGCACCCGCAAGACTCGAGCCGCAAAAGGTTACGGAGCAGCGCGTACGTCGTAAACCGCGGCAGTAAGGAGATCGCTGGCTTGCCAACCTGAGAACCTGGACAACCTGATAGGTTCCGTCGTAAAACTGTCCGTGACGGCAAGTGAACAGATCTGCCGATTTAGAACAGAGAGAAGGGGAGGTGGGGTCCGGGGGCGCCTGAGCCGAGTGAAGCTGGCAGGCAGCGTGCGTACGAGTGTGATGGAACACTGGTACGAACCAGTACACGGTACACGACCGACCATATCTCCTTGGGATGCACGCAGGTATTCCATCCTTTTTAGCAGGGACAGCACGCACTTGTACCCTCCGGTGGAACGCTAGCTGCTCCCTCCCTCGGGCTCGTCACTCGTCAGGGCCCCGATCGCCTTGCTGTTTTTCTGTTGTCTGTACTTGCTCACCCGGGCGCTTTGCCTGGCTAGTGCCTAGCTAGCTAGTGTACTCCTTTAGGGCTCCAGGCTTAGCCTACGGCCGGCCTCTACGTACGACGGCGTCCACGCATGGTGCTTCAGGCTTCCGTGCTAGCAGTGCAACAGTACTGCATGGGCTGTGGCTGCATATATGCGTTGATGCATGGGCTGTGGCTGCATATACTGAGCGGTGGCTCCTCACCAATCATGGCCTCTCTTTCACCGCCACGGTGGGGGCTCGGCTCTTCCTGTTAAGCTGTCCTCCTGTGCTCAGTTTTGCAGCTAGGGCCGCTGCATCCGTGTCCCCCTCTTGAGCCTACGCCTGTTCTCTCCTTCCTGCTGAAACCTTTGTCAGAAGCTAAGCCAGGCTGCTTTGCTGCCTCTGCAGGTGCTACGAGTACGTCCGTTTGTGTTTGCTTCATTAAATGTCGTGTTGGTGCCTGCTATAGCCGTACCAAGTGGTGTCCGCTACTGCACATTTGACCCTACGTTCTGTCAATTTTACTACTTTTGGAACGGATTGTAAAACCTTTCGGTGCTTTGGTTGTAAATTCTTTACCTTGTGCGGTACGCTTGGCGGCGAGGCATTTGCGTAACAAGTTAGGACAGTTTCCCTTCGATAGGAAGTTCCAAACAGGTCTGTTGGCCACTCATCATATGACGCGTCGTGTCTCTGCACTATACATAACTCCCTCAAGGAAGACGAAGTATCTGATGAAAATCATCTCTACGGTACAAACTCCATCGAAAAAACTTTAAAAAATTCTCACAAAAATCACATATGTTAGAAAAATGATGTTTTATATATGTGTAAAATTTCAAGTCCAAACCCCGTTTCGTTTGGTAGCAGCGAAAAAGCAAATTCTGCATGAATAGTGGTCTTTCAGTGTTTGACACTATTCATCGTAAATTTCTCTTTTTAATTCCTTTCAAATATTTTTGATTTTGAAGTTGAAATTTTGCAGGTTTGTAGAACATTTCAATCCCAACATATGGTATTTTTTTTTAAAATTTTTAAAACTATTAAACATGCTTTTTATGAAGTTTGCACAGTTTGCACCGAACGAGGGTTTTCACCGGAAAAGGCTGATACGCGCAGCCGTAAGACCAGCAAGGCGAGCCCCTGCTTTACCTCAGAAGCACAACCCCCGCGCTCAGAGCAAACCAGATGTCCAGATGCTCCATTCCGCCGACAACACAGTAGAGAAATGATCTATCATGTGTATTACGGTCTCTTGCAAATAATACTTCATACTGAACACAAGCCATTCTTTTTTTGACGAACCTCGCAGTTGTACTGCCAACACAAGTCTTTCATTAAGGCCAAAAAATCAGCACCACAAACCCATGTTTCCTACAGCAGCGCAACTTACAAAGCTAGGACACTAAACATGAAAATTTGACCACACCAACATACCCAAATACCCAATAAATAAACGAATGAAACAGATGTTACGATACTGGGAGAAAAGATAAACATATTTTTTTTGCTTACTAGACAGAAATGTAATAAGGGTACTGATTAGGTACAGCCAAACTGCTACTACACCTTATCTACTGGTTGACCTTTCCTCGTAGCACGACAAACAGAACAAAATGAAACACTAGGACTAAATAATTCCTCCTCACTTAATAATGGTAACAGAAACATATAACATAAGCAAAAGACAGAACTGCTGTTAAGCATAAGCTTTGTTTTTATTGTGCTCATCGCCACCACCCTTGGAACCAGCTCTCCAAAGTGAAGTTGTAAGAGTGAAGCGCATCTACAAAACAAGGGACGAGAACAAACTGAATCAAACCGAGTTTGGGAATTTATCAATGTGTATACACTGTATGCAAGCAGACATTAGTCTAACCAAAAGAAAACAATGGATTAAGTGGACGATGTTATCCATCAGGTATGCAAAAAAATTCTTCTAGTTTCCAACACGGTTTATTAATCAAACTTATAACTTAAAATGATGTATTGTGAACATTCTATGCATCAGATCTCACTGAATTACACATTAATTTCAGAGTTATGAGAAGGATACCTTGGTTAGTGACTCATACCACCACGAAGAGTAGAAGTGATAGAAAAGTATAACGATTCTAACTTCTCTATATTATCTTTCTGGCTGATCAGAACTCGAAGCTCCATTAGGGGGTGTGGACAAGTTGCTCGTTGATCCGTTCTCCACCGGTGGAGGATTTCCCCACTTTCTCTCAGATTCCAATGGTTCCATGACATAAACAGTGCCATCTGTTAGGCCCAGAGCAAACTGATTTGCTTCCGAAGGATGTGCCGCAACAACAACAGGATGAACACTTGAACTGGAAAAGCAATGACATATCGCATAGAAGTCAGTTATAAACTTATAAGGGCGTTTTAGAAGAAAAAAAAACACCATTGAGAGTTCAAAAATGTTTGTTCTAATACCATGAGGTGGCATTTAACTCAGGTATGTAACTCTAGGGATTTAGTTGCTCAAAGCAACAAGTCTCCCAACAGAGTCGAGTGATCTATTATGGGCTTGCATCTGCTAGTCTAGGTAGCACTGCGAATTTCCTCAATTCTGTATTTTTTTTCACTCACAAAATTGTATCATGTAATTGCACTGAACTAAAGTAATTACTTGAGAACAAATGCCAATAATTACACTCTGAAATGAGGCCATGCAAGATCAATTCAGAAGAAGCAATTGCCCAATTTAAAACAGTACTTGAAAGAGGTATCCATTCCCCGTAACCATACAGCATAAATTATGTTTGGTTGAGCCAACTAGAATACCTGATGTTAGGAGGAAGATAAGAAGCTGGAAGAATTCGGCATTGGAGTCTCAAACTTGATGCGCTAAATATGCAGACAGTGGCATCCAGAAAGCTTGCATAAATCAGTTGACTATCACATGAGAATGTGGCATGTGTTATTGGAGCCGAATTCTCTCTAACAGGCCACTGAAAGAAAAGTTAAGGTGAGCCACAAGACAACCTTCATAGCAAGACAAAGCATGGACAATAAAAAGAGAAACATTACCTGCTTCATGGGTTCTAGTTTTGAAGCATCATATATAGCAATCTGGGTCTCATGGACAACAAGACAATGCAGTTGATCTTGGTGGAACTGAACTCGTGTATCTAAGATGTTGGATGTTGTGCGACCTGATGGTATCTGCAAAAATCTGCTCCTTTGCCTTTCCCACCCATCAGTGTTCCAAACACATATCTACAACAGGAACAATAGAAAACAGTAAGGATGTAACAGAAATACTCGATAGACATGAGCTGACTAAATAGTTCAGTAAATAACCTGGGCATCAGCTCCAGAAGATACCAACACATTTAACACATTCGAAAAGGCGAGGCCAGTAATTTTCTTAGAGTGTCCTCTAAGTTTGCTTTTGACCTGTATAAAGAACAAACAAATTGTATTTGAGTGTACCTTGTTCAATGTAGAAAAGAACAATGTTAATCATGATAGTAGGTGCTAATACCTCATCAATCCGGACATTGTAAATTTGGATAGTCGAGTCATCCATTCCAATTGCAATTATGTTGTTATCTTGAGGATGGAATGCAAGAAAGGTTGCTGCTGGTGGTGGAGGCATAAATGTTGTCATAGTCTGCAGACACCATTAGCAATAAGGGGTATTTTCTACATGAGAATGAATATATTACAAATCATCATGATGATATACCAACCTTAAAAGTCATCATGTTGAATAGAGAAATTTTCCCTCCAGAAGCTGACATAACATATGAATCATTCTTTGACAAAGCAAAGCAGTGAACAGCATCTTCAGGACTATTGTCATGAGGATCATTAGTCATGAGGATGCCGCTCGGAGGTTGCCATAATTGAGGAGAAACACTCGCAGTAGCCTAGAAGAGTTGATAGCAAATTAAACCAATCAATAACAGTCAAATGTACAAAATACTCACCTCTCATGTGCAGTTCTAATAAGCAACCTGAGCAAGTATGCAGAAACATGCAGATTACCTTTCCAGATGAATTTCGGTCATTACGTGGCCATTTCCATAGAAGATGGACAGCATTTGAAGCTAAAGCCAAAATAGCAACACCAGAATTCGTGTAAATCAGTCTCGAGATCTGCAATTACATACAAATAAATTTCTTGAGAAAGACTTATGACAAACCAAGCATTGCTAAGTTGAATGGAGCAACCAGTAATACAAGTCAAAATGTGAGATGCCTTCCGTTCCATTCTATGTACAATCATGGACTGAATTGGAAGTCCTAACGTGCAGAACTTCTAAGGTGCAAATAGATAAGCATGGACATAGAACTTAGTAGTCACACTGAAATGTTCACATCCATGACCATGAGTATAAGACATTGTCAAACCTCAAGCATGCGAACAAGAGATAAGACAGCTGCTACTTAATACAATCAAAATAATAGTAGAAACAACAGTGTACCCACAAGATTGCTAGAGAGAAAAAAAATGCATATTCAACATATAAGTTGAGGCAGGAATCAAGGGAAGAAGTACCACCTTAGTTGTCCTAACACTATCACTCAGTTTTAATGATCTGCACTGAGTTGTATCAGCTATCTCGATAAGCTTCCAGACCTTTGACTTATCCATCGACTCATCAGCTATTCTAGGTTTTACATCAACTAAGCTTCTGCTATCTCCATTCTGTAAAAATAAACAGAGCATGACCAACTTAGTTTGGATCATAGCAGAATTATTTTTAAATAGAATAAAATTTAAAAGAAAAGGAATTGGATATAGCAAACCATTGCAGTTATAGCTGCTGGAGCAGCAGTTCCAGAACTGGTTGCAGCCGCGGCGGCGGCGGCAGATGCCACAGCAGCAGCAGTCAACGGATTTATCAGAGGCTGCAAAATAAGAAATGACTCTATCATGCATGCAGAAAAAAAAATCTCGTAATCCTTAGTGGTTAAGACTAACTACTACCTTTGTTACGGTCTCAGATGCACTACGAGAAGCATCAAAAGAACGATTTTCCAGTGTGCGCAACAAACGAACACCATCAGCATTTGCTAAGACCTTGATGCCATTATCAGCAGTAGAAACAGCCAACAGAGTACCCTCCTTATTAAAGCGGATGCGTGGGCTTGCCTGATAATTGTGGGACCAAGCACCAGGTTAGAATAATATGTATCGGAACGAGTATATCATTTGTTTCAATCAGCCATTCACCAAGACAACCATACGCGAAAAAAAACTCACAGGTAGGCCCCCCTCAGCATCAATGGTAGTCAGAAGACTTGTGTTGTCCATGTCCCAAATCTTTATCACGAATTCATCTCCAGCAGCCAAAAACCTGTTTCGAGTGGTATCAAATTGTACAACACCCATCGATCGCTTACGGAATCCCTGGTATGTTCTCTTCACAGCACCTTCGCTCTCATTCCATTCCACCAGATGTGATTCACCGTCCTTGCTAGTCCCACAAGAAAACAGCCTACAGCGCCAAGAGAAAGTGAAACTAAGTACAAACACCTGCATATTCCTAACTAAAGATGTTAACAAAAACTGAGATTATGAACCTTGAACCATCCGCACTATATGACATTGTAGTGCACCAATGACCTGGTGCATCATAATCAACTCTGGACCCCAAATTATCATATAACCATGCCTTTATCTTCCCATCTAAAGCAGTTGAAAAGATGAACTGCATAATAGGTGAAGTATCATGAGGTGAAACATTAGTTTTCTTATACAAAAGAGCAAATAATATTACACAAATGACTGTCATAATTACTGCATGAGTACCTGAATATTTTCCTTATAATGTGGACAAACTGAATATACAGGAGCTTCATGACCTTCAAAGGTAAACTGTTTCACTCCACTAGTGGCCTCCCAGACCTAGTATGCAATCATTTTAGACTTCATATTCACAAGTTCAACAAATATACTACAGTCACAGAACTGATATCACCACAGGAACTTACTTTTATTGTCTTATCATCTCCGCAGGTGATTATACATAGCTGCTTATTTGGATGGGCAAATGCAATGTCATTTACACCACCAACATGTGCTTCAATCTAATCAAGGAAACAACGGTTAATCAAATTAAGGAAACACAGCAGTCAAATATGTACAAGACAATGAACCATAAGCAGATGGTAAGAACTAAGAATACGCAGCCATACCTCCAGGTGTTGCCTAATATCATCGCCACCTTGATACGCATAAATCTGTACTATATGCTTTGAATAAGCAACACCTTTGGAACAGAGAATAACATTAGAATAGTACTGACATAAAAGGACACAGCAAAACAACTGTTCACGCCATCTTACCAAACAAAGTTCCATCCGGACTCCATATTATGCGATTAACTGATATACTAGGTTCCTTAACCAGCGCTGCCTGTTTGTAGAATTTTTCATTTCACACATGCTCAGATTGAATGAGGTTAAAAAATACCAAGTTGCTGAACTACATACTGCAATGGACAAACCTGGAGGGGCATAGAACATTTCGCCACTTCCCAAACCTTGAAGGCTCTTACAACAAGTCTTTCTTTGGAGCCAACATCCCACAACCCAATCTCACCAACATTTGTACCAACTAAAAGAGATACCAAGTAAAAATTAGCACAAAATGAGGTGCTATGGGAGAGATAAATCCAGATTTGTGATGGCAAGAAACATTAAATTAAACTTACCAAGAAGAAGAGTTTGTTGAATTGGATGGAAATCCATGCTCATTGGAGTTGATCCTTGACTCAATGTACGTGCAACAGCTTTATGGAAATCCTCTTGTGGGTAACTATGGTTCTGTGGATAAGTCACCGGCATCATATTCACCGGAAGATTCACCTGTGAAATACCACCACAGTTGCAATCAAGTATGTATTGAGGATTAATTACGCACAACATGACTTATCAAGTACTGATTGCAAAAATCGTATAGTGGCAACAGATATTTCAGGGAGAGAAATTGCTAATACCTCCTCAGACAACCCAATTGGCCTAGGTCTCTTAGAGAGATGATCAGAATCTCCAGGTGGATAATCCATAGCAGGATTGGCAGTTGACGGTGTCCTAGGATGCTTCAACATAGCAGCTTCAAGATTTACATGCAAAATGATATTGATCAACCATATGCAATGCCACCTACCCACACCATTCAAGATTCTTCGCAATATTAACAAACATAAGTACCAGGATTCGTAGGAGTACCAAATCCAATAGCACCTCCAGAAACAGCAGGGTGTGTTACTGCTGGCGGGTTTGACATCCAGCCAGCCAGAGGTGCGACAGGTGTTGGTGCAGGTTGAAAAGGCTGAAAGATACATGAATCAAGTTACAAAAAATTGTAAACTTCCCCATATAGACGACGTATCCAAAAATGCTCAATGAGCTTACTCCATGGGCACCCAATTGGGGGAAACCACCAGGTTTAGGTATAGATCCAAGTAGCGGATTGTTTGCTGGAGATGGAGCGCGTGCACCATTTGGTTGTCCACAAGAATGATCAACAAAGAGGGTCTTGATGTCAGGATTAGGCCTAGGATTTTTGCAAAGCTGGTGCTGCCAGTTTAAGCTGCCATATATATATATATCATAAAATGACATTACTACTTGAAAAATGGGGTTGGTGGTGAGGTCTCCACCTTCCACCTCCTTAAAAAACCTCTTGAGAAAAACAGAGACAACAACAAATGCAAAAAGAAAATTAACTTAAACATAAATGTTATTCTTATCCAAACAACCTCCTCCTATCAACGAGGATGTAGTTTAAGCCTAGCACGCGGTAAGGCATAACAGCCTCCTGGGATTGCCCTCAGCCAAGTTGAGCGCATTGAACAGGTCAAGCCCGACAATAATTCGACATGCTGGGTAATATGGAGTGTTTTTGGTTTGAGCCCAAGCTTACCCTACCAAAAAATTTGGCTAGCCAAAATATGGGTCATGGTTTTGCTTGTCTATGAGTTGGCCAACTTTGGAAATTAAAATGAACTAGAGTGGGTAGGGATATTGGCACTGGCATGCCAAAAAATAGGCTACCATCTAAATAAAGGCCAAAAAAATTGGTCATGACTCATGACCAAAAAACTGGTATGCTACATTTTGGCAACTATCCAAACATACCCATGATTTTCTACACAACATGTGAATGTGAAATTGAACCCAGAATGAACTAGCACAGTAGTACTAACTCTGATGGAAAATAATAATTGAGAAGTAAATAGTAATAAATAAAAGAAATAGTAGAACTAGTGGAATCTAAAAAGATTTGTGGCATATATAAATGTTTCAATTCCAAGGAGTGGCGTCCACAGGTTAACAAATCGTGATAATAACTGCTGCTCTGAGATACGCAGGCACGTACAAATAACCAAAGTATGTTCTTTTCTCTTTTGAAGTTTAAGCCGAATTTGACTATGAACTTGCAGAAACAAAACAAAATGCAAACTAACTTAATATATATATTTATGACTGTAGGATCCACAGAACTCATATGAAAAGAAATCATAATGTAAAATTGGTAGAAATGGGTCAATGGACACGATTTTAACACATTATGAAACAAGTTCCTTTTATCATCTTCAGTGAATGAATGAACATCAGTCCTCATTTTGCTTAGGATAAATAAAGCCAGGGTAAATTTTTCCTAATGAAACAAGGTGGGTTCAAATAAATTTGGGAACAGAACAAGTGGACCAACCACATTAACTTAACATTTTTACCAGATTTCAACAAGAAAACGGGGGTTAAGGTCCACTGATGAGATTTAAGTGGTTTTATAAGACTTAAGAATGTTCAACTAGTAATTATACTCCCCCTAGCATTAGCACAAATGAATATGTAGCATAGAGGAACAAAAAACATGTCCCGACAGCAGAAAAGAATCCAGATTACTTTTTCCTCCATGTCCTACCTTTGGTTGATAAGTGTCCGCAATCTAGAACTCTTCAGATTGGGAAACTGAAGCTTGTCACGGAATAAGGGGTTAGCTTCTATCAGCTTCTTCAGCTCAACAAGCATTATTGCTCTTGCAGATTTTGTATCACCATACTTAGAGAGTTGCTCATTCTCCCTATCAACAAAAAAGGCAGAAACCTTTCACTGAGCAACCCAGCAACCATTAGAGCCACAATAATGATGGCCAAAACCTAACGTTATACATGAATGCAATCACCAGGATTCAATTTCACCTGAAGTTCTCCAGAGTCAAGAGCTGTGTGATCTCCTTAAACAACTCCTCGTTGAAGGACGCAAATACCTTCAAGTCCTTGACCAATATTTCGACCGCCTTCGACCGATCATGCCTACCAGGAAAGAAACCCATAGTCATTAAGGCTGTCAAGGATTTAAAATACTACAGAAACCTCCCCCGTCGCACTTACTTATCGAGGGCCTCGAGATACTTCTGCTTGCGGATCTCAAAGAATATCTTCATTGAGTAGCGGTTATCATCAACTTTGGTGAAGCCCCCGAGGTAGCGCTCCACTTCATCCCAATTCCCATTGATCACCTCGTCCTCGAAGTACTTCATGTTGAAGTAGAATCCAGACTCCTGCTCAAGCCTAAACAGCGACAAGAGCTCCAACTGAGCATACTAGACAAACAAACAACATATTTTGTCATATTTTTTGTTTCAGTCACTCACTTGTGGACAGTCTCCTTAAACTTCTCCTCGTCGAGGAACTGCAGGATGAGGAAGACCAGCTCCCGACTCAGAGAAGACATCCTCCTCCAACGACCTACCCACCCAGGGGGCGAGACGGCTTGGTTCTATTCCTGCCCTACGGGGGCACAGGACCCCCACTGAAGAATAAATTCGGATTCAGGTTTAGTTTTTGATTGCTCAAATTCGCAGGGAAATACCAGGAGAAAAAAAAAATACTAGATCAGAGTGAGATCGATCCAAGCAAGTTAGGGATTACCAACGGAAGGAATCCCTCCGGGTGGATCTCGCCAGTCCAGCAGAGGGGAGGGGTTGGAGGAGACTTCGAAGCGGCGTGCTTCGGTTCGGCGCCGCCGGCGGAGATCAGGCGGCTTCCGATTTGGGGGCGGCCAGGCTCTATCGCGAGAGGAATGGAGAGAGCCGGGAGGGTGAGACTGAGCGAGGGGCAGTATGGTAAGTCAACAAATGGAACCTGGGGGGCAGAATTCTAAACGCATTTAAACCCGCTGGAAACAAGAATGGAATTCCGCGTGTGTGTGTGTGTGTAAGGATGTCGGGATTAGCTTTCCAGCTAATGAATTAAAAACGTGCAGAATAAACCAATGGAGTGCGTATGACTGAACCCTAGATTTCCTAAATTAGAGCAAAGCATATACGGCTTTTCTCGTGCCAAGATCTTGGCACAAATCATCTAAAACAAAGATCTTTCCACAAATAAGTCTGGGGTTTTCTTATCTAAAGTTTTCCCACGGTCTTGTCCTGAATCAAAAACAAAGGTTATGTAAACACTTGCTGAGCTCTGTCTGGAAGGACACCTAATCAGAGCTTGAGGGGTGAGAAAGTGATCTGGGAACTAGACAGAAAGACGTGACCATCTGGCTGCGATTTATAGGAATTCTCGTATTGCCACTGATAAGTACGACAACTTATCAACTTTGCCGACTGCTTATTAATCTGCTTATCTACTTATTACATCTGATGTGCTCAGCGTGATAAGCCCTGTAATGAACGGGACATAATGGTGGGTCCACGGGGGGCCGTCGCAATTAACGCAAGGGAATCCGCGATTGGATTTGCCTTTTAATGAAGACCTCTCCAGTCTGCTCTCACTCATCCCTCAACAACTAAAAGATGCCTTTAATTGTTCTGAGAAAATAATTGGCCTTTTCTTTTTCTTTAGAGGAGATTGGTCTTTTCGGTTCTCAAGACCAAACGTGCACGGAGGTACACGAGCACCGTCTCTTCTTTTTTTCTAAACTCGTACATGAGCACCGTCAGTTGCATACTCCCTTAAGAAAGATAAGTACTCCCTTAAAAAAGATAAATACTACTCGTATACGAACTTATTGTGTTTAGTCATGTTTCCTGTGACACGAAGTCATGATAAATATAGTCCTCCGTCCATAAGTAAGCGACTCTGATGAGTCATCGAAGTCATGAAGGGAGTAATAAGCATTTTCTCCGTCCATATCAAGTGTTGCAACTTTGTCTCTTTAATAATTTTCTTTCGTTGTTACAGCAAATCAAATGCTCCTCTCCTAGTAATTTTGTGAAGGGAAAGAAACAAACGACGAAAGTGTTTAGAGTTTAATTTTGTCACTAACTGACCGGTGTCATGGTCCATACCACTGAATCTCTGTGAAAGGATCGAATTATCGTCTTTTTGTAAATCCAAATAATCACTTGAATCAAATTATCATCTTTTTTTACATCTCAAAAATCACTTTAACATTGCATAAATAATAGTATAATTCTGCACGGAAATATTTCAGAAAATCGGCTTCAATGCCAGGAACAGAGACCGAGGTGAAGCATGAAGTCATACCGTGATACTGGCGCACATAGAAAAACGTTATCTCCCACAAATGGAGTAAAATTACACTCATTGCTTAATTAACAGGATGTCCTTCACAAACTGTTGACGCCGCAAAACATAAACATGCTTTATTTTGGTTTTCATTGCATCTATTGATGTACACTAATCAAAGATATACGCTAGGATACAGGTTTGGTGCAAAACTGCGAACTGCATAGCAAAACCAAGATATATGGCACATGAGAGCAGAATAGAAGAGATGGTGGAAATATAGAAGGGCTTCAGGCATTATGCTAGATCTGGTGCCAGTGCAGGTGTATTGTTGGCAGAGCCAATTGGTTCTTGTAAGGCAAGGTTCAGTGGAAACATCTCACATTGAGCAACATGCGCCATCAGCTGGTCCATTAGAACCAATGCCGCCATTGTTTCCACCATTGGAACAGCTACAAAAGCAATGATGAAACAAAGATCAGATCATATGACACACTACAAGTAACAAAAAGTAGAAGGTTAGATAGATCCATTACCCCGAGGGACAACACACGGGTCATGACGACCCCTTGTCATAAGTTCAATATCCTCATGATCCCTTGATACAGTATTTTGCTTTTTCTGGGCAAATTAAATCAATATCTCAGATAAATCAGTATACAACTGTTCCAAAAGTAGCAAGCATGAAATGCTACCCACATTATGTAAATATACACAAAATATAATACTATACTCAAATAGAAAGAAGTCAAATCTTCTGCACCAAATAAACATTTGAATATTCTTAGTTGTTGAGAAGTTTGATAATCGTCATAACAGTGATTGTAACTTTGTAAGCTGCAATTGTGTCCACAACATTACAGTTCTTATCATTCAAAAAGCATGAAATGGAAATATGTTGCTACACTTTCAAGAAACAACATTTTTCTATTTTATTTTTCTGAAAGGAAGTTTTCTTAACTAGGATGTCTTACCCCAATAGTTGCTGTAGGCTTGAAAGCTACTTTGAAGTATATAGTTTCACCGTTTGATATCCCTCCCTGCATGCGCATACAAGTATCAATCAGTGTCAAACTTCTACTTATAACTTTATAAGTACTGAATATGGCCATTCTAACAGTAACATAATAGGGTGCTAGGAAAAAAACCTGTACACCGCCCGAGCGATTAGTTCGCGTTCTGACATTTCCACCCTCATCCATATAGAACTCATCGTTATGCTCACTTCCAGTTAAGTCAGTACCTGGGAACAAGATACCAGTACTTTAGGGCAGCTGTAAAGGAGGTATCTACAAACACATCAAGACTAACTTTGTGCAAGTCAATTTATTACCTGCAAATCCACTACCAATCTCAAATCCCTTGCTTGCTGGAAGAGAAAGCATAGCCTTCGCCAGTAGAGCTTCAAGTTTGTCGAATACAGGAGAGCCAAGCCCCTAAAAATTATAGCATGAATGATGATTAGCCAAAACCATGGTAGTCGTGGACTCATGGGTAGAGAACTTATTGGTTTATTATGCTAGATGACACACCACAATCAACATAACAGCATTCTCAACACTTACACGAGGAACATTTCTTGCAATGCATGTGACAACCCCACCGATCGAATTCCCTTTAAGTCGTACTTCGTCAATTGCATCGATCATCTTCTGTGCATATTCTGGATTGGGACATCTACAAATGTTGCTCTCTATCTGGATTTTTTTTTTAAAACAAGATAAATTCAGTAACTCGCTGAGAGCATCCTGTAATACTAGTGAGATGGGGTGGGAACCAGACCTGCTCCATGGTTACAGTTTCATAATCAACTGCATCTTCTGGAAGTACAACCTTATGCACTTTGGAAACAAATGCCAGAATCTGCAGGTATATATTTTTCTGCTATAAGTTACTGAAGGATTAAGTTATCAATAGGGAGAGAGCCACAAATTTTGCCCTTTTGCATGTGAACAAAAAGGTGATATAAATCAGTATTCACTGCGGCATGATACTCGTATTATCGTGTATTGCTCTACATAACAGTATCCAAGATGATCAAACTACATAAGCAACTGAGTTGTTGTATTTAGGTCAAGCAAGAACCAGGCTGAAAGCAAAATGAAGAGGGGCCAGTTAACAGGAAAATACTGTGCTAACAGCCAAACACTACTCATTTTTTTATAACCTAGCAATGTTAATATTAAACTTAAGACAAATGTTAAATGATTGGACATATTTCGGATGTATCCACATGCAACTTTTCTTTGTTTAGGTTATATTGCCCATCAAGCGAATACCCAAATGTGGAACAGTTAAAAGTAAAAAAGGAAAGTGCCAAGAAAGGACCAAACCTCCACGCCGGATTTGAGCTTAAGAATTTTCTTTGCAAGAGCTCCTGCAGCTACCCTTCCAATGGTTTCTCTTGCTGATGACCTTCCACCTCCCTATCAGCCAATGAGCAAAGAAAGATGTTTAATTCAAGTATTCAAGGAAGTAAAGTTGTAGCAGAAAAGGTGCAACAGTTAGTGCTTCAATGTGATTACTCTAGACTTCTTATATGTGCATGACAAAAGGTACCTGCACAGATCTAACACCATACTTGAGGTCATAAGTTAAATCAGCATGAGAAGGTCTGTACGCCTTGGCCATTTCAGTGTAATCCTGTGGAACCAAATATGATTGTCAAACAAAAAGAGAATTACCAACTATTATTTCCCTTCTAAATGTTCAGCTACCATGAATTACAATTATTACAAAATAGATATGAAGAACAGCATATACTTACACCCCCTCTTTGATCTGTGTTCGGGACAAAAACATGAATTGGCGTCCCAGTCGTCATTCCTGCAGAAAACCATGAGCGCTGTCACAACACTGACACAAGCTAATACATTGTTTTTGAAAATCAAAAGGTTATCTCATGTCTTGAGAGGTCCTTACCTTCAAACGTTCCTGAAAGAATTTTGCAAGTATCAGTCTCCTTTCTTGGGGTGGTTATTCTGCTCTGACCTGGCCGCCTGTAATAATCAACCTTTTCATATTAGTTACTCCCTACGTTTTAAAATATAGGGATTCAGTAAGGCAAGTCTTTGACCGACAATTACTCTAATAATATGTGGTTTTTGTGATACATAAGCATAAGTGAGTACTTCTGAATAGAATCTAATGATTTCATGTCTTATAAATTACATATTGATAATGTAATTGTTGGTCCCTTGTCTTAGTGAATCAAATACGGCCTATAATTTGAAACAGAGGGAGTACCATCATGGAAATAATTATATCTCCAAGAGAATGTATTTGTGACATCCTAATTTTGGCGGCAGTTAGTTGTCACTGGAAAACTAATAAAAATCTGGAAGAACCACACCTTCGATCGAGGTCTGCTTGCATGTCTTCCTCAGTGAGTGGGATTCTGGGTGGACAACCACTGATAACGCAACCAACACCACCTCCGTGAGACTCTCCATAAGTTGCTACCTGGAAGTAGTCCCCGAAGATATTTCCAGCGGCCTTCACCTCTGTTCTCCAAATTAAGGAGCAACAAATGTTAGCTCGTCTCAAGACTTACATACAGCATTCAAATTCATGATGTCACTGGAAGGCCAAAAGAAAGGACCATTAGAAGTACTAGCTACTACCACAACTCCCCAGATGGCCAGATCTCAAAATAGTCATTAGAAAGGTAACATTGAACCCAGTACTGAGCTATGCGTGATAGGATCAAAACTCCTGTGATCTTTGAATCTTTTTTTCTTTATTTTAGGGGAATGATCTTTGAAAAATGAAACGACGGAAGTATGGTTCTCAAAGATAGCATCACAAAAACTTTTCTCCATAGAGCTTCACAGCCCCTTCCTCCACATGCCAGTAGCGATGGCCATACTCTGAGCCATAAGCTGACTAAGCACTCCCAATTCCCAAGCTCCTCTTACAGTGCAGTCAAAATTATCCCAACCCCGATAAACGGAGCACACACAGCGGACGTGCACGAAATGGTTCTAACAGCATGAATCGAGGGTGGAGCAGCCGGACAGACCTAGGCGAGAGGCGCGGCGGCGCCCGACGGAGAAGCGGACGGAGGCGGGGGCGGAATCCGTAAACGCGCGGAAGCCCCCGCGGGGGAGGGAGCTCCAGGGCGTCCCAGCGGCCACCTGGTGCGACGTGGGCACTGCTGCCATTGGGAGACTCAGATTGGCTTGGTTTGGTATGGAATGGTTTCGGTTGGTGAGGCGAAGCGGAGGAGGAAGGAAGGAGAGGGGATCGTGGCCTCTTAAATCTCAATACGCGACGGAGATTCGCCACTCGCCAGCCACCTACCACCGCGCGCCGGCGGCTCGGGTCTGGTTCCGTGGACGTGCTGCACGCCTGCACCTACGACCGCCGGTCCGATTCGGGTTGGTGAGACGATTGACCAGGCCTGGAGGAAACTGTAAAGAAATTCATGCTGTTTGGTTTTCTATGAATTTTCGTCTTTCTGGCCTGTTTTTGAAACAAAAGAAATAACAATACCAATCTCTGATAAGTTTTCCTACGCTTTCCAAAGAAGACAAATTAATCTAGATCAAAGGTTTTCAATCCTTTATCTTAAAAAATATATAGATTTTTATTCATACTTCATCTTATTTATTTATTTTATTTTATTGATGAAACGAGCATTGCTTTCGTTAAATTAAGATAGAGGGCTTACAAAGAAAAAACAAGATGGCACACACGCGTCCTTCACCACAAGAAAAGTAACAAGCAACAATAGTACGAGCACATCTAACGTTATCGATGGGTATCACGATACCGAGACCTTGCGGATTACACAACACCATTGCCTACTTAGCAATCGACACCACAGACAGTGAGCATGCCAACAAGTTTCTTCGGTGTTGTCAAAAGATGTCTGACCGCCAAGGCATATCAGAAGGACATTGTGAAACGGAGACCACACCCTAGCTCACAACCCCTAAGCACCTTGCAAACTGATGTGTGTCCTCTACACAGCCGAAAGGGACCAATTAACCGAGACGACACCAGTAATCCGAAGCTCGCCACAAAGCAACGACTATCACCGCGAGATGACATCGAGGAAGGGTTGACATCTGCCATCCACTAGCCACAATTTGACTCGCTTAGCTTCTCACATCTCCCCGATGGCGACTCCAAGAAGCCCATGAGGAAGGAGTGCTGGCGTCGACCGATCTAGGTACCTAGGTTTTCACACGGAAAAGGGACATAACAATGTCTCCAATTAGGACCACGACACCCATAGGCGCAGTCATTGACCGAGTCAGCAACCGCCTTCCTAGGTTTTCACGCGGACCCATAGCAGCCTGCGATGGGGGAGGGAGATGAAGGACAACGGGCACCTAGGCCCGATAGCCAAAAATGCACGCCGCACACACAAGCACACCGAAGCTGGAACCATGCTGCCTCTGCCAAAGACTACCGCACCGCGCACACAGCCAACAAAGGGCTGCAACCGCACATGCTATCCGCCAGCACAGATAAGGCCAGCCCGCCGTGCAGCTAGCACCACTACCACATGAGACCACACGCGCAGACATTTCACCTGCAGACGCCAGGGACAAGCCACCGTTGTCCCGAGAGAGAAACCAGATCCATCCGCCGGCACCCTTATGTTACCATCAATTTAGGTAACACACCGGAGAATCCACATAGTCAATAACAAACAAACTCTTCTCGCAAAAAAATAAAAATAACAAACAAACTCCAGCGACGTGTATCCCTGCTACAGCAGAGAAAAACATTTTCTCTTCACTACGGGATCGTCCCCCTCCCCCCACCGGCTCTTTTTTTCTCTCTTGTAAATAATCTCCTTGCCAAGCCTATTTCAGCATGGAAGTAAAACCATTTTGAGCCCCCCCCCCCTCCCCCCAATATGAACATCACGCCCCATTGTATAACTTCTGCCATGCCAATAGCAACTCTCGAGATATACCCGACACAAAAGATTTTTCTTAAACAAAGCTCGTAGCACAAAAACCTTTTTTAGAACACAGTACAAAACTTGCATATTGTAAAAAAAAACTACCAGTACTACGGCTAACTGTCTAAAAAAGAGAGGAAAAAAACTGCTACTATTGACGTACTCTCTTCGATTCATAATAAGTGTTTTATAACTTTGTACTAAATCCAAGACAATTGCTCAGAGACAATGTCATAATGTCTGACCCGAAATTTGCCCAGTTGATTGCTCAGACTAGGTACTTTGGCAGGGCCTGAACTAGACAAACGGTGCAACATTGCCTCGGATTCTGACCCCAAGCGGGCATCACCGCAAGATCTTATTTGTCTTTTACAGGCTTACCGCTACCTGTTGAAGTATATGTGGATTGCCCGGTCCTTTCCGGTATTTTGGTTTTGTTGGCTAACGCATGAAGCTCTTCATGATATCAGACCCAAGAGGTCTCGAGTTCAAGACCCTATTGCCGCAATTAAATTGTGGCGCACTTTTAATCTGCGGGAGCCACACGTGAGAGGGAGTGTTGAAGTATAAGTGGATTGACTGGTCTTTTTCTATCAGATCGGTATTTTGGTTGCGTTGGCTAGCACATCGAGCTCTTCACTACCAACTCAATCCCGGTGGCAGATATTGTTCAACTGCTCATGAAAGGGTTGGTGACTATGTTTTCCTCCTTTAAGTTTTGATTAACAGTGAGAATAACGACGGATGTTTTATCTCTTCGCTTCAGAACACAAGCGGAATAGTATCATACACACAAGCCATATTAACCAAGAAGAGTAAGGTATCACCATCACGGTAAAATATGATATCATAGGAATCATCAAACTTTGTACAAATCTGGGGTCTCCTTCTGTTCCTCTTTTTCTCCTCCCCTGGTGGAGGAAACCAAATAGGCATGAGGCACGCCCTCCTGCTGCACTTCTTCAGATATTCAACAGTACACGCATGAATGTATCAGATGTTTTACACCCACCCATCTTGGCATCCGCCAGACCCCCCACGGGAGTCAGCAAGCCACATGATGATGCCAGAAGCTTCAACATGCTTACATACACTACAGGTAACCGAGGCAAGTTTTACATCCCATATGCTCAAACGAGTGAGCACCCTGAAGGGGAAGGCCTGAAGGCCGCAATCTAGAAGCATATAATGTTTTGCGCTGTCCTGAGATTGGTTGCAGCTACACTTCTTCCTGATGTAGAGAAGGGGGTGGAGGTAGCGGAGGCGATTGGGACGGCTGCTGAAGCTGCTCTTCAGATTTATTGTTCACTTTGATCTCGAGCAACCGCTCAACAGGCTGACGACAGATGGGGCACCGGGTGGTCTGGTACCTCAGCACCTTGGCACACTCACTGCACATGCACTGCAGCAAGAGGTGCAAATGTTAGCTAAAGATGCTGGCACAAAGTCGGTTGCCAAATACTCTTTTGAAATGGCTAACTATCAGTAAAGTCGAATAGAGTTTTTCTGGATTACAAAGTAGAATATGCACCGTCCTACATCATGCTTGGCAAGCATATACAGTATAATTAATGTAAAGAAAAATCATATACAGTATACTTGTAACAACAGTGTGAAGTTCTGGAGTTCGTGTTCTTTTTTCTAGAATACCATGACAAACACATTCATAGCTTACTTAAGTTCAATAATGGATCACTAATGTTGCACATAAACTAGTGCTTTTATAAATTAGAGACTTACCATATGCCTACATGGAAGGACAGTAGTATCCCTTGGCTCCGAGAGGCAGATAACACATTCTTTCCCAGGATCATTTGCATCACCATCCCCTTCCACAGAGTTTCCTATTCCATATATTTCCTGCAATTCATACCTAGTTCCATTTACCCAAAGGATCTGACTGACAACTCTTACTTGATAGTCCCCACTTTCTTTCTTTTCAAACACAGCCTGTGTGATCTGTGAGTTTGGAGTTTTTATCTTCTGGTCTCCCCCTTCTGATGGTGGATCAACTGACAATATTGTTTCAGCTTTAACTGCAAGCGGATATACTTCCATGCCCCCCTGTTTCAACAACTCAGAGTCTTCGAACGCTGAGAAATCAATTCCTGTCCCTGAAGGTTGCCTGAACTTCTGGCCAAGACCCTCTTTGAAGCTAACGGTAACAGGCTTAATCAAGTCTGCTTTCACTGCTGTTAGGTTGCAGTTGAGCTCTTCCTTTGCAAAGAAGTAGACAATCATGCTGTTCAAGGAAGTAGATGAAGAAGAATGGGTAAATCACCTTAAATTACAGAAAGAATATGACTTTTTTTCAGCGTCATGAGGAAATTACAGCTGTAATGCTTGAGTCATGCAATGTTGGTACTATAATAACACTATGTACTACTGTAAACAGCAATACAGGTTATCACAAAGCACCAAAGTTCTCTGCAAGCAGACCGTTAACACATTTGGAGGAAAGTCTGATTATGTTTGGTAAAGTGATCCCAGAAAAATGCATTGAATTCAAAATACATATGTTGATGGCCATTAACAATTCAACAACATGTTACTAAACTAATTGACTAAAACATAACTGAGGTGTAAGTTTCATCACAGAACAGTATCACGAACTTAGATGCATTGGAATTCCGAGATACTGTTTGGTCAAAATAAGAGGCTGCACTACAAATAAACTAGAACTTAAAAGTTAAAAAACTCACTTTAGTTTCTGTAACCAACATCTGGTCACAGCAGATTCACTTCTGACCAAGATGGGCATGTTCTAGATGATGAACATATTCCTACAGCAACAACTAGCTATCAACTAAAACAATGGCATTATGTATGTTGAGGAACCGAAGGCTTAACTAACCACGCGAAAGAATATACCACGTAGTCGAAAAAAAATAAGAGGGACAATTTAAATAGGCAAATTTAAATCAATCAAGTTATTTAGGCAATTGAGCAGACAGTGATGCTGGGAAGAACGAGTAATGTATAACATACTTAAGATCAAGTGTTGACTAGGACACCACGGAAATAGGGCATATGTAATACCAAGTGTTAACAATGGACAATAGAGCATCCGGCGTAAACCTCACGATCAATTCCAAAGTTCCAACATTTTAATCAGGCAGGAACCCCAAATATGTAGTGTCCATCCTCCAGATTCCAGACTGGCACTTATTAAGGTTAATGAATCCACATAAGCAGGCTTATGACCACTACAGATCATTCAAACTTCATCCTTAATTCCTTATTACAGTATTCTCAACCACAGAGTTTTTGCTAAGAACTTTTGAGGCAATCTAATGAGTAATGAATAAACATGCAGAAAATGCTAAAGCCAACTTGTATTAACTTGTCTGCCAATAGATCAAAAGCTATTGAAGAAGAATTCTTTGCAAAGACCAGGATAGCAACTAGCAAGGATACTGCAAATGATGACTGAGCTCCGAGGGCTTATATCTATCTTGGTGTTCCCAGATAATATTTTCGTACGCAAAAAGTCCTGATGTATAGTTTTCTGTCATATCTTTCATTTGTAATGGTCAATAAAGGGAATCGCCAATCAAACAAATGGAGGTCAAAGATCGTTGAAACAAAAATACCCACCCTCAACCTCAGGCGAGTGAAATTGAAAGCATCACCATCACAAGATGTTAATTACTCAAAGCATCAACATCGTTACACAAAACAGATCCATGCAAATTGAAACATCTCACGTACCCTAACGAAGTAACTAGCAGCAAAAGCTTGGATGCGTACCCAAAAAATTGCACAAATGTTCGAAATGAAAAAAAAAAAAGAGGGACCAAGATTCACCTTCCGGCGACGGTGGCGTCGAAGGTGAAGGCAACGAGGAAGCGGCCGGGACACCCTTCATCAGGCTCAATCCGAAGAGTCTCCTTCTTGAGGTTGACGTCGTTCCGGATGGTAACTGCCTTCTGGTGCTCGACGTACGGCGTGGGCATAGGCGGTTGGAGTCCGTAGGGGTACCGTCCAGCCCACCCGGGGTAGTGGTGGGAGTGGACCGAGGGCGGGAACTCACCGGCGGCAGCGTTGGGTGGCGGCGCAGCGCCCCTGTGGTGGTGGTCGTAGGGCGCCGGGAGGGGCACCTGCACGGACGGCGGCGGCGGCGGGTAATAGTTCCCGTATTGCGGGTAGTACTGCGGCGGGTTGGGGTTGGGGTACTGTGGCGGGTAAGGCGTGGCGGCAGCGAACACGTAGCGGTTCGGGGCAACCTCCGGCTGCTGGGGAGGCGGCGGCGCCTGGTGGTGGTGGCCGTGGCCGTGGCCGGAGCCCCGACGGCGGTGACCAGGGGCGCCTCCTCCACCGTTGCTACCCGTGTTGCCCATGCTCTCGCGCAGATCACCGGCGGCGAGCTCGCAGAAACGACCTCAAACTCGGATCTCGAGGCCTCGGAGCATGGGAATTGGAGGAGACCCTCCTCTCCCGTTCTTCGAAAATCGGGACTTAATTGGTCCAGAAAATTCGAAAAAAAAGAAGAAGAAGCGACAACAACACTTCCGAGGATCAGAAGTCAGAGAGCAATGGAACTGGATCCCCTGATTCCCCCTCGCGAAATCGAAATCGACGAGCGATTCGATCGGGGTCGGGGGAGGGGAACGGGAGAGGAAGGAAGCACTTGCTCACACACTTCTTCTTCTTCTTTGCTTTCTCGTCTGTATCGTATTTTTGGGGCGATAATGGAAGGTTGCGCGTAAAGCACACCACTATCTTCCCATCGATGCTTTTCCCCCCGGTGGTTAAGGGTCTCGCAAATCGCACCTGCGCGGAAGCGCTTGTTTGCGATTAGATCCTCGATTCTTCTCGAATTTATTTGGCATGCGGCCCATGCGATTATTGTTCGCGGTGAGGCTCAAAACCCGTACGAGGCATGCGAGTTTCTCAACCGCACGTGCAACTTTGAATTGTGAAGGAGAATGCCTTGCTTGTTGTGGCCGGAAAACAAACAGTTGCCTATATTTGGCCAACTTGTAACCACACGTGCAGACACCTCCTATTTCGGGTTAGAGTAGTGATGGCCGGCGTGTATCTAGTTTGGCCGTCAGAAACAAAACAACTGACGGTAAATTTTCCTCTTTTTTTCTTATTTTTATACAATCTGAGCAAAAGATTTTCAGTTATTTGTAAGTTTTCTTTCCCTGTGATGAATATCATTGGTAAGGCTGGTCCAGCAGCGCCACTAGAGGGGCAAATGCGAATGCCGATGACCAGAAAACTGGAGGGGCTAGTTGGCAATTAACTGGCAACAATTCTTCTGTTCTTTTTATCAAGCTTTTGTAAAGATGTTTTTGTAGTGGGGAGTGGTAGTGGTCAGGTTTGAGCCTAACCAGAGGTGTCCATGTTCTGCTTTTTGCTAGTGGGCTTGGGACTAATGACAAAATAATAATAATAATAATACATATATGCCTTGTTTGGTTTGGCATAAGGCTTTTCTGCAAGTTGCACAAACCGCTTCAAAAAGAAATCTTCAGTATACATGGACAAATTATTGAGCAGGCTCGAAGTCATTGCTAGTACTGTTCGTCTGTTCTGACACTTGATGGATGGGATGGTTGATTAAACCTGAAACTGTGGGTGCTCCTCTAATTGGCGACACTCTTTTTGTCTTGGCATGATTTACGCTCGGCTCATTTACTTGGTTTTGTTCCGTCCGGACTCCAAAGTGGAGTTAGTCCCTACCTGACTAGATAAACACTTGCTATCTGATCGACCTTCTCTGCCATAGGCCTGGCCGGTGGCAGTTACCGTAGGATTAGCCGCCTGGAAATTAACCGGTTGTACTGAAAAATCGCGTCCTCCGGAGATACCAAAATAGTACTCCCTCGGTCATCACGTATTAAAAGATTTTCTATTACATGTATCTAAACGTTTTTTAGGCATAAATACATCCAAATTTCAAATTTGAGTCATTTAATTTGGGACGGGGGAGCAATAGTACTGTAGGAAAATTCGCTTCCTCTGGAGATACCAAAATGCTAGAACTATAGTAGTGTTGCATCCTCAAATAAACGAGGCTTGGCGCTCATTCGGTCTGAAAAAATTAAATGATTTTTATAACGTTTCAGCCTCTAGTTTTTTGGTGTAGCATTCTTCCGTAAGAAGAGGGACGTTAGATTTCTAAGGAATGTGTCTAAATTGGCCTAGTTGTAATGAAGATCTCATTAAAAAAATCTTAAAGATTGAACTGTGCGTGCCATTTCAATCATTTACTTTTCATATTCATGTGATTTCAAATCCCGTGAACCGAATAAACCCTTATACACCGAGAGTAGAGTCCAACTAAGTAACAGTGCACACGACACTCATTCTGTGTCATTTTGGCAATATAGAGGCACCAGGGTTTTCTATATTGGAGTTTTCTCACAGTTTATTGAGACATGATGCATATCAGACACATCGAAAAGTTGAATCAATTCCATGCTTACATGATTTTGATAAAATTTCAGCTTCACAGGGGTTTTACAACCTAATGACATGTTGTTGTATCCTTTGTGTAAGTTGGTAGAATTGTGGAACATAACACCTCTTGCTTATCTAGCTAAGCATATATTTTGGGTGTTGAACGTGTACAAGAAAATCTATCAATGAGAATGTGATTAACACTAGCAATACGAGGGAAGCCAACAAAGAGAGGCATTGTAATAGCTGCATGAAGCACACCTTAAGCCTGAATTTACTACATTACCACGTGATAATTAATATAATCAAATAAAAGTCGTCTTTACACGCGTATGTGTATCTAATTTTGTCATGCTAGTTGGATGAAAATGACAATGACACTAACTAAATTTTTCACTTAATTTCCCATCTCACGCCTATTGCATACATCTACCCTACGAAGTTTGTGTTTGTGTTTGATGTACACACCTACGAGCTGCTCTTGAAGACTAATTTTAGGATGTCATTATGCTATATTTTCCCTATATAATGCGTTTCACCATTTAGAGGGGAACACAAACTTGTATACTATTACACATAACTAAAACCATCATATATTAAAGCTCGACGCAAGTATACAGTAAACTACAAAACTAAGGGATCTTGAATATGATTGTTCTAGCACAAAAAAAATTGATGTCTTTGTTTGTTTGTTATTAAAATCACGAGTTACGGCGCAGATCAAAAATATCTCAACCACTACAATGGTTAAATGACTAAATCCAATGCCCTAAGTTGCTTAGATAAATTCTATTGTGCAACATGTTTTAGTTGCCCACCAAGAACCTTAATTTGTTACAAATAAATCTCATTACTTTCACATCATGACTAATTGAGCTTCAGATCAATCATGAAAACCCTCAACTGATTACAAATCAATCACAATGATATGAAATTACAACCATTTGGACAATTTTTGTTTCATGAGTGTTTGTTTTCTTTATATATTAGTAGATAATTGGAATACATGTATATTTTTAGTCTTGCTAAGTGCAACTTTCCTCACGTGGATATCAAGAGGCAAAGTAAAAATTCTTTCCGGGGGAATTAAACTTTAGTTCACATATAGGACAGTAAAACTGGGCATTCTGGAAGGCCTCTCACGCCATCAGCCTTCTCGACCGTCCGATTAGGCGTCTGGCCGAAATCCGGCCGTCCATTCATGGGCTTTCGTCCCATGGGCAGCTGCTCCCAGAGAAAAATCTAAGGCTCGTCGTTAATCGGGCCTCATGGGCTGCCTCGTCGAAGCTGGGCCGACCAATTTCTCTCCCGTGTCTCGCTGCATCCCCATCTCTCTCCCAGCGAAAACGTCTCCTTCCCCACGCGCCGCCTCTTCTCCCCCTCCGACCTTCGCTTGCGGCTGCGCTGCCTCCTCCCCCCGCCCCCCTGACGACGGCCCTCCCTTCACTCGCCGCGACGAATATTCTCCTCCGCACCCGGCATCGCTTCCCGCCCCTCTCCTCCCTTCCCCTCTGCTCTCCGCCTCATCTCCCTGTCTCGACTGGGCCATGGGGACGTCCTACTCTCTGCCTCCCGTCGCAATCGACCGCATGGCGAGGATGCCAGGCCGCGTGCTCTCCATTGGTGGGGTAGCGGGGAGGGTCTCGTCCGCCGCCGTCCGCGGCCATGGATTTTCTTTGCTGTCCAGATGCCCTCCTCTAACCGCCGGCAACAGAAGACATCGGAAGGAGGAAAAGGGAGGAGGCAGCGATGGCTATTAGGGCAGCAGATTATGAGACTCGTCAGCGACGGCGCCACTGCATCTGCCCTTTCCGGTGGTGTGAGGGTTGAGCCGACCTCCTCCGCGGCTTGCCAACAAGTAAATACATCGTGGTGCATTATTAAGCTTCATGCGCTGGTCGAAGTTGCCCGGAGCGTTGCACTCTATACCTTTACCAATAGCATGACCTCGGGGCTCCTGATCAACTCACGGGGAGCAGCATGGTCCGGCGGTCCAGCCGCTACTGGCAGGAGGGCGCCCTTAGTTGCGGGGATGGAATCCACGTGGCACGGCATATTCTTGTCGTCCTTTCTGGGTTGATTGTTTGATGGTTATAATTTCTTCTCCCTTCCAGTATTTCTCCTCCTGATTTAAAGAGCCCCTCTAAACCATTGCTTGGTAGGTCAATCACATCAAAGGGTGTCGGGGGATGATCCCGTGTAGAGTCATGACGACACAACTCTAACCGAAATGACGGAGGCAAAACCGGCATAGTTATATATGCCGGCATCGTAAAGTCAAAACTAACACTAAGCCGGCATCCCGGGCGTATGCCGGCATGACTATTTTGTCTCATGAGTTTGCAGGATAAGGACGAGCATCTTGATCTCGGCAATAGCCAAGATCTCTCAACGGTCTTATCCTGACCACGCGATGCAAAGTAAAGCAGAGCCATCATCATCTCAGAAAAGCAGGCAGCGCCTGCATACCGGCGTCAGGCGACTGCAGAGAGGAAGCACCGAAAGAGAATATCTGACTGAAGCCGACAGAGGATAGCGGTACTTTCTGCAGGTTGTCAGGAAAAAGTAAAGTTGTCTTGTCCCCTGCAGTGCTACCGGGAGGGAACCAAGCCGCGTGCCCGACGGGGCCCAAGGAAGATGGCGTTAGACTTGGCCTGCATGTCAGTGTGACATGGACGGCCTATAAATAGAACCTTACCCATCTGTAAGAAAGGAGGACGGTGCACTTATACAACTAGTGTCCCCCCTTCTTCTTTTTCTTCCTCAAGAATACAACTCAAGGAGCGCCATTGTTGAGCTTGCCTATCTCGGCTAATACAACAAAGCAGGAGTAGGAGTCTTACCTCAGCAAGAGGGCTCCGAACCTGGGTAGATCCGTGTGTGCTTGTGTGATTTGTGCGTGTTTCCCTTCACGTCCTCCCTCCTCCGGTTCCTCCTTCGTCCATCGGCCCCAAGTTAAGCCATCCTATGGCATCTGCCGTGACACCACCACGACAGTTGACGCCCACCGTGGGGCCAGCAGGGGCGATGGCTGGAGTTTTCATCCGGACGGGAAGCTTCCTCATCACCGGAGAGCGCGTGGTCTCCGGTTTGGTCTAGAGATTTAGCTCTCTGGGCTTCATAGACAACAACGCGGGCTGCTTCAACGGCGTACCGCTTCCCTACGCAGGCCGCTTCATCAACTTCGGCTTGCATGAGGTTTATGTTGCTACTGACAGTCCCCTCATGTACCCAAAGTATGTGGTGATGGCCGAAGATCCTCCTGCCATCTGCACGGTTCGCGGCCGGCACACCGACTGCCCCGCTGACCGTGTGGAGGTCATGGTGACGGCTCATGGCGTCGATGCGGGAAGGGACGCTGCAGGAAGCGGCGTGGTCCCAACCAAGTCCGCCAGAACGGCGAAGCTCCCCTTGGAGAAGCCGAACAACATCGCCGCTCAAGCCAGCACATCGGTTCTGCCGCCAAAGCCAACGCAGATCCAGGCCTCCATCAAACGGCTGACCGCGCCGGTAGCGTCGAACGCTAACCCGGCCCAGCTGCAGGTAGAGTTGGAGTCGGAGAGACAAAAGCTGCTGAAGGAAGCAGTCGACGTCGCTCATGCTCGACAACAGCTCGGCATCTCGCTCCGTGAGTATAACAAAGCCCATGGTCTTAGTTCTACTGCGTTTACTAACCCTAGCCGAGTTGGGGAGGTGCGTAATCGTGGTAAGAACTTGAATGCCGAGATGACAAGAGATGGCAGGGGTGTGCCAGCAGTATCGGCAAGTTTTGCCTCGGCACTGAAGCCGAAATACAATACCCCTGTCAAAAATCTCAGGGCTGCCGAGGCTGCGGCTGAGGAGTTGCCGAATCTTACGGGAGAGGCAGTTCGGCAGCAGCAACTGCGTGTGAAAGAGCTGCTCCAAATAGCAAATGAGCAGAATGAGGCATATATGAGACTACACAGCAAACCCGGTGCGTCTCAGGTTATTCACTCGGCTGCAGATGCCGGCGGCCGCGTTAACAAGCAAGCGTCCTCACCTGGTGGCAAATGGGACAAAAGCGTAAACTCTGGCCGGAATAAGCAGCTGGAGCGTCATGACCCGGCTCTGGCAGAGAAACAGATAGTCAGAAGGGTTGATGATAGCCAAAGCGGCCTGCGTCCCGGCGACAATCGCCGAGACCAGCAAGAACGTTACTCGTTTGATCATGGACACCGACCTCGGGGTCCGGCACCCAATACTGCTGCAGGTCAGCAGGGGGTCGGGCGCAACCCCCCCTATCGAGGTGAAGACCGCCGGTATGACCGTTACGATGACGGGTACTCGGCTATGGGCAACGAGGGTTATATCAGGCGAGAGCGTGATAATCTTGGCCCGCTCGGAGCCCGAGTTGGGAACGGACAGGTATCACCTCTGGATGCCCGACATCGGCTTGACAGAATTTATCTGTGCGAGCTTCTGGAGGAGCAAGGCCCTCCGGGACCGCGTTGCGTTGCGCATCGGATCATGAGGGAGAGACCAGCCCCGGGTTTCCAGCTGCCCAGGGGTACAAGAACGTATGACAGCAGCACTAAGCCGGAAGATTGGCTGGAAGACTATGTCACGGTGGTGAGCGTGGCAGGCGGTAACCGCAGATGGGCAGTACGTTATGTACCTCAGATGCTGGTAGGGCACGCAAGGATATGGCTGAACAACTTGCCGGAGGGCAGCATCAATTGCTGGATAGACTTCGAGGAAGTTTTTGTCAGCAATTTCACTAGCACTTACAAGAGGCCAAATCGTCCTCAACAGTTGTCCATGTGCAAGCAAAGAGACAACGAGACTGACCGGGATTACCTGGCAAGGTGGAACAATCTCCGCAATTCCTGCGAAAGGATAGTCGAATCGCAAGCTATAGCGTGGTTTGCCCAAGGATGCCGACACGGCAGCATGCTGTGGCAGAAGCTGCAAAGAGAGATGCCGGCCACTCTATCTGAGATGATCAGAATCGCTGACATGTATGCGCTTGGCGATCCGACTCAACCCTCGCTGATGCCGGCAGAACCACAAAGGGAGCAACTGACATACAATCCTGCCGGGGCATTCCGGAGGAACGATCATCAAGATCATCGCAACAAGAGAAGAGATGATAGGCCGAATTACCGGTATGGGCCAGCCCATGTCGCCGCAATTTAGGATCAACCTGAGGCCGGCTCCAGCCAGCGTCAGAAAACAGGAAATCAACAATGGGTCAAGAAGGGAGAACAAAATAAGCCCTGGCAGGATAAGCCGAAGTGTACGTTCGAAGTGATGTTGGATCAGCCTTATCGTTTTCACACAACTAACCCCAACAAGCCAGCGAACCACACAACGCGGCAATGCAGCTGGATGCAGCGGGCCGAGAGGGCGAAGCAAGTCGGTTACCCCCTCCTCCACTGCTTATAGGTGCTAATGCACAGATCCAAGGACCCCCTCAGGCAAACAATGCAGTCAACCAGGTGGAAGAACAAGAAATCCTGAGATATGCCGGAAGAAATGAGTACAAAGAGCATCACCAGAGCTACATGATTTTCATCACTGAGCCAACTGACAAGCAAAGTCAACGCAGGCGAGAGATGGAGGTCAATGCTGTTATGTCGGCTGTTCCAAAGTTCATGTATTGGTTGGAGCAGAAGATCAATTGGAACCGGGCAGACCATCCCAAAGTTATGCCTAACCCTAGCGGATATGCCCTGGTGGTCGACCCGACACTCATCGGACCCGACATTAACGTCAAGTTCACTCGGATTCTCATCGATAATGGGAGCAGCATCAATATCCTGTACCGGGACACGATGCTTAAGCTCGGCATTACTGATAACATGCTTGAGCCCAGCCGGACTACCTTTCACGGTATTGTGCCGGGAGTGTCTTGTGCCCCGGTAGGCAAGATCCGAGTGGACGTCTTATTCGGCACCAGGGAGAACTGTTGGACCGAAAATCTAGTGTTCGAGGTGGTGGACCTTACCAGTCCATACCATCCGCTGCTTGGCAGACCGACACTTGCCAATATCATGGCTACTACTCACATTGGTTATCTAAAGATGAAGATGCCGGGATCAAATGGTACCATAACTATCACTGGCAACTACAAAAGCTCAATGGACTGTGCAGCGGCCGGGTCTGCTTTGGCCGAGTCACTAGTCATTGCAGGCGAGAAGAAGAGTTACAAGAAGCTGTTGCGATGGCTCAGGCGGCACAAATTGGCCTGCCGGCTATGACAAATCCTCATGGAAGTGTGGCCTTTCAGGCAGCCAAGGAGACAAAGGAGGTACAGGTTGACAGTGAGTTTTCGGACCGCACCGTCATCATTGGTGCCGGCCTGGGAGAGAAATAGGAAGGCGAGCTCAACAGCTTCCTCCGTGAGAATCGGGATATCTTCGCATGGTCAACTCCAGACCTGCCAGGTGTGCCGAGGGAGTTGGCTGAGCACTCATTACATGTCAGACCAGACGCAAGACCGGTGAAGCAGCCCCTTCGACGCTTCGCCGACGACAGAAGGAAAGTCATATCGGAGGAAGTATCCCGGCTCCTAGCTGCTGGCTTTGTCATGGAAGTGTGCAGGTATATATCGATGATGTCGTCATAAAAACCAAGGAAAGCGCCACGCTCCTAGATGATATCCGAAAAACATTCACAAATCTGAGGAGATTCTGAATGAAACTGAACCCGGCCAAATGCACATTCGGTGTGCCGGCAGGAAAATTGGTTGGGTTCCTGGTATCAAGCCGGGGTATAGAAACGAACCATGTGAAAATTGCCGCTATAGAAAGAATGAAATTGCCGAAGTGCCTCAAAGATGTGCAGAAATTCACTGGATGCCTAGCATCGCTGAGTCGTTTCATTAGTCGGCTAGGTGAAAAGGCTATGCCCTTATACCAACTGATGAAGAAAATCGACAAATTTGTGCGAACCCCACAGGCAGACCTAGCTTTTCAAGAGTTGAAGAAGATGGTTGCTACGGCACCAATATTAGCCTCGCCAATGGAGAGGGAGCCTATGTTGTTATACATAGCAGCAACGAACCGAGTCGTTAGTGCTGTGATCGTAGTGGAAAGGGATGAAAACGGCAAATCGGTGCAGAGGCCGGTATATTACCTGAGCGAGGTGTTATCGACGTCCAAGCAGAATTATCCCCATTACCAGAAAATGGCGTATGGCGTGTGGCGTATATATGGCGGCAAAGATGCTAAAGCATTACTTTGAGGCACATCAGATCCGAGTTATATGCGAGGCACCCATCTCGGAAATCATGAGTAACAAAGGCGCGAGCGGCCGAGTTGCGAAATGGGCTGTCGAGTTGGCGCCCTATGCGCTGCAGTACGACAAACGAGATGCCATAAAATCTCAGGCTTTGGCGGATTTCTTGGCGGATTGGGCCGAGATGGAGTATGAACCACCGCCCCTGGAAACTAACTACTGGAAAATGCATTTCGACGGCTCTAAGATGAAAAGTGGGCTTGGTGCCGGCATAGTTCTGACCTCGCCAAAGCATGACCAACTTAAGTACGTTTTGCAAATTCACTTCGCAGCATCCAACAATGTTGCCGAGTATGAGGCACTTGTGTACGGACTGAAAATGGCGAAAGAAATTGGAATCCGCCGGATTCAATGTTTTGGTGATTCTGATCTGGTCGTCCAGCAAGCCTCTGGCAATTGGGATGCATTGCATGCCAATATGGCGCTATATCATTTCCATGTTCTGAAGATCAGTGGCCATTTCGAAGGGTGCGAGTTTCATCATATACCGCGGACGGAAAATGAAGCAGCCGACACATTGTCGAAACTCGGCTCAACACGACATGCTATTCCGGCTGGTGTGGCGTTAGAGCATTTACGCAACCCATCCGTCAAGCCATCACCAGAATCGGAGTCCATATTTATCCCGGCGAGCTCAGAAGCCGATGTCACCCCCATGGACATCGACATCGGCAACGGTTCCAGTAACCCAGGGACTGAGTGCCTTAATCCGGCAGAAGCAATTGGGATTGAGCCAATGGATATAGATGTGCCGGATGAGCCGATCTTCACTACTCATCCTGTGCCGGCTTGTGCGCAACCGATAATATCTTACCTAAAAGATGGGAATCTCCCGGAAGAGGAAGTGTCGGCAAGACAAATTCAGAGAAGGGTGAAGGTGTACACCATCATCAATGGCGAGCTTTACAAGAGGAGCGTCACTAACGTCCTACAGCGATGCGTCGAGCCAGAACAAGGACAAGAAATACTCCGGGATATTCATCAAGGAGAGTGTGGCCATTATGCATCTTCAAGAACGCTAGTGGGCAAAGCTTTCCGGCATGGTTTTTACTGGCCGAGTGCGTTGCAGGAAGCAAAGGACATAGTCAGGAAGTGTAACGGCTGCCAGCGATATGCCAGCAAGATTCATATGCCGGCGTCCGAGCTCAAGACCATTCCAATCACTTGGCCGTTTGCTGTTTGGTGTTTGGATATGGTGGGACCGTTCAAGCGGGCGCGAGGAGGCATGACGCATATCCTGGTTATGGTCGACAAGTTCACCAAATGGATTGAGGTGAAGCTGATAAAAAAGTGTGACGGCAAAACCGCGGTGTCATTTCTGAAGGATATTATCTTGAGATATGGGTACCCGCACAGTATCATCACGGATAATGGAACGAACTTCGCGGAGGGACCTTTTGCGCGATTCTGTGCGGAGAACAAAATCCGGCTGGATGTCGCTTCCGTAGCACCCCCTCAATCCAATGGACAAGTTGAAAGAGCAAACGGCATGGTTTTGGCCGGCATAAAACCTCGACTAATTGAGCCATTGGAACGTACTCCAGGATGCTGGCTGGACGAACTTCCGGCTGTACTATGGAGTCTTAGGACGACTTCCAATCGCTCTACAGGCTACACGCCTATCTTCCTCGTATACGGGGCGGAAGCTATCCTACCATCTGACATTGAACATGACTCTCCACGAGTAACCATGTATACGGAAGCCGAGGTAAAAGAGGCCCGAGCAAAAGATGTCGACCTGCTCAAAGAAGCACGGGAATTGGCTCTATCTCATTCGGCCATCTACCAACAACACCTAAGGCGTTATCACAGCCGAAAGGTCAGCCCGCGAGTATTCCGGGAAGGAGATCTTGTCCTCCGACTTCTGCAGCGCACATCTGGCATGCACAAACTATCACCTCCATGGGAAGGACCCATCATTGTGAGCAAAGCGCTCCACAATGATTCCTACTATCTTATAGATGCACAAGGGATCCCAAGGCGAATAGGATGGATCGGTCAGGCGAGGAGACCAAGAGGCCATGGAACGTAGCTTTGCTTCGTCCGTTCTATACTTGAGAGCTGAGTATTTGTATCGTTTTCCCTTACGTTGAATGTTTTAAGACAATGAAATTATCCGCCGAGTTCTTAAAAGAAACTCAGAGACTTCCATATCATTTAAGTGTTGTATTGCAATTATCTTTCGTGTGTCGGCGTGGCTTAGTTGCGTAATCTTATGTCGGTCTAGTAGTGTGTCGGTGTTGAAAATCCCCTCTATGACTTCGTTGCTGTCCGCAACCCGGCTTCATGGCAAGCTAGAGACGGGTATAAAATAACCGAACACATGAAAAGCAACTACGGAAACAAGCAATGAAGCGATCCGAGATGCACATTATTTTATCTCGGCGTTTCTTTTTTAACTTGGTTATTGCCAAGCGAATTTGTCGAGTCACTTTTTTTCTTCGAAAGAGTGGTTTTATCACTTTGTGATTCGTACGTCGAACACCGGCAAGGCAGACAAAAGAACCGAAGTCATAAAATTTCACTAAGAGAAAAAAAAGGAACTCGGGGACTCGGTCAGAAATTCGATAAGCAAAAGACTTAATTGAATTAAGAGCAAGATGTCTTACAAACAGAAGTATATCATTTCAATTACATTTGTACCCGGCATTCCGGGGATCTAATATTTCTAGAGTTTTTTCTGACTAAGCTAACAAGAGACGGCGGGGTTATTGGTGCCGGAACTCGACGCATCCATCGCGGTGGAGGCTGACTCGACAACACCTTCCTTGTCCGCTGCTTCTTCGCCTCCGTCCGACATCTCGGCTTCGGCGTCAGATGTCGGGCCCCCCACAAACGTATGCACTCGGCATACTGGATGAAGGAGTAAGCCCGCTCCTTGCGCTTGGCGACCGGCTCGGGATCCGTCGGGTAGGGGGAGCCGGCGCGCATCGATTGCAGCACGTCGAGGTTGATGCCGTCGTACCAAGACAGTACGAACGACAACGCCTCGTCGGCGCCGATGCGTGCGGCCGACTCCCACCAATCACTTAGCCGAGACTCGACCTCCAACAGACGCTTCGCCAACTCCGGGATGTCCGTCGGAGCCTCTTCTCCCGGCAACAGCGCGCAGAAGGTCCGGATGCTGGCATTCAACATGTTGACGTGGAATGACTTGAGTGGCTTAACCCGGCTCGCAATGCTCACCAGGTAGTCCACCAAGTCATACTCGTATGGCACCCCTGTTGCCATTGCCGGATCCCTCTTCCGCCGAGCCGCCCTCACGGCCTCTTGGGCAGTCTTGAGGGAATGGGGGAAGAATTCTAGCAAAAGCAGACAAGTGGTAGTGAGTCTCGGCATCCTATCGCTATTACTCGGACAAATAATGACATGAGGAAGTTTATGCCAAGGCGACTTACTTGTCAGCATGTTGTCGATTTTTATGAGCTTGTGCCGGCGCCTTGAACAGCTGGGTCTTCTCGGCATCCTCCAGCTCGGCGGCAGTGGCGCGGGTCTCGAGTTGGGCAACTAGACCCTTGCACTTTTTCACCTCACTTTCCAGGCGGATCTTCTCATCGGCCTAGGAAGAGAGGGCCGACGTGAGTTGACCCGCCTCGGTTTGGTGCGCCTCGGCCTGCACCGCTATCTGCGCCTGCAGTCGGGTTATTTCTTCCCGATGCTGCTCGGCCAGCCGAGTCTTCTCATCTATTTAATAGACATATATTACAGAGGCTGACATCTAATATGGGTGGAACCCGGAATAGGGATGAAGTGTTACCTTGAACCTTGGCGACGCGCTTCAGCAGCTCCGCCACTTGAGCGGTGTTCCCGGCTGTGAACAAAAACAAGTGTTAGTCTTTGCAGAACATTGATACTCGAACAAAGATCTTATTCCGGTATTTGGTTCTTGCGCTCAGCCTTCAGAGCCTCGTGCTCCGCCTCCAGCTTCTTGTACTTTGCAAGCAAAGTCTTGAAGGTAGCGGTGCGTTTGTTCATGCAGGACTGCAAAGCAACAATTCGCTAGTGAGTTTGGTACAATAAAGAAGTCCGCAATTACAAGCTTCAAGCCGACTATTCTAAACCCGGCCTGAATCTCGGGGAATAAGTGTTTGACATTTCTAAGTGTTGCCGAGTGTTTGAAATTTTAAGGAGATAAGCTTCAGGCCGACTAATTCTTACTCGCCCTAAACCTCGGGGACTAGGAGTATGGGTACTATACTGGAATTGAAAGAAAAATATTTTAAGGAATTCTTCGTACCTTGGTAGATCGGCTGGCCTCAAACAAGGCCACCCTCGCTTGGTACATCCGGGTGGCCACCGATTCTGGAGTCGCCGCGGGTGGAGGTCCCACCAGCGGGCTTTGCCGAGCCACCTGGAGGGGTTGGGGGTCACTTCGTAACTGTCGGCTGTTCCAGTCCGTTACGAACTGGCCCAGCGACCCCCAGCTGTGCCCGCTAGTCGTCCAGAGGGGAACCCCTTGATGCCTGCCAGAAAGCTGCGGCCAGTCGAACCCGGAGCCGCCGATCCTGCTGTGGCAGCGGGGCCTTTAGCCTTCTTGGCCCGCGCGGCAGCAGCTTGATCGATTTCCAGCTGCGATGGAGAAGGGGGCCGCGTCGGGGTCGGCTAGGGTCCTTGGGGTTCCTGGGGACCCGTCGCCGCCTGTTGCGGCGGCTCCGAAGCCTGCGGTTCCGTCGACGTCTCGACTGCTGCCGAGGAAGGAGTAGCCTCGGTTGCCGAGGCCCCGGCCGCAGGAGTCTCGGTCTGGCCGACGACCGTGGCGTCGGTGCTCGGGCCGACATCCCGGGAAGAGGGAGCCACCAGTATCTCGGACACAATGCACGTCCGAGATTGCGTGGCCGTCAAAGCCTCCCTGCAGAAATAAGACTTAGTCGCTTGCATAATAACAAATAAGAAAACCGATATCAACGATTGAGGCAATATTGGCCTTACCCGACGATCAGGGGCTTGGGCTTGGGTCCACTAGCCGCGGTCTTCTTTCGCTTCACGTTCTGCGGAACATCTTTGTCGGCGGCGCGCTTCGAGACCGCACGCTTCTCTTGGACCGGCGCCGCAGCGGCGGCTGCGTCCGATGCCTCAGCGGCAGCTCGCCTGACTCGGCTAGTTCCAGGATAGAGCAAAAATGAATACTTTGCTAATGGAATTGAAAGGATTTCATGAAGATGTCAGAGATCCTTACATTCGGTACGGTGAGGGCCGGCATGGGCGATCGGCATGAAGTCCTCTGAGTCCGGGTCCTCGGCGTCAATGGACCTGCGCGGGGCCGCGAAGCGTTTGTCCGGAGAACTCCCGTCTTCGTTTCGCTGAAGAGAGAACCTCTGCACAAAGAAGTCAAAATTGAGTCGAGAAAGATATTCGTCAGATAGGTGCCGACATAACCATGTGTCAGATATGAACAAGAGACAAGTAAAAATTAGAACTTACCGGAGGAGCGCAGCGATCCTGGCTGAATGCCGGCATACCCCATGTCCATTTCTCGGACATGTTCGTCTTGGCGATCGCCTTGACCCGGCGCCGGACTTGAGCGTGGGAGAGCTTGAAGGCCAACACCCTCCGGGTCGAATTGGCCGCCATAGAAACACATTTTGTGTACCCGGCGCTGGAGCGGACACAGCCGCCGGTACACAAAAGTGGCCAACAAGTCGTCAGCCATCATCCCGTTGTCCTTGAGCTCGAGGATGGCGGCGTGGATCTCGTTGACTTCCGGGAGGGTCTCCTTCGGGTCATATGACCAGTTTCTTTTCTCCTCCGAGGGGCCGACTTCGAATCCCGATAGATTGATCTTGTCGGCTTCGGAAGAGTTTTTTACATAGAAAAAGGTCTTGAGCCATTTTTTACATGACTCAAGACCCTGAATCCGGGGGAAGATGGAACCCCGACGAGGAACGACAGTGGCGGCGCCTCATTGGGTCATCGGCTTCGCGGCGCCGGGATTGTCCTTATCGGGAAGAACCTGTGGCCGGAACATGAAGTACCGGGACCACAGGTCGATAGAGGGCCAAAGGCCGAGATAGCATTCGGAACAAGTGACGAATGCCGACAGAGTAAGAATGGCATTCGCCGGAAGGTGGTGAGGCTGGAGGCCGAAGAAATCTAGGAAATTCCTAAGAAAATCGCTAGCAGGAAGGGCAAAACCGCGTTCAAAATGCGAAAGAAAAACGACGCGCTCACCAGGCTCCGGAGTTGGCACGAGTTCGTCGCCCGGAATCCGGCACTCAACGTCCTCCGGGATCCGCCGGGAGAGGCGGAGCCACTGGATGTCCGCCGGAGTCACGTCCGAGCCTTCCCAGCCAGCTCGCTCGGAGCTGGTCCTCTCCTCAGCCAGCTGGGCAGCAGGGTCGACGGCAGGGTTGCGGGAAGACGATGCCAAGGGAGGAGAGTAGATCTAGGGTTTGGAGTTTCTGTGAGGAGATTCTTGCGCGAGGCCCGAGCTAGCAGGCGAATGCGACGGAGACCCAGATGGGTGCGAGAGAACCAGAGGCGGCAAGCTTGGAGGCGAGAAACCGCGGCGGCGGTCGAGCTCGGTGCTAGCAGTGGTGGCGGAGTGCGCGAGGAGCTGGAGAACAGAGGAGAAAGAAGGGTGCGAGGAGTGCGAAGGGTTTTCTGCCCTCGCCCTCCCCTGTTACTTATACCCGAGGCGCAGTAATGGGGTGCAGGTTCCCCGTGCCCACCACCTCAGTGGCTGACGGGAAGATTGCGCATGATTTGGGGCAGTTATTCCCATCAAAGCACACGCTTGGTTACTGCGCGGCGTGCCGCCGAGAATCCCGTAAGATCCGGGAGTATGAGTGTCTATGTGGGAACCGAAATTCCCCCCTTAATGGCTCTCTCGGTTTTACTGTCCAATGGGACGGCGCGCTCACCTCAGAAAGCGCAATGGCAGTAACTCAAGCCTTATCTTCCCGTTAGTTTAAAGAAGTGTTTTGTCCAAGTCACAGCTGGCATCTATATCGGCAAAAGTAAGTTTTCAACTGTCAGTCATGGAGAAGAAAAAATCTTGGCTAAGGACTGGATAAGCACGCCGACCCGGAATGTCGGAATGAATTGATCTCGGCTAGGAGAACCTAGGGTTGCCTCAGCATCCTTCTCGGCTAAGCCCAAGTAGGCTTTGGTGGTCTGTCTACGGGAAACTGCCGTGCCCCGACATTCTTCTCTGCCGGACCGCAACAGCTTCGGGGACTAGTGTCGGGGGGATGACCCCGGGTAGGGTCATGGCGACACAACTCTAGCCGAGATGACGGAGGCAAAGACGGCATAGTTATATATGCCGGCATCGTAAAGTCAAAACTAACACTAAGCCGGCATCCCGGGCGTATGTCGGCATGACCAAGCAATGGATTAGTGCATCTGGTGCTGCATCAATTGGCTGCTTAGCAAAAAAAATTCGAAGAAGGCTGCTTAGCATTTAGTGGCTATAATGCTGAACTTCGTTTGTGCTCAGTTGCTTACTATCAGAATGTCATTTTCTATTGAGTGTATTCTCTAGTCCTATATTGACTATACTTTAATCATGTTCGACAACACAATCCTACTTGTCTTTTGTAACAGCCCAAAATTTTCCCATTTTGGAATGTTAAATAAAATAATTATTTTAAATAAAATATTAGCTTTGGAGATATTTTTGTTGTGAAAATTCTGAAGGATTTTAAATTTTTAGGACTTATTTAAATTTTTCCACACCATGTTTGAATATTTAACAAAAGAGTGGATTAATATGACTATCCAAAGTATACAACTTGGTTGGGAGATTTATATAAGTTCGAAGTGTTTTATTTGGAACCCTTTGCACATTATGATTTTATCCGGATTATTCTTTTTATCTTAATAAATCCTATTTTTCTTTTTGAAGGATCTAATAAAACGCTAAGATTCCAATTTGGATGCCATGACCAATTGAGAGCATCGTTGGAATTTTTGAATCGATTAGAAATGCTTTCCAACATTTATTTAAATGTTAAAGTGAGGGAATAATATGACTTTCCTGATTATAAGGTTGGAAACATATTTAATGATTCACCTATGTTCTCTCGGTTTTTATTTTGTCATATTCATTTTGTTTTCGAGAACAAGTTATCAAATATTCGAGAAGAGGACAGTGTGACATCCTTGTGTGCAAATGTTATTCCAACATTTATTTCATTGTTGAGAGTGGGATAACGTGACGTCCCAATTTTTCCAAACTTTGCATCATGCATTTACACTCATGAGGATCATGCCATGTATGCACTTTGACCACCTTTAAACAAAAGATTTAAAATTTAAAACCTTTTATCGAGTCTTTTTCCTTTTAATTCTACCTTCCATCTATTTGGAATTTTCCAACCCATGGGGTTTTTAACAATAAAAAGGGGTTTATTGCAATAAGATAAGCTACCCCATAATTTTTGGTATTTAATTTGAAGTTGAAAAACTATTTTGTATTTAAATAACATTGCACTAGAGGAATTATATAGACAAAAGTATTTTAAAATATTTTATTTTGAAGGGAATTTAGTCCCAATAGTTGAATCATAAAAGTATATGATTCTACAAAGTTTCTAAAATTTATTTGAGTTCATTTGGAGTTCAAAATCAAAAGTTATAAAAGAAAAACAGAAAAAGAAAAGAAGAAAAAAAAAGAAAAAAAAAGAAAAACGGACCGGCCCGGTCACCCCACGCGCGCCCGCGACCGACCGGCCCAGCCCCTCAGCGCCCCCGAGCAGCCGAGCCAGCCCATTCCCCTCCTTTCTCTTTTTCTTCTTTTTTTTCTCTTTTTCTTCCTGGGCCGTAGCCTCACCTGTTGGCCCAAACCACCTATCTGCCCCAGCCCAACCTCCCACACAAGAGCACCTGCTCGTCTTCCTCGTTTGCGTCCAGGTACAGACACGTAGTGCCATGGCCGCCCTAATCCCATCCCCGTGCTTCCTTGTCTCGATTCCCGTCCAAATGCACTGAACCGGACCCGAGCCTTTACTCTCCCTAATTCTCCTCCTTAATCACCCCATTAACACAGCCTTTACCGTCCTCAGCGCCCTTAATGCCGGCCGGTGACATCCACGACCCGATCTCCCTCTTCGGCCTATAAAAGCCGATTCCGAGTGCGTCACTTAGAGCCCTTGCCTCCCCTCTCCGTTTCCCCCCTGCCCACTCCTCCCAATTTCGCGCCCACACCGCGGAATTCCTTGCCGGAGTTGCCACGCTGCCGGTCGCTCTTTCGCTCTCCGTCGTCACACCGGTGAGACTTGGTCCAAACCCCGGCAATTTCTTCCTCCTCTCTCCTTTGTGCACGTTTTGACGCGGACCATTTTGTGTTTGTTGTACCGAAGCCGCCCGCCGCCGTTCACCGGAGCTCCGCCGTCGCCGCCGCTGTTCCTCGTCGAGCTAGACGCCGCCCTCGTCGTCCTCGGGACAAACCAGCCGCGTCATCCTCTCCGTCATGACGCGCCGCCCCTCGTCGATGATTTCCCCGAGCCCGAAGACCACCGGAGCATCCCCGCGCGCCACCGCCTGAGCCACGCCGTCGCCGGAGTTGTTGCCGGAGCACTAGAAGCCACCGGAGGTGAGCTGGCCACCTTGGACTGTTGGATCTTGGCCAACGGCCGAGATTAAAACATTTAATCGAAGGGGTATCCTTCGATCCGGGCCGTCCATCTCGTTTAAGTGAGATCCGGTCGCGATTTAATTTGACCACGAACCGGTACGGGCGAATCACAAAACGCCACGTGGCATGTAATAAAGTGTAAAGATTATTCCCGGATGAATTAAATGGTAAAATTGCAGAAAACCCCCTGTAACTTCAAACGCTCATAACTTTTGAACCGTTTGGTCAAATTTGACGAACTACACCTTTTTGGAATCCTCATGGCATGAAGAATCTTTTGGCACAGTTTTTTTTTTCAGTTTTGGACAACTGAAATAGGACCAAATGACAGAATGCTTAACTATGAACGTTATCACCTAAAAATTTACTTTAAACGATTTTGGACGATTTATCCACTCTTAAAATTTCTTTGTTGCACCCTCTATCCAGTGGAATCAGAGGAAAAATTGTTTTTGTATAAAAATGAATGTATCACCAAAGTTAGAATAATCTAGCTTAAAATGGATTAAACAAGCTTTGTTTAATGTTTTCCTTTTCTCTACACCATGAACATGATCCTAACTTTTCATCACGTAGATGTAAATCACCAAACAAATTATTTGTGACAGAAACCAAATTTAGGATTGCATCATGTGTATGGCATCATGGCATATTTTATTTGATTGCTTGTATGTCTTGTATGGTTGTTTATTTTCGCTATACGTTTGATTGTTAGATTGTTCGGAGTGCGAACCCTGTCTTTGCGAAAAGTGTGAGAACAGCAACAACTTTGGACAAGGCAAGTTCATCTTGATCATGAATCACCTATCATCGCACTTATTTTTAATCCTATATGCATTAGCGTTGTTTGTAGAATTGCATTAGGATTAAATTATTATATTTATGCTAGCTATGTTGTCCTAGTAGAGTAGAATTACCTCGCCGTCAAATCCCCACCAATAGCCATCGTATTAGTTTACGCTTAGCCGTGCTATGTAAATATGCGTGGGAGGGAACCACTTTCATTCTAGAAATTTTGTTGGTATAAATATTATTTTGAAGTATGGCTAAAATCAACCCCTAAAGAACCATCCTGGGTGGGCGGCTTTGAGTACTATGGATGTACGCGACGTCAGGTCCATTTCTATGGGGCCCTCTGAGTCGTCTCTCCGTGGATTCGGGAGCGTCCATGGTTGTCTCTCCCGTGGATTTGGGGAACGCCTACGTCGTAAATGTGGAATGCCACCCAGGGTAACCAGAGGCTGAATTGGGATCCTATTTAAATTGCTTCCAGTACAACCACATGCTATATGGGCTATGACGAGAATAGTGTATGTTGTATGAACCTAGACCCGAAGAATTGTAATGATGTAGCAGTGTAGGTGGAGCGTGATTCTCTCGTGGTGTAGGGAATTATTTCTGAAAATCTCGTAATCGACGCCGTTGCTACTCTACCCTGAGGACAGCAAGGGATTAACCCGTTGGTTTCTTGTGGGGAATGTGTACAACCTCTCGAGAGTGTCAAAACTAAGTACTTAGCCGTGTCCCCGGTTATGGGCGAATTATGAGCAGCTAGATATGAAAACTAAGTAAGGTCTCACTCATTCAAACTTCTGAATAAAATGAATGGATTAAACTTGGGTTAGGAGCATTGATGTGTCTACTCAATGTCCTTAGTTTTAATAGGAGCATCGGTGTGTCTACCTGATGTCCGATAGATTTATCTTACTGTAAAATTCAATTGTAATAGGATAAAATTATGTTATTGCTTCCACGCCAAAATGCCTAAACTCCACCTAGCCAATATTGCATATATTTGATAGGATCTGTTATAAACTCCGGTGAACTTGCCAATACATTTAATGTATTGACCCTAGTGGCTGCAACCTTTAAATTGTTGCAGGGAATTCCGATGATGAGTAAGGTTACGTTGTTGGGTCACGAGTCTGCATTCCAACATGCGCTCTCTGTGATGTTGAAATGGCTCAATTTTTCCTTCGCTTTCCGCTGTTGAACAATTTATGTTATTTTTAAACGCTAACCCGTGTGGTTATGCAAAGTTGTAAGTAATCTAAAGTTCTGGATAAAGACGATGTAATAAATCACTTGACTTTTGTTTCTCGATATTACATCTTGAACTGTGTGTGCTAGTGAGTCGATCCAGTGACTAGCACTACAAACACAGAGATCGAACCCTGTACGGGGGCGGTCGCTTCATCTTTCCTGAGAGCTGTAACAGGGCATGACAGATTTCAACTGCCTACTTATCTGACAACGCAAATTCCAACAGGAAGTGGATTTCTTTACGGAGATTTAGAAAAAAAAAGATGTTTCATTGGTTTGTTACACTGCTATGAAGTGCTTAAATTCATTTTAGATTCCCATTTTGCTGATTTTTGTCAAATAAAGTAGTTCAGACATTTGCTGTTCGGTTGACTTTTATGTTAACGACTTCCATCATGGCAGATACGTAAAGCACCGTGATCTGGTGCTATATTCTTTGTTGTACGATTTTGATGGTTTACATAGAGCCAATACAATCTTGCCATTAATTGTGAGGACAAACCGACAATCTTGTGATTAAGTGTGAAAATGACAAACCAATAGTTTTAATCTTGTGATCTATTATATGCAGTGTACTGCAGAATGAACATCTATAAGTTCGTGGCCTAATGCGGATGGCCAGGTGTGAAGCTTGAAGGGCAGCGCAACAGATGCTTTGTCGCTGGTTGGCTTCCTCTGACCACACCTCCACTCATCCAAGCCTTCATCCTTATGTGGTTCTCCTTCCATTGGCTACTGCACCGAGTTTAAACAAACAAGTATCTATTTGGATGGTCCTGCTACTTCCTACCACACCTCCTCTAGAATCTATGTTCCTGGTTATCATTTCTACCATTGAATTTTGCATTGCTATATCGGGTTACTAGAGATTCCTGAAGCCTGTTCAATGTATCTGTTGGAACTTGATAGTGTTATTTGTATTAGAGTGAGTACTATGTCAGTTGTACACTTGTACTCAATGAAGGGATCATGTAATTTGTTGAGACTGCAGTACACCAATCATGTTTGCCAGTTATAAATCTGTATGCTATAAGAAGTATATATTTTTCTACTTTGGGCTACGTGTAATATATGATGTAACCTTTCAATGATTCACACCCAGCTACAATTCTTTTGGATGTCACATAAAAAGGCCATTGCTTTTTGCTCATGTAGTTATTTTATATCCTTGTGTACTCTGCACAATGATAATATTAAAGAGTTGATAAACTGCCTTCTCTAGCAAAAAAAAAAGTTCTATCTTCTAAAGTTTATGGAGACAAAATCAGAGTTAAGGAGCATCTCTTCGGGTGCAATATGTGTGCTTGCTTCTTCTGATGTTTCAAAACTGTACAAAGGTTCATCTTTGCTTGAGCTATTCTTTTCCCATCTACATGCCATGTTTTCTTTTCATTATTCTGTGTAAACCAGATTAATTTTCATCATTTGTTAGAGAGAAAAGTTATTGACAGGTGGAGTTTTTGTGCCTGAAGGATGCTGGTAAATGATTTTTATGCAAGGTGTGATGGGAGTATTGCAATTAATTAGTTTCCTTAATAGTTAGGTATAGTTGCATCTTTGATCATGTTCCTTGCTCAGTTGTACTGTATGGTTATGCCTCCTTTGCACCTTTAGCCTACTGAAACATTGTTCGGGCCAGGTATCAAGTTTTATTTTTGTTAACCTATATCCTACAAGTTTTAATATGTGACAAGAAATGTATGAGTGGTTTGAATATGTGAGAAGAAATGTCGGAGTTCTCCGATCATTCTTTCCACTGTACATATCTGCTACTATACCGAGTAGATGCATTTGCAGCAGTGATCTTATGCGAGCTTAGGTCAATTCTTCATACAGTTCGTACTTCTAATTTTTTGGTGTTAGTCATTGGAAAAATAAATTGTCTGTAATGTAGGATGCCTGTTGTATTTTCAACTTTTAAATGAGTAAAGAGATTCTAAACCTGCCCTACAGTCCTATATATGTAGTTAGCCTTTGGAGTAAACATGAACCAGCATACCTTCGCTTGCTTAGAGTGTCTATATTGGTAACCGATATGATTCTATTCTACGACTGTATGGAATTATTTTCTACATGCACAGTATTTCAGGAGTATATCTAATCTATTATCTTCATGGCATGTTGACAAGTTTCACACGGGTGTGACCGAAAATAAGTGACTAGGTTAATTTATTGGAGAAACCCAAAAGCCCTTCAGTGTTGTCTCAACCTAGCCTTTTTTTTAACTTGTATCCTATTTCCACTTTAATCGTGACCAAGACGACAAAAAGCCTAATGTTAACCTCAAGCAAACAATGACCAAAATATCTTCAAAACTATTAGAATTCACATAACTGGACACTCTGAGAGCTCTCATATGTACATCCACTCTCCTAGGTTATCCAATCGTGTTTGGTTCATCCCCAGCCGTCGGATACAACCAACCCAATGCAATAGACCAATGCTATGAATTTATCAGGAAAACGGCATTCCAGATATTTTCACTATTACTCTCAATTACTAACCAACTTAGCATGAATTTAACTTTCCTATTCCGTGCCTCTGTACATTTACACCTTTCCTATCATTTATCGTCGAAACTGACCGGTGCGGCGACGCTCACCAACATGATCTAGTGCAAGGAAATAACCAGTGCAATATAACCGTGCTAAGTAAAACCTGTCTAGAAAACATCCAGGAATACTTTTGAGAAAATGCAGTATTAGACCAATTTTCTATGCATGCATCAGAGACTCCTTTCTAAACCAAGCTTACTTTGGTGGTTAGTGGCTGGTGGTATTACCATTGATCATATCTCAAGCTCTATGTGTCTCATTGAGATGGAATATATTCTTTCAGCAGGAGAAGATGTGTTTATCATTAGTGAGGTGTCTGCGGTGACATCGTCCACCGTCAAAGCTTCGCAAATCGAGTCTTTAGAGGCACATTTGTGAGTGAATACATGTGTTGTTGCTGCTGCGAGCATGTACGCATGCCTCGAAAATCATCTCGATTTTTTTGAGGATGTAAATGCAAAAATGAATCCCATGACAATGACCCGTGAATAGTTGTAGAGAAAGAGGGGGCGAACGTTTCAACGGAGATCCCATGAGGAGCATGCCTCTGCCCATCTGCCGTCTTTGTCAGTTATGTTGTATGACGATGGCCGTTGCTCTAGCATCTAATGGCGTAGGGACCTTGGTTCTATATGTGTTTTGTGCTTGTGTTTCGTATAGTGCGGTGAGAAAAACACCATCGTGTAGAAATAAATTCCTCCATCTTTTTTGTCGTCTTGATGGTGTCGATTCGAATCAACGTGGAGCCAAAGCAGATGCATTGTCGACTTGTCGTGGTTTGATCATTCGTGTCTCGTGTGTTTCTGTTGCTACCATTTTCAATTGTGATCTTATCTTATCGGTCAAACCTATGTTCCATGTCTTTTGAGTTTTGGACCCATGCTAACCGATGTGTAAAAGACAAAGCTTTGTCCCACCGCTCTAGATAGGTGGTCCCTAATGTGGTGGTGATTTATCCCTCTAAGTTTATTTAGACTTGTGAACGATCACATCTGATGTTCCTGGTCCCTAATGTTCCTGTTGCATGCTGAGTATTATGGCAAGAACAACATCTGATGTTCCTGGTCCCTAATGTTCCTGTTGCATGCTGAGTATTATGGCAAGAACAACAATGTCCAGGAAGCCATGGTTCTATTTGTTTGTTGTTTTATGTGTTTTGATCCGATTGTAATACGGAGTATGTTGCTTTACTAAATTGCTAAAATAAGGTATCCTGCGAGACCGAAAATGCATCTGAAAAACCTAGATCCACGCCAAAAACCACACAGTTTTGCCGTCGTACTCATGGAAAGCCAAGGCGGGGCCATCTGTCAGCCTCCTCCACCCGTCCACCCCGCGATATCTTCCATCTGCCACCTCCCCATCCTTCCTCTCCAGGGTCAAGACGGAAAACCGTAAACTCACCCAGAAAACTGGCTACTCCGTGCTCATCTCTCTAGTTTCTCCGCCCCCAAAAGCTACTCAACACGACCCCTCCCTTAGAACACCCCAATTTCCCTTCTCTTCCCCGGCGACGTCCCCAAGCCCACTGATTCCGGCCAGATCGACGGTCACCTCGAGCTCGCGCAGCCCCCATGGTGTCCCGGACCCCTCCATAGTGCCCCCCTACAGTTATACGCCCCGAACCCTAACCATTTCGTACCTCGAGGTATCTGCCCCCCCTGTACCTCTAGTGTTAATACTTTTGGGTTTGGGGAGGCGTCCGCCAGTGGCTGCGAGTGCGTAAATATGGGGGAGGGTTCTGGGCGGACTCGTTCCTCCCGCGCCGCTCGGGCGCAAAACCCTAGCTATCAGGAGGAGGAGGAGGTTGCAGCGGCCGCGAGGCGGGTCAAGGCTGAGATCGCCGACGATCTGAACGGCGACCCCGCGGAGGATGAGGATGAAGAGGAGGTGGAGGAGGGCGAGGACGAGATGGTTGTCGCCTCCGACGAGGAGGGCGGCGACGAGGACGAAGGGGAGGCGGAAGGCGGCGGTGGGGATGACGGCTTTGTGCCTCGTACGCTGGAGGAGGCCCTGGTGCCGCGGGTGGGCACGGTGTTCAACTCCGTCGACGAGGCATTTTCGCTCTACAAGGCATACGCCTACCGCATGGGATTCCACGCCGTGCGCCGCACCTGCCACAACTACGAGGGGCTTCGCTACCGATCCACCTTCTCATGCACCCAGAGTGGCAAGCCTCGGGCTGGCGCCCCGTCTGAAGGTCCAAGTGCCCGCTACCCACTCCGCAGCAAGCGCGGGGCAGCCACCCAGGAGAAGCGGGCGCGGCGTGCCACATCTGAGAAGACTGGATGCAAGGCGATGCTGATAATTCGTGACAAGCGGGTGAACGATAGGTGGAAGGTGGAGTTTGTTGACTTGGAGCATAACCATCCTTGCACGCCTGATATGGTGAGGTTCTTAAAGGCCTATAGGGAGATGCCTGAGTCAGCCAAGAAGAAGTCCAAGATCACAGATGAGATGGATGAGATGGTGGAGAAGTCGTTGAGTGAGATTGCTGAGACCAGGAAGTTCCCGACTCGCCCCAAGCGGAGTGTCACTGCTGGAGCTGTTGTTGCTGGGTTGAGGTTTAGTAGATGCGACAGTTTTGTGCAGCGTTTCAGGGAGGATGACCTCAATGCAGTCAAGAAGTTCATTGAAAAGATGCAGCAAAAGAAACCAAACTTAATTCACAGCTGGGATCTTGATGAGGAAAGTCGTGCCAAGAATTTTTTCTGGACTGATTTGAGGTCTCAAGCGCAATACCGCTACTTCGGTGATGTTATTACTCTTGATGTTACTTACTTACAGCACTCTCGTGCTAGCCTCCCATTAGCTACACTCCTTGGAGTGAACAACCACGGCCACCTTGTGCTACTTGGATGTGGTCTGCTCTCCGAAGACAGTAAAGAAAACTATGTTTGGTTGTTGAAAAGGTGGTTGAGCTGTATGAACGGCAAGGCGCCCGAGGCGATTACCACCAGCTATTCAGATGTGGTGGCAGAGGCTGTGGCTGAGGTATTGCCACATGCGAGGCACCGTTTCTGCTTTTGGCATATCTTGAAGAAGCTCCAAGAAAACGTGGGGCGTACACATGAGAAAGAAGCAATTTGTTCAAGATTCAAGGATGTTGTTTATGACACAGTCACTCTTACTGACTTTGAGAAAGAGTGGGGATCCATGGTTGAGCATTACAAGCTCAAAGACAATGAATGGTTCTCCGCACTGTACAGCTGTCGGAAGCAGTGGGCTCCTGGTTATGTCAATCATTCATTCTGGGCTGGTACATCTGCTATCAGGAAGGTCGAAAAACCAGATCCATATTTTGACGGTGCTGTGACAACTAAAACTACCCTGCCAGTTTTTCTTGAGCAATATGAGACTACCCTGAAAGGGAAGTTGGAAAGGGAAGCATATGATGATCTGCGCTCTTATTATTCTAGGCTCACTTTGCTGTCAGGATTACCATTTGAGGAGCAACTTGTGGAGCTCTACACAGTGCCCATGTTTCAGGCATTCCAAGATGAGATCAAGCAATTGATGCATGTGATTTGTAAAGAGGTAGACAGGAGCGGGAATTCAGTTACCTACATGGTCAGTGAGTTAATACAAGGAAAGAAGGTTGACTATACAGTTGTGTACAACAATTCTGACAAGGATGTTTGGTGCATCTGTCGCTCCTTTCCATCACGAGGGATCCTTTGCAGCCATGCTCTATCTGTTCTGAAGCAAGAAAATGTGTTAATGCTGCCATCAAAATACATCCTCAATCGCTGGAGGAAGGACTTCAGAATACTTAACACACCCGCAAGCTCCAGCTCTGTGGCATTAGTGAGAGAACTGAGCATATTTGATGATCTTTATGTGCGTGGCCATGAATATTTAGAAGATGCTATTGACATTGGGGCTAGAGAACCTGAATTAAAGGAGTTTGTGTTGTCAGCCATGAAAGAAGCAAAGGACAAACTAATTAGGCTTGATCAGATCCAGCAAGGTGATCAACGGGTTGATGTAAACATGGCATTAACTGGCCAAGCATCCACAGATAGAAGAGTTGATGTGAACATGACATCAAACACCACTCCCCTCATTCATGGGGACAGAATGGTCGATGCAAATATGACATTAAACACCACATCCATGATTCACGGGGACAGGAGAGTTGATATGGAAATGCAAACACCCCACCTTATCCACGCAGAAGGAAGAGTTGACATGAACATGGCATCTCCCCACTTGATGCAGAGGGACAGAAGAGTTGACATGAATATGTCGTCCCCTCACCTGATTCAGGGGGACAGAAGAGTCGATAGGAACCTGGGGTCGCCACACTTTATACAAAGTGACAGAAGAGTTGATATGAACCTGGCATCACCACATATGATACACGGGGACCGGAGAGTTGATATGAACATGGCGTCGCCACACCTCATACACGGAGACAGAAGAGTTGATATGAACATGGCATCTCCTCACATGATGCAGGGTGATACAAGAGTGGATATGAACATGGTATCCACTGCTCAGGATGATGGGATGCACACTTTTGATTTGGTGAACGTAAATCTGGAGGGTGGCTCTTTGTCAATGGCTGCAACTGATTTCATGCAAATGCATCCACATCCAACCGTTTACCATCCCAAACAACTCCTCAGTATGAGAGACCAGGTGATAGACTCAAATAAGAGACCCAATGTCGAAACAAATACGTACTTTATGGGAGGTGGAATGCATGTGGGGTAGTTTAATTGTTTACCCCTGTAACATTTTGTGTTTAGAGGAGGACACAACCAACCTTGTTGTATGTTCATATGTATGTTCTTAGAGCAGGCAGTACAACTAATCACTAGTTTGTACTAATTGCAGTTGAATCATTGACTGCTGGTAGCTCCTTTTGACCATTTTTCTTCTTCTGTTTGGCAGTTGTAGCAAGGTACTTTAATGGCATTGTTCTGTGCATATTGTTGATAGATAGTAATAATTTTCCTGGGCATCTGGTAATTTGAAGTGTGACGCCTCTAATTGCACAGCTTGATTTTGCATGTCTCTGGCTTGAGCTGTTGGTTGCATTGCATGCTTTGTGCTTCTCATATGTTTGACTGACACATGTCAACTTTTAACTGATAGCTTATCTGGAAATACAATGCAAGATTGAAGTTCTAGTGTTATGATAATTGCAACGTGGTAACCTACTCGCAAGCTATCTTGCAGGTTGGTTCCTTTGGCTCTTATTCGTTGTAGCTGTAGCTGTGTTATCTTGTGTCTGCTGCTTAAAGTGTCAGCTTGTTATTGTTCAGGTATAAGTTACAGGTATATTTCAGTAATCATAGAAGCTTCACTTCCTCACGTCCAGTGGACAGTAGTACCATTAGTCGCTTGCTGCCTATTTTACACGAGTAGCAAGTCAATATCAGCCTACAGCTGCAAGGCAGGACCTGTGGCTCGCTAACTTTCTGTTATGCTTCGTAGGAAAAAAAATTAACAGGAAAATTACGAGCCAAGCCTGTGGTGTTTGCTCTGTTTGATTCTAACCGTCTGTCCGTGATTGATTGATGATTTATTAGGGCAGGGACTTCTTGAGTACTTTTTGTTTGTCAAAACTTGCTGTCTCATCTCTCTGTTCTTGCACCATTGGGATTTGAAACGTGATATGGGTTACCGTCCTGGTTTTGCTACATGCTCCATCTACCTGTGAAACGGTCTGTTCATCCAGCCGATCATGAAGATCGGACCTACAGAGGGTCCATGATGCCGCAGAGTCACCTGGGTCTGAAGAGTTTCAGGCCTTCAACTAGGCGCACTCTTCAGCTGTATCTCACAGCAGGACAATCTAATCGGCAGTTCCAGTTACATCTGCAAGCATGAGGACTGTGTATTTAGACTTAAAGAGTATCAGATGCTTTTCTACACCCATTAGCTAGTGTATCAGGTGTTACCTCTCCGCTTGACAAAACTTTACGTTTCAACAAGGGTGTGCTTGTGTTGATTGAATTAAAAATTAAATCTTGAAAATTGCAAAAGAATACCCTATCAATATGTATAGATTTGTCATGCTAACAATTACAACTAGCTCCAAGCATACAATTTAATAGCTTGCATTGCTCCAATAGATTTTGGGAACATTTTATTCCATTTCACAAGCATTTCTCGAACAATTATTCTTTCTTGCCTGTTTGTCTACACGGAGTAGGTTTCTAGTTTCACCCCCCCAGATCTGCTTTTTACTTCCTACTAACAACATTTATCAAACATGTCATGAGCATGCAGCTTCGACCACAAGGCTTTTTGTGACTCCTGTGCATGGATCTCCAAAGTTCTTCGTTGACACCGGCACACTGCAACTGCTCACACCGATGCAGGCCTGCAGAGTTTCAACATTGTCAGCACGTCGTAAGAAAAACAATACATGGACATGGCAAGTGTGAAAGTGGAACAAATTTAATTTACCTCCTGGGCAACTGCAAGAGCTTGAGGGCTGCTGCATTCACCATGGTTGTAGTTACCACAGGTGCCACTTGGTGTCCCGAAGCTTGCAAACTTGATGCTGCTGATGACTTGGCCTGCTTTGGGACATTCCAGACGAAGTGCTGGCCCAGATCTCTGCACCTTCTGCTGGGGAGAGATCCAGCTATCAATTTGGTCGGGATGATCCTCAGACACGTGTGCACACACACTTGCTGTCTGTTTCGTCGTAAATGATATCTTGCTCGGGTCACCACCAAACTGCTCAAAAAGGACTATATCATTGCTGCCTGGTTGGAGAAACGAACGGGGTACATGATACCTGTTTAAGAAGGTATGAAACTGAATTAGTCATTCAATTCTAGCAGTTCATGCATTTCTTGCACCATGAATAAAGAACTATATTTTTCAGTGTTATGGCTGTCATAAATTTAATGCCGAAACTATCTGGCCTTCATTTTTTTAGTACTAGCAAGCGATCAGTATGGAAGTACTTTGATCTCAAAATAAAGAATACTAGCACAATGCCCGTACGTTGTGATGGACTAAAAGTACATGTTTAAAGAGATTAGTGTGCTATCACTATCTATTATCTTATTCTATCAATCCATATTCATTCTCATTTCAATGTGTCAAATCAGCATGTGAGTCAAAAGGTGATGCAGTCCGGAATGACAGACCGCTACTGCAGATTGAGTCTTTTATAGGAGTAAATAAATGTCGTGAACACCTAAATGCAGCATCTCTCTGAAAGAGTGCTTAAACCTTTTCATATAAGAACATATAAAATTATCAGAATAGGTACTGTCACTCTGTAGGGATCGAAACATAGTATGAGTTTCTTGGAGAGGATTCTTACAGAGTCTGTGATGGCTGCCCACATTTCTTTAGGCATTTGCTCGAACTGTAAGGTCCTCTGTAGTTGCATGAATTAACACAGCCGCTTTGTGGAGCGAGATTTGTTGGCCAGTAGCGACCAATGCTCTGCCCGTTCACCCACGCCTCACCTTTTCCCATTCCCGTGAAGTCTATGGCAACAGGATCATCACCTGCAGGAGTTGTAAATTTGCTCTGCATTTGGAGCATTAGAGTTAGTACATTAACTCCAAATGCTGCAGGTAGCATAGTTCCTGGATTAGAGGATTAGACTGACCTTGTACCAGATCAATGGTTGATTGGTTGGGTAAGCTTTGTCCGATACCCATTCTGGGGAGGCCTCTGAAGGATTATATAGATGCAAGCCTTCTCCTCTGAGTCCTACCTGGAGAAAAAAAGTATTATGACAAGGAAAACCAACAATATTTGCCAATAGTTATTTAACGCAGAGACAGTATATTACTGGAGTGTACACACCTGGTATGTCCAATCTGTAGAAGATAGATCGAGCACTCCTTTTGGTCCACTCAGCTTTACTGGACCGGTAATTCCAGCACCAACTAGGTCAAAGAATGCACCATAGTTCTGAAGTACCAGTGGAGTTGAGGAAGAGTAATGTTAATAATTGGGTATTAGATGTAGTCTTGTTTTTTTGAATACTTAATCTAAGATGACTAAGTAGAGACGGACATCAAAATGGAGCAGAGTGGATATTGACTTACCGACAGCCCAACTGTTCCACTCAGGAGATCTATTTTATTCTTCCCAGGCACAAGTGTAATTGGTGTTTGCAACGAGATGAGGGAGCTAGTAGCACTGCCCTTGGCGCTGCCTGGTAAGATTTCAACAGTTGTGTTTCAATACACAAATACACCTTATGCATGGAAGATGACTGTTCAGAATTAACATGATGATTCAAATGTAATCTTAAGGAGTTTGCACTGTCCTATTACCTGCAAATTTGCCATTGATGTAGGCCTGAAGAACATGTCCAAGTGAGTTAACAAGCAGATTGGACTGACTGCCATTAAGATACGGTTCCCCACCTTTAACAACAACGCTGCACAAAGTAGAAACCAGTGAGTAAACTGGTTACTGCCAGTTCACCAATTACTATGTGGCACATTACAGCCAGGCGTGCGATCCTGTACCTTGTTGAGTACCACAGGAAATCGCTGGCATCTGCGGTGGTGTTTATCTGCTCCATCAGTCCAGGTTTTGTCAAGGCATTCTCCGTTGTGATACCAACAGGTTCTATGGCGTAGCTCCAGCCAGACAAAGCTAGCTCTGTCTCGATGGACGAACCATCAGACGCTTTAGTGCTGGACCCTAGGCTTCTCATTTCTGAAGTTGTTGTCTGAGAATTGATCTGCCAAGAGACGTGTATCAGAATCAGATCGGAGGTTAATGTTTTTTCCACAAATGCGGGTCGCTCTTGTTTTAACGAAAGGAATGCACGTACCTGAGCTGTGTTCAGTACCACGTTCTTGCAGTCAGGAAGGATGCTGACAGACCACGCAGGGAGTTTATATGCGTTGCCATTGAATGTGACAGTTTTGTCAGATTGAGTGTCCATGTTGGCGAGGAATGCTGCGCATACTGAACCAGCCTTGTATACGTGCGCCTGAAGCCAGAAGAATGCAGATATCATCATCACGCATACTCGAAGAAAGATTGATTTATCAATATTGGTTCTTTAAATAAAACCTGCTTTTGGAAAAGCGGATCATATACCTCAGCATTTTGACCCATGGACATGTATGATGGATCAGTTGCTATGAGTGCAGGTTCGCACTGCTTTATTGCTTTATGCACATCCTTCAGGTGGCCCCACTTGGGCTGCCTCACTAGCCCTGAATCACACATTGCAAAAAGGTAAAAAAAAAACTCAGATCACTTAAATTTTAAAGAAAAAAACTGTCCTTATCCATTCTAACATGACAATGCCAATGATCATCGTCAGACCTCTCCGCTTCCATGAGAGAGCCACATACAGGTCATGAGACATTCAAAAAAGAGCACTAGGCAGCACGGTCAGCTCAAGAAGATATTCGCTCACCATACTCATCGATGGGGGCGTCGTAGTCGTAGCTCGTGGAGATGAATGGCCCTCCCGAGCTGCGGCCGAAGTTGGTCCCTCCGTGATACTGCCAACAACGACCAAGAGTTAGTTAAGCAGGCAACCCACCACGGACATAAGTGCGGCATTAGCATTTAGCAGCATATAGCCATATATAGTACCATGTAGTAGTTCTGCAAGGTGCCGCCCCGCTGGTAGAAGCGCGCGACGGCGAAGGCGAGGTCCTCGGTGGGGCGGTACGGCACGGCGCCGCCGAAGGAGAGGAACCAGCCGCTCCAGTTCTCGGTCCACAGCTTGGGCTTGCTGTTGGAGTTCGGGGTGAACTGGTCGCAGTAGAACCCGTTGCACGTGTTGATCTGCGCCGCATCCCCCCCAAAAACGAAAGGAACGGAAACCGTTCAGCCATTCACGTTGCATGCCGTCGCGGTATCCATAATCCATCCATGATCGGGCCACCAAGGAATTGGGAAAGGACTTACGAGGGGGTCGGGCGCGTCGGCCTGCTGGCACATGACCCAGGGCACGCCGGTGTCGAGGGCCACGGCCATCCCGGCCGCCCACCGGATGTAGGACTTGCCCGCCGCCCCGTAGGCCGAGTCGATGTTGCCGTACTCGTTCTCGATCTGCGACAGGATGATGGGGCCTCCCTGCGACGCGTACAGCCCCGCCCCTTTCATCGTGGCCACCACCTTCTCCGTGAACCGCTGCATCTCCGTCTGCACACACACGCAATGATACCACCGAATTATCCACATGTTAATCGATCAAGCTGCATTGCACGCTGCTCAAGTGCTCCCACAGTCCGTCCCACTTCACAGCTCATCATGTTTACCTTGAAAGGCTCGTTGTCGGTGCGGAACTTGATCCCCGGGATGAAGTGCAGCCATAGCGGGAAGCCTCTGCGGTTACAAATTAACAACGGGGCACATCAGCTCGAGCGGGGTACAATCCTACTGACAAAACTGAAACGGAGGTTGCAGAAGGTAAAAATGCAGAGCCAGGAGGAGGCTGACCCGTAGTTCCACTCGGCGCAGACGTAGGGGCCGATCCTGAGGTGCACGTAGAGGCCGGTGTCGGCGGCGGCCTTCACGAACCTCACCAGGTCCTTCCTGCCCTCGAAGTCGTACTGTCACGTGGCAGTTCTTTTTACTCGTCAGAAAGGAATTATTCCTTGATTTCGTGACAGCCATAGATATCGGCATGATGCAAACTTGGTAACATTTTTTTAAGAGTAAACGTTGCTAGTTCTCTAAGTTCATAATACTAAGTAAATAAAAGAGACCGGGAGTGAGTGAGGAGAATAAAGCATGGGGTGCAGAGGAAGCAAACCCGGCCTTTGACACATGACGACCAGGAGGAGATGATGAGAAAACAAAAAAAAAAGGTATGATACACTAGTAGGGAATATTAACGAGTGATAGAGAGAAAAAAAGGGGTTTGATGGCCGGTATGGAGCGGAGAACGTGCCTGTCCCTGTACGGGCTCGTGGATGTCCCAGAAGACGTACGTCTCGACGACGTCCAGGCCGCCGTCCTTGGCCTTCTGCATCAGCCCCGGCCACATCTGCAAACAAGCAACAGCCGCCGCGTCCATGGCTTTGACGTCAGTGCCATCAGCTCGGACCACGCACCAAAGAGAAACAGAGGAGGATGGCCGGAAAGCAAAAGCAGAGTACGTGGGAAGACAGAGAGAAAGGAACGGCGTGGACGTACGTCGGGCGTGCTCCGCGGGTAGTGGATGGAGCCGGAGACGAGCACGCGGCGCACGCCGTCGATGACCAGCGCGCGGTGGTCGTACGTCACGTTGGTCGCCGACGACGCCCCCGCCAAGCAGAGCAGCACGACCAAGACGGGGAGCAGCAGCTGCCTGCAGCCGACGGCTGCCATTGCCGCCCTCGCAGGAGACGCACGCACGTTTGCACGTACGTACGGGAAGAAACAACAGCAACAGCGGCGGCGGCTAGCTTCTTTTACGCGATTATGGCGTTCGGTGTACTAGCAAAGCTAGCGCGGCGAGCAGTAGTAGTGGAGTGAGGACGTCGAGCAGGAGCAGGGAGGAGTTGCTCGGTGGGGGGTGGAGGGGAGGTGAGCATAAATGAAAAGAAATTAAATCTTCAGAGGTAGCTTTGCTCAGCTAAGCTAGCTCGGTGCCTCGCTCGGTGTGTGGCTGGCTTTGTCGACGAGAAAATGGGATTTGATTGCAGGGGAGGGGTCGTCGGCGGAACGGAGCAGAGCGCGCACAACTAGTTTAATACCCTTTCTCGCCCGCGCACAAACGGAAACACCTCGCTTTCTCGATCCCTTTGTTTGTTTCCTGCGTGGATGCGGTGCTGCTGCTGCTGCTGGTGGTGGTGCCGTGCCCCTCTTCCTCCTCCTGCCACCGGGATTAAAAAGGTTGCGCGCGGCAATGTGGGTGGGTGAACCGTGCGGATCCCTCTCTCTTGACAGCTGATCTCCTTCTCCCTGCCGCGCGCGGCGTTTGGTTTGCTAATTGCTACTGCTTGCAAGCGACGGCAACAACGGCGGCGACACTCATCCGCGGGATCGCGATGGCGATCGCGATGAAAACCAAGTTAAATGGTTCGGATCGACGGAGAGGCGAGGAATTACTCCTCTTTGCTGGTGGTGGTAGTTAATGGTGGTGCCGTGAACGGTTCGGTGGTACACACGGCATGGATGGGCCGGCGGGGTGTGTGGACCGTGTGGGAGTAATGCCACATCTTCCTTGCTTGCTTGATTTATTTACTTACTGCAGCGAGGTTTAATACTCTATAGTATCTACCTCCTGCCGCTCGATCGCTCGCTCTACATCCTTGGCATTGGCCTCGCTCGCAGGAACCACAAAACAAAACAAAAGAGAGAGAGTAAAAAGAAATGAGCCGGCTATAAACTACTCGACGCCACACCGACAGACAGGGGTCGTCGTGACCGGCCGCCGGCGTTGTCGCTTGTCTAAATCTTAATTTACCAGCACACAGCACTAGCCAGCTACGTGCCGCGTCTGCTGACTCTCGGGTCGAGCTAGAACGGCGTTGTCGCTTCCCGTCTCCGCGCGCCTAGAAAGTGATACGCATGATATGCTGCACTAGCTATTAGCTGCCCCGTGCTGTGGAATCTCGATCTTCTTATCCTTCTGGGAGGGGGTTTGCAAGAAATGGCAACGATAGAAAGTGCTAGTTTTGGGGCGGTGGAATGGAAGATGATGATGATGTGGCGATGACAGAACGTGCGAAAACAGGAGCGGGGCTGTCAGATTGCTGCCGCGCTCGTCTCGTCAGGTCGGAGAGAAAAAAAGGTGTCTGTGGCTTTGTGGCAAGGGGGTCGAGGGAGTCGGTGAAATTGTGGAAGGACTTGGAGACTTTTAGGCAAAGGTTGCTACTAATAATATTGCAAGAGACTAACTTTGTATTTTTGCACTTTATAAACTTTTGTTGACAAGAGAAATAAAAACACTAATACTGTGGATTTGGACCACCGCTGTACCTAAGTTTCTACCTGAACATTGTCCAACAAAGATGCTGAACATAAGTTTCTTGTAGCGCCACAGCTTCACACACAAGAATCCTGTGAGGCAACTGCTACTCTCAAATATACATTATTCCAAGGCTCAAGATTCCTTTTCTGGATGAAACTTGCCGATAAGTCTTCGTGCTTGATGCGAAATTGGCATGGCGCATGTTGTGGTATTAGACTTGTTGGTTAGTGTACCCCGATAGCTAAAAAAATCTGATACTATTACTTGGGTTGGACTACTCATTTGTTGCTACGGGCAAAAGAAAATTTTCTTACACATTTACAATACTAATAAGATACATATGAATGTGAATGAGGTTTCAGTGTAATGGTTAGAGGTTTTAGTAGCACCCTTTTGGTATTGGGTTAGACCCCCATTGGGTCTCAATTTCAGGCCGAAGGGTTAAAAAAATCGTCTGTCTCATACTAAAGCACAGGTCTAAGCTAGGCCGGCTTTGATCTCACGTGACGTTGTATATGGATGGGGCATGAGGTTCGAGAATTTTATAGGCCTGTGTGAGAACGTCTTCTTCTTTCAAACGATACCGGATGGTTTCTTCCTCCCGCAGACCTAGTTTTTTAAGACACATATGAATTTAAACAAATCTGATTCACTTATTTCTCCGAACGAAGTATTTCACTGAATCCAGGTGTACCCGCAGGAATAAGAAAAACTCATGGTTGATGGGAGTGCCTCCACAGAACATATTTTAATTGGTGGTGATGAAGCACACCTCACTCTCAATCATTCGTATTTTCTTCGTCCAATAAAAGATGTTTGTTAAAATTTAGATATATCTAGATATAACTTAGTGTATATATGTATTCATGTGATCAAAGTTGAGACATTTTTTGTTGGAGGGAGTGAGTAGCAAATTGTAAGATTGGCTCAAGACAGAAGATCGATCACCCAGGGCTACAACCCAGGTAGGGCGCACCTACGCGATTACGGATCACAAATCCACAAAGACAGAACCTGGCACCACCTCGACCTGCCACGGTCAAACGTCACCAACTTATTGATCAGTGTGACCCGTCATCTTTATCACTGCCAGCATCAGAAATCGGCACAGGCATGCAGTAGAGCCACTCAGCCACAGGACGTGCTGCCAGCCGGCCGGTTCGTCGAAAAACTAAGAACGGCAATGCAGGAATCCTGAGCCTAACCCCACTAGTACAGACTCCAGTTATCGGACGGCACTCGACTCGATCTGCCGCTTTAATTCCCCGGATCGCAGCAGGTGGTCGATCGATCGGCTGGGGTGTGTCGGCGCATGCAGCTAGCTCAGGTCAATCGCAGTTGGTGCTGATTTTGCTCGCCAGTCTGATGAAGACATTCAAGAGCACCCCAAAAACTTGTTTATTTTTTGAAACCGGACCCCAGCTACGAAATGGATCAGGGCCAGAGGAATGCGAGTGGAACGGGTGAATCAGGATGTTCCGGAGACTCTGCCGGGCGCCGAGCCATCCCGCGGTTGGGTTGTTGGGCCGTCCATCTCTGTAGCACCTAGTGCACATCCTGACGTGTGCGTTCTGATGTATCATCCTTCGTCGTGTGGGTAGCTTCCCGTTGTATACGGTGTACCGCGCGTGCGTACGAACAAATTTTGTTTGGAGCGACGTGCACCGAAGCTGACCGGGACGCACGCGCGAGACGAGGATGGGTATGTGCACGCAAAGTTTGTAGTGTACCGCTGTGCAGTGCAGGGAAAAGCTGGAGAGATTGCGTCAAAGTGGACACGACTTGCGTGTACGATCTCGACATTTTGGACTCGTGCTCTTGGTTGGATTGTTCTTAACCTTGTTCATTCGTTTTTTGTTTAACCGTGATGGGAGGTTATCTTGTGCGTGGAAGCTGAGACAAGTGAGGTCTGTGACTAATGTCTCCACGGATCAATTTCTTGACCTGTCAATCAAGGAGAGTTTCCCTTGGACGATTTAGCCAAAAAAAGAAGGTACGGAGTAATTAAAAAAAGGATGGAATTCATCGGCTTCAAGCCTCCCTTTTTTTCTTCTTCAATTGGCACATGAATTCGCGGTGGATTGGATAACGCTCGTGGCAAGCAACGAGCAGGTGGATGAGTCGGCGCACGTTCGTGTCAGCTGACACGGACACACGCGTTTGCAAGATCATCCAACTATTCAAGCCCACACGGCCACACGGACGGATAGATATGAAGAAACGAGCACCGCTACCGTACCGTGACCGGATGTCAGGCTAACCTGGGTGAGGGTAACGGCAACACGGCACGTTTCAGTCCGGCGACGTTACATGGGGTGCTGCGCCGACCGGGACAAATTACGCGAAAAATTAACCGCAGCTTTTTTTTTCAAAAAAAAAGGCCCTGCTTCATTAAAACTGCAGGACAAAAGTCCTACATAGGATTACATCTCGAGGTACAAACTGGTCCCTGAGAAAATTAAAAATTACAAACAAGACTCTCACGAACACGTGGAGAGACACCGGCAGGACAGATCGCCGCGCGTCTTGAACACCTCCTCGAGCTTTCAGGCCGGTAGAGGGTACCGGCCACCTATCCATCGGGAAGTTTCGCTGCCGACCGCTTCTGAACTCATCGTCGGCAAGCAGCAGAATTGGTCGCCGCCGGCAAAATGAAGCACCTTCTGGACGACCACCTGCCTCCAAGCGCGGAGGAACAAACAGAGTAACCAAGGCAAGAGATGTTGGGGAAGAACGAGCCATGGCACCCACAATAGGAGATTCCGACGTCAAGAGACCATAATGAGTAAGCTCAGACGACGAGGGAAACCGAAGTTGGTCCCTGCAACGGGCTGAAACCACCAGACGAAGGTCTATATGGAACCGCCAAATTTGTATGTTGAAGACCATGCCCCGAAGCCGCGACGCGGGCCTCCAAGCAGGAGGTTGAGAGGAGCAGTGGCAAACAACAATACAGATGCAACGACCAGAACCAGTCCTACTTCGATGCAGGTGATTGTAAGGAGGTGAATCACCAAAGTAGCAGTGAGAAGGGGCCAAGAGATTCAAAAGGAAATCATGCCCCAACTCCAAACCAGCCCACAAGATCTTCAAGGTGGTCATGGAGATAAGATCAGAACAAACTCGCCAGGAATAAAGATTTGTGGAGAACAAATCTAGCGACAGGATAAAAAAAAATAGGGATTTATTTTGGATACTACGGGAAGGGCTTTAGATCCAGCGCCAGCAACCATGAAATCCATGGCAGCAGAGGAATACATATCTAGGCAGAGGCTTTTATTGAAAAAGAAAACCAAATCGGAGGTCGAACCGTTGCCGTGCAGACGGAGAAACACGATGCAGACGACGACAGCAAGAACAACCAGACCGACGAGCAACCGGCGTCTCAAAACCGGTGCCGAAGTTCCTATAGAAAACGTCCCTAAGACAACAACTTTAATATACATATCACCGGAGAAAACAAACCCAGCCCCCCTCTCCATCCTCTTCGGCCGGCACAGTCGCCGGAGAGAAGGGAGAGAGAAGGGAGAGAGGAGGCGGAGGCACGGCTGGGAGGACTCAGGGGCCGTAGACGTCCGGGCTGCAATGAAAGTGAAAACACACGTGGTCTGATCTGAGACGCAATGCCGAAAGGCACTACTAGTCTACTACTAACCCAGATACGTGCTCGTTTTCTCCCCGCGGATTTTGAGAGGACGTCTTTTCCTGATAAAGATTAAAAGAGAGGCCAAGGATCAGGAAGCGACAGCGTTGATCATGTAGTACACCCATGTTCCCATGGTAGTAGCAGATGAAATCAGCACGGCGGCATCTGATGCAAAAACAGGAAGATCCGAAGAGCAAGCAAAGAAGAGATCTGACGTCGTGTCTCTGCACTGCACGTGCACGTACTTGCCGCCGTCTGTCAACCCGTAGTACCAGTGTTATGGAGTGCACATGACCTCTCGAGATGTGCCGCACTAGTTTAATATAGCATCAAGCAACACAGAAAACAAGATAGAGCCATACAGGTGATGCTGTACGAACAGGGGGGAACATATATTTTCTGCATAAGAGGAATAACAGTGACCTCTGATCAATGTAGTATATGGACGGGCGGAGGAAGATTTGGTCAGGGATCACAGAGGACCACAGTGGCAATAGTTTAGCGGTCAACCCAGAAAGCAGTACGATCAAGGACGCCCCTTTTGCCCGGATGACAAATATAAGGAGGTGGTTCGCCCTGGATTACAAGGATCAGGATAGTCTTTAGCCTTAACCCTTTTCTAGACACCTGGGTATGAAAACGTATTAGTGGGTTGGTGAGAAAAGTAGCTGACAAAATAATCATGCAGTAACCAGCTGCTACTCTCTACCCCCTATCATCTAGACTGGAGAGCTCAAAAGTTGTTCAATTAGGATAATCGAGGTACCCTCTCTTGTGACCAACACTTGTGCAGTCTACTACAAAGGGATTAGGCATCAACATCATCATCTCATGAGACATCAGGACATGTTACACATGCAGCAGGCTTAAAGAGGCTTGCCTGACACAGCAACATTATTATTCTCTTCGTGGACCATGTGTGGCACAGACACGTCATATGCTTATACAGACCGGATCAACTGACTTAATAGTCTAACGGTAGTAGAGCCCCACCAGTCCTGTAGCACAGCCTCGTCAATACGACTCGCCTGTGCATTCCTGTTGGCTTTGTGTGATTGTGTCACGGGCTTCAGAGTTCGGGAGTGTTGGCCAATCAAACCAGAGAGTTGCAATAGCGGACTATACATTCTTCATTGTTCTCATGGGGCAAATTACGAAACGACAAACCAGCACATCATCTCAGAGCTGCCAGGATTAGATCAGAGAAGGCATAACAACCTAAGATATTCCTTCAGTTGCCATCTAGCGAACGCAATCAGGGCAGCTGAGAAGCAACAATCAAAGGAATGTTATTGAAAATTGAAATGCACCAAGGCGATTTGAGATCCAAAAGAAGCGTTTCAATCCACATAAACATCATGTCATTATTGTATCATCTATCCAAAAACGAACTGTATTTAATACAATTGAAATGCCTACATGAGGTACTATTAAACTCTTAAGGGCCAGGGCAAAAAAGTTGTCACACATTACAACCTGATATATACTAGCAACTCACGAAAAAAAAAACTACCATTTCCACCTCAGAAGTAAAAGACACTGATGTGTTACACAAGCGATCGGAAGCAGAGGAAAACCACTTTGGCTGCTGCAAGACTAAGGGCTAACATGGAAGTGAGAATGCCAAGATTACTACTTCAGGAAGGTTGATGATACAAAAAGGAATGCATAAGCAACACACGCAGTGCTCACTTCCAAGTTTCTCGGACCAGGCAGTATAGGCGGAATTACAGATACCATCAAGAATGTGGCAAGTAGCCAGGAAGCAAAGAAGGATCCGAACCTGAAAAATCAGAGCAAACTCAGCATCAAGAATTGATCATATACCAATATATTTGTAGAGATCAGTGGTTACTTCCTTTGTAAATCTTAAAACAGCTTCAATGATTAAGGATTGCTAGCTTGACTAACCGTGACTAGTCTACGAGTCGATACTTGGCTAAGGAGTCCTGACTCGCATCTTGATTCGACTTAATGGGCTGGCAGCAGTAATTATTGGTTGAAATGTGTTCCAAATTTTGAATTCCTACTCCTAGTCCACATCTAGTCTGCTTCATTCTGGATTTTGATATGCAAACATGTTCTTTAGTCCTACTCCTACTCCATATCTACTATGCTTAATTCTGGACTTCTGATATGCAAACTGGCGACTGGTCTTTGAGTTGGTACCCCAGGACTCAACTTTACAACTTGTAAAAGCAGACTGTACCAAAACTGTTAATCATCATGTAAAGCACCCATAACAGAAACATGACAATCCAAGGTTGACATGGCAGAACAGCCGTGCCAAGGGTTGAGCGCACAATGTTTTTTTTGTGTGCTTGTACATCATTAGGCTGAATTAATGATGGAATAATCAACTGCTGTTACTCCCTCCGATCCATATTAATTGTCTCAAATTTGTCTAAATATGGATGTATCTATGCCTAAAAAGTGTCTAGATACATGTAATATTTCGACAAGTAATATGGATCGGAGGGAGTACAAGATGCTTAGATGACAGGCCCCAAGTCCACGAAATGAGAAAAGAAGTTTGTGCTCAGCTCCTCCCATGGCAATATCTAAATTATGTATTTCAAATCCAAAGGCAAGCTGCTTACTTATGTTTCAGTATCAAAAGTACAGTAGATGCACCGGTATCACACTAAAAATGTTTCTGTTTACGCATTACTAAGCAAACCTAGATTGAATCCCAATCCAACTAGTACACCCACTCGTTCAATCTGACTTTGAAGTTCCATTGCCCACTATAATACTTTCTGCACGGGATAAAAACAGCTCCCAGATACTTGGCAAGATGCATACATGAAGACACCTACCAATGCCCGAATGGCACAACCCACACCAGGCATGGCAACCATGGAGACATCAGATGTGTTTGCTTTTCAGGATATGAAATATAAGTGCTTGAGTTTACCGTGCATATTTGATGCACGAAACTATGCAGGACGCAGCACTGCAGATCTGGCTTGTAGGGGTTGAAGTAGTGGTGGCAAGCAATGCCTCACATGAAAAGGGTGTGTCTAAGGAGAGGAGAAAACCAGTGCTGCTAGAGCAGATCTTTCTTGGCACCACTATCAGGAGATAGATACCCATCTGGGAGTTGGCAATGGAAATTGATTTAAGTGGTGGCTGCTAGTGCTAGGCTTTGAGGTTTGGGTTGTATGAGTCCTATATCATGCTAGGATTTGAGATATGCACCAGTATTGGTACCTAGACTAAAATGTCCATATACAGAATCAAAGTACAGTAGTCCAAATCAAACAATGTTGTACTGTGCAGAACTAATCAAAGACTAGTTCAACTACATCCTGAACAACCTAAAGGTGGAGAAAATGAAAAAGGAAGAAAGTATTACCCATAAAAGAATGCTTTCCAGCCACTTCTGAGCCTCTGATAAAGGAAATAGATATTTGCCGCACAAGAGACTAAAACCTGGAGAGTTGGTCCTTCTTCAGTAGGGAAAACAAGGGTAAGCACTCCAAGCAAGACAAAAGTAATTGCAGTCTTCCAAATAACTTTGCTAGATGGTGTCTGGAATCTGCCCTGAACAGCCTTGACCGGACGTGACTGACTGAGATCCCTAAATTTTTTCTTGAGATCCATTTTCGGTTTTTTTCTATCAAAGAAACTCTGCATGATGATTTTGTCATGTGCAGATTCAATTGCATCAACACTAGGCTTATGGCCTGCATACTTGCTTATCAGAAAGTTCCTGGCAGCTCGTATTTCTTCTTCAGATGCTTCCCTGCTGATTCCAAGTCGCTGATATGGATCCTTCACATGGATTCTAGGAAAAATGGCTGAAGAAATTAAGCGGTTAAACAGAATTCTGCAGGTTTACAAAAAAAAAACCCAATAGAACCAGCACGTGTTTTTTTCGTGAATCACGACTAGATAAGAAAATAAGCTAGCGAGTGATATTAGGTGATTGTAGCGCCACTTAGCTCTCTTAGGTCTTACATTATAATGCATGTCCCAAGGAATACACTTGGCCTCAATGTTGTTCAACGTTTACATTTTACCATAATACCGTCTAAAGATCAATCACGCATGAAAAACAACTAATAATCTGATATGGACACACAGCTGTTCCATGCTACTTCAGAGTTAATATAATTCAATACAACGAAAAAAGGCTAATACATCTCAACAATCTACTGTGTAATATTTAATTGTCATAGTCAGACATAAGAAACTAAGTACTTACGGGTCGAAGAGTCAGCTGTATCACCAAATGATGCAGATGCGAGCGGAGTCATTCTGGAAAACCGCTGTGTACTGAAAGGAGCACTATATTTTGTGTATCTGCATGGAAAGACAGAAGTAATGTTTCTTCTCAAAGTTTAAATTAGATAATGCTCTGACAGTGAGGTCAGACGAAGCATAAGGTATTATTATACCTATCCACAATGATGAACAGTTTAACCTTTTCCTTACATCCCCTGTCGAGGCCCAAAGAGACAAGTCCCAATGGTGCACTAGACACCCTTGAATTCATTGGACATCGAGTAGCCCACACGGGATTGGTTGCTAGACCATGCGCCGACATCTCAACGAATAGCTGAACAACCTAACCGAGAATATTTCACCCTCCGAGGCTCCTACCCAAAACAACAGTACATTAAAACCAAGTAAAGAAGACAGGATAACTGCATTAACGATATGCGCTGACCCTCCGCAAAGAGCACTGGCGTAGCTAACACAGGGGCCAAAGTGGGCAACAACCCCCCTTTGAAAAATGAAAATAATACTTATATAATCATCTCAAGGCTCAGCCCATGAAGGAATTCTTATATAGTTATCTCAAGGCCCAGCCCATGAAGGAATTGCCCAACGCCACGCACGCAGACAATTCTTCTTAATGCACGCAGCATTCTTCATCTACTCGTCATCTTCCCCAATTTCCAATTCTCTAATGAACTGCTGACCTGATCGAGTTCTTCCCGAATTCCCTATTCGGCTATTCACTATGATGCAATTTTTCCTCTTCTCGGCTCATCGCACAGCGGCGACACCTGCGTCCACGTTGCAGCACGCGCCCCGTGCCGCCGTGGCCCGTGCCTGCCGGACCTGGCGTGCCGCTGCTGAACGCGCACGCTGCGGCCTGCGGCACGCACACGGCTAAGCGCCCGGCGGCCGACGCACGAGCATGGCTGCAGCCTGCAGCCCACAGCAGATGGGACTGAGGGAGGCTGCTGTGCTTGGTATGCCTTGCTATTCCTTGAATCTTTGTTTGTGTGTTCTGAATTTGTGAATGAGAAATAATTGCTGCTACAAGTATTTTTGCGTATGTTCCCTCAATAATTGGTAGTGCTGCTACAATTAGAACGAGAAATTGAATCAAAAATTGGTTTTGAAGAAATAATTGCTGATTTCAAAGCTAAGATGAACAGAAGAGCACGAAAAAATTACTTGTCCACAATACAGGTATATGTGCACCTGGTATTTGTATGAACAAGATAAATATATCATCATGACATTGCCCTCTAATTATCTCTTATATTTGTTCTATCACTTGACATATTTTTTGCATATGTTGTGTTTTGATGTGAATTTGCCCCCTCTTGTGTTTATCTCACGCTCCGCCACTGGCAAAGAGGTTAATCAACGGCATGAACAACGATTTAAATATCCTGCTATAGTTTTCCAGACATAACACATAAACGCTATGTGATTGAATTAAAATCCACAAACGCAGCTGTAACTGCTAAATTGATTGCTATATCTGCTATTTTTGTAGCCGTGATAGCTCCACTATACTAAATGTGTCAATTCTGTTCCATAAGCAGCTAAATGTTAAGTAAACACCAAATGCAACCCTAAATTTGTGCACTGTTTCAAATTATCTTTTCTTAAATGCTGCATGACTAATATATGTAATCAAAATCTGTTGCCAAACAATTAATATACTCCCTCCGTCCCAAAATAAGTGACGTGGATTTGTATAAGAATAAGTGACATGGATTTGTATAAGAATCTATACAAATCCACGTCACTTATTTCAGGACGGAGGGAGTAGCTCATTACTTATAACTATATTTGAAACCGGTAAGAAACATTATATTCCTCCGTCCAACAAAGGATGTCTCAACTTTGACTAAATTCGAATGCATCTATATACTAAGTCATTATACATCCAAATTTTGGCAAACTTGAGACATCTTTTGTTGGATGGAGGGAGTAGTAAAATGCAACATGTAGCATAGCTTCCACGATAAGCCCGCTATAGGCCCTCATCACAACATACTGTAAAGACCTGAACGATGATTTCAAACCTTGGGTACGAGCATAACATATGATATATTTAGAAGTAACCAAATGCGCGCAGATTAGAGGTTGCCTACCAAAATAATGTACAATCGTCATACACTTTAGCACCACAAAATGCAAACGGTGAATTAAACAGCCAGTAAAAAATCGAGTGGGCAGCGGCGTCAAGACTAACGAATCAGGGGGTTCAACCTAAAAAAATAAGAACACAGGCCACACCGTCCACGGGCGGAGGAGCCCTACCTTGAATTTTGCCTCAGTTACGAATTGGGGATTATTATGAAACGGGGAGCTAAAGGGCGGAATCCGTTCGTGGGGTGATGGGAGGAGAAACGGTCGGAAGCGAGAGAATCAAAGGGGAGATCAACCTGCGGTGGAGGCGCTCGCGCGAGGAGGAAGACGAGCTAGGGGGCTGGGGCGCTCGGCAGCGGGATGGGTGGCGGCGCTCGCGCGATGAGGAAGACGATCCACGGAGCGAGTGGGTCTGGGTCGCTCGGGAGGCCCGAGACGAATACCACTGAAGAGAAAGAAAACTCCTGTTGGGCCGAATTGGGCCTTCTCGTCCAAAAGCTTCGCTGTGCCAGGACAGAATCGCCGCTGTTATAAAAAAAAACCCACCACACATTAGGAGTTAGGGTTTCATTTCGGTACCGGTTTATGTTTTATTTACTAAAAACCATCGGATTAGACTAAGCGTGCGGTTGCTAGCGAATAAGCGCGAAACTGACAGGAAGGGCCCACCCGTCAGGCCAGTGTGGCAAGCCACCGTGGCAATCCAACTGAACCACAATCCCAACGGGCAGTCGAGCACTGCCCCGCGCGCCCCAAACCTCGTCTTACTCGTCTCCGTCGGAGCGCTGCCGCCGTCGGATCCCCTCACCTGCCGCCTCCCCGCCCCCTTTGTCTGCACCTTGAGCGCCCCCGCGCGTCCGCCGGTGCCCTCGCTCTCGCCCACGGCCATCTTGAGTGCCCCCGCCACGGTGCTCCACCTACGCCGCCGCATCTCCTCGTCAAGGGCCGCCTCCAGCTGCCCCCTCGCCTAGCTGTCACCTCTATCGGACTCGTCGTGCCTGCGTGCACGCGTGGGGCATCTCTGCCCGTCGAATCGTGGGTGCGGTCGCCGAGGTGGGCAGCGTGAGCGGCGGCGTGCTGCGGGGGGGCGAGCGGCGCCGCACGATCACAGGCAGAGCGAGCGACGGCGCGCGGAGGGCGGCTAGGAGCTGCGTGGCTCCTGGAGTTATCGGCCGGAGCATCGGCTCTACATGGAGGCGAGGAGCTTCGGTTGGGGGAGCAGAGGAATCAGAGAAGGAGGCACAGCTTCGGGAGAGGGAGAGTCAATTGCCACGCTGGCATGCCACGTTGGACTGACCGGTGGACCCGCTCCGTCAGAAATGGGCTTAGACGCTAGCGAGCGAGGGGTTAAGTAAATCCGGTGGTTCTTAACAACTAAAACGTAAATCGGTACCTATTTGAAACCCTAACCTCTAATGTGGTGGTTTTTTGTAATTTACTCCCCTCGGAATCATAAAAAGTGTAGCCCATTTTGTACTATAAGTTAAGTTAGTACTCTCTCCATTCCGGTATATGGGGTCATGCATCCTAGGTTGGAGATCTAACTAATCTAACACGAGTTCTGTATCGCAAATATTATATGATTAGAAACTCAAATGTTCTATTTTCTAATGGTATATTTTTTGTGATATAAGAACCATATTACATTAGTTTAATCTTCAACCTAGGGATGAGTTGGGGCCTCTTATACCGGAGCGGAGGTAGTACAAACTTTGTACTAAGTGGGCGACAATTTTTATGTATCGGAGGGAGTAACTTTACTACTTCAACTATATTGTAACTTTTAGCGAATCCGGGTGTACGTAGTAGATTGACAAGTACTTCCACGAGAGTAACCAACAGGAAAACCCTAGCCGTTGTCTTTAAAAACTTCGCTATCTGACTGCTCCACTTTGTTTCTGACATCTAATTTGACATTGAGAATGTAAGCGAAGCACGAATCGATGTTTGGCATTTAGCCCTTATTCTGGTGTAAGGCAACCCGGTGGTTCTCGTGACTTGCATTTCCCTGTTTTTGGTCTCTTATAGATTCACCAACGAAGCAGCAAATTCATAACTTGTCTTGCACGGGGTACCAACCATGATGCGTTCAACGGTCTTAGATTTTTACGTTTAAGGTAGGCTCATGCGGCTCTTAGTGCAGCTTGTGCAAGTATAATATTGTGCAATTTCGACACTGAATACATGGATGAAGGTCAAGATGTGAAGATGAATCTAGATAAGTTGATTTCAAAAGATGACTATGATAGAGCTTTAAGTTTTATTGATAATTTTCGTTGGTTTTATTTTTTTCAATTGTATGGACTTATTACGCTTTTATTTCACGAGTCAATAAGCCCTATCGTTGTTCGGAAAAAAAAACATGGGTGTCAATTTTCTCTTGCAACTTGTAACATAGACGTTAACCCCACATGACAACAACAGCATCTGAGAAAACTCTCTATTCAATGAAAAAAATGATTGTTCTCCCATAAACATGTGTTGCTGATGGACTGGTGACAGAACTTGTTCGGTTTAGGGATTGAGGAGGACTGTAGTTCATTTTCCCCTCAATGATTGTTCTCCGAAGAAAAAAAACGAACAATGCCTCAAGGATTTTCAGGTATTGAATTTGCAAACAAAGCTAAACTTTTCAAGGCAGAAAAAGCGAAGGGGCGTCGAAGGATGTTGATCAGGAAGTAGCGTGAAACGTCTCACTGCAGCTGGGCGACAGCCCACCCCTCGTCAGCATCACGTTCGGCCTCAGCATGAGCTGTTCAGAGCATCTCCAACAGATGAAGTAAAATGGGGCATCGTTTTGCAAATTTTTTGTTCTAAACTAGAAAATCCATTCCAGATGATGTAAAATAGGACACCAGTGAAAATTAAGATGATATAAAATAGAACCCATTCCAAGTGGACACGAATGTAGTACTCCCTCCGTCCAACAAATGATGTCTCAACTTTAACTAAATTTGAATGCATCTATACAATAAGTCATGTGATACATTCAAATTTTGATAAACTTGAAACATTTTTTGTTGGACTGCGTGAGTATAATAAATCTAAAACAAACCACACGAACATCTCTCCTTTATCCACTTGGGCCGTTGCGAGGATACACGCGAACAGGAACATCCCGCCCGGCACCACCAGCCCCCGGCTCGAGATCCCCGCCCTCCGTCCCTCCCGCGCGCTCGACTCTCCGCCGTCCGTTCCGTTCACTGGAGATCCTTTCCTTCCTTCCGGCCTCATCCACCAGACCACCACCACCACCCTCGTCGTCTCCTCCTCCCCCCACTCCCGTCCCGTCTCCTTTCTTTAATCAAAACCATCCTCTCCTCTCCCAAAAATCCCAATCCCCACTAATCCCACCGCTGATCCCTTTCCCAAATGCTACTAACTATGAACACCGGCCGCGGCCTCTCCACGCCCAATCGCTCCTTTCCCTGCGGCGGTTCATCTTCTTCTCCTTCTCGGGCCACCGTACGGATTTGGTCGTCGTCGCGACTCGGTCCAATTTGACCGCCTCTCCACCTGTCGTGGCTAGCTGCTTGCTAGTGCCCGGTGCTCGAGCTGTTGGTTTCTTGGTTACCGGCGTTCTTGCTTTGCTTTGGGGATTATTGGAATCATACTTATCCAGGTATATATACATATATAGCAAGTTTTTTTTTCCATTTTATTGTCATGTTGTTTTCTGCTGGGTCTGTTGCGAGGCTGCTTTTTGTTTATCTAGGCTGAAGTTATTCGCTTTCTTGCTTTATGCGTGATATCTTCGTTCCATGCATGCCTATAAATGGAAATTTTTGTTGCTGTTGATATTGCCTGTTGGCTCGTGGCCCTGCAACCTGCATGGACTCAATCATTGGAACAGTATTGAGTATTTGATCAGTTTCGTGCTTGTTGATAAAAAGAAAAACATGTTCGGGTGTTGCACCGGAGGATTACGTGCTATTTGGGTTGTACGAAATTGCTGAGTTGTTCATGTTAGACAATTCTTAGGTGCGGTTCCTTGTTTTTATCGATGTACACACTCAACAGTAGAAAGTTCGAAAAGGAGATTGATGTCAAAAAAAATAATTTCTAAAAAGAGGGGAAAAGGGTGCAGAAGCTCCAAAAAGGGAGAAAAGGTACATTTTGAATAGTGCTAACAGTGTTCTTTTGCACGTCCTGCGCAAGTCACTTAAAAAATCATAAAAACAGCCCTTAACTTAGAACAGTGGTTTTCTGACTCAGAACCATGCTGTAAAATTGAAGCCATTAAGGCATTAACCCTTCAACATAAACTCTGCACCCAATATCCATAACTCAGATTTTTTTAATGTCAGTTTGTGACATTTATGGCCAAGTATTCAAATCTTGAATAGTAAAAATAAAGTGTTTTGCCACTTTGTTATGGCAATATTGCTTGATGTGGCTGCTAGAGCTCTGAGAGCACAAACAAGTGCTTCAAATTAACTACTCCCTCCGTCCAACAAAAGATGCAACATGACTTAGTGTATAGATGCATTCAGATTTAGTCAAAGTTGAGACATCCTTTGTTGGACGGAGGGAATATGTAATGTTACATCTTGAAGATGTTTTAGAGTAGTCATGATGACATGATGTGGAGTAGTTCTCTGAAATAGGCTGTAATCTGCTAATGCCAAGCGCCTTTTTAAGCTTGTAGTCGCCATGAACTCACAGTTGAACCTTCTCACAGTGCTGCAATCATGGAGGTTGTGGTAAATCAATAAAGATTTCAGGTAGATCTGAGCACCCTTAGACCTCGGTCCTGTGGTTTTAACCTTGAGAAAAAGATGTCTGGATCCAGTTTCTGGATTCCCAAAATGAAATTTCTTAATAGCTTTCTCGAATATGCACCCAAATGCGTGTCATTTTGACTTTCTGGATACCTTTCACTTAGCCTTATCTGCTTGCTGGTGTTTGAATAAAGTTCGTAGAGTTGTTGAATCATTTACATTTTTCCTTAGCAAGATACAACCCTGCTTGCCACAGTATCTGATCGATGTCATCTAACTTGAGATCATTTTACAGTTCTTCGCTCTACATGGGAATAAGTCTGTCTATCTGAACTGTCTGGTGAGCACAATTTTAGCGGTAACAAAATTCTCACTTTGGTGACTGCTGCAATGAGCCAATGACATTCTTCAAAAATATGTGAAGAAGATGTTTAAGAAAATCTAAATAGGTCTGACGCCAGATAGTGGTTATGGTACATTAATCAGAACAGTTTGAGCCAAAACAAGAGCATGAGAAAAAATATTTTTTAACTGGATCCCAGAGCCTTCAATGATATGGAGACTTCATCACATGATCCTGAAGCAGAAAACATAATTGGACATGAAGATGATACAGAATTCACACCTTGCGAAGGGATGGAATTTGAGTCCGAAGATGCTGCGAGGGATTTTTACAGCATATATGCAAGAAATGCAGGTTTCCGAATTCGGATCAGCAGGTATACTCGCTCCAGACGTGATAATTCAATCATTTCTCGTCGTATTGTATGCTCAAAGGAGGGATTTCATGAAACTCGTAATGGTGAAGGCTCCCATGCTGACCAAAAACAGCAAGAACGGACAGGTACTAGAGTTGGTTGCAAGGCTATGATTATGATTAAGAAAATTGGTCCAAGCAAATGGGTAGTTACCAAATTTGTAAAGAACCATAATCATGGAGCAGTTCCACCAAAAAAAACTGATGTTAGGTCAGTAGATCAGGACCCCAGTCCAATGGAAAAGCCAAATTCTATTGATGTGGATCCTATTGAGGAGCCGGTTGAGGGTATGGAATTTGACACTGAAGAAGCTGCAAAATCGTTCTATATAAATTATGCGAGTCTTAATGGTTTCCGTGCACGTATTAGCAGGTATTGCCGTTCAAGGCGCGATAATTCAATCATATCTCGTCAGATTGTGTGCTCCAAGGAAGGCTTTCGTGAGGTTCGACCGAAGAAAGAGATGACAGATGAAGGAAAAACAAAGCGCCCAAGAATGATAACTAGAGTTGGTTGCAAAGCTATGATTGTAGTGAAAAAGATGAACTCTGGAAAATGGATGGTTTCTAAATTTGAGAAGGAGCATAACCATTCGTTGTTGTCTTCCAAACCAGTCCATTGTACATCTAACATTACTTCTGGAGAAGTTGGTGAATTTGCTGCAAAGAGTTCAGATCCTACTGAAATGAAGTTTGAGGAATATAGTGCAGGAGTTCAATGTAATTCTACAGATTCACTGACTGTACTTTACAACAATTTATGTCAGGAGGCCATGAAATTCGCAAAAGAAGGGTCAGTCACTGAAGAAATTTACCATGTGGCAGTATCTGCCTTGAAAGAGGCTACTGAGAAGGTTGCTCAAGTCAAAAGGTGTCATCCAATGATGCCACAACGTGTAGTTTCTGTTAGTGAAAACAAACATAAGGTCCTATATATGAAAACTATGTATGCTTCACAATGTTCAGATGAGGTCAAACAGAAAATAGCGCCTTCACAGCTCAAGCTTTTTCAAGAGCCTACCTCCAATCCAGTGCTTATACCTACCAACCTTGTGACTGATTCAGGCTTATCTAATTCTGATGACAATTCTCCGTTCTCACGTGCTTTCCCCACAAATGGTAAAATACGCTATGAATATGATGATGATCAATTAATCCACTGACATGTTAGTTATACGTCTTGTTTCCATTATAACTTTTGCATGTTCCATCAACAGAGGGGCACGGCAGGGATGGGTCAGAATGTTCTTATTTGCACTCTGAGAACAAATATGATGACTCTTCCAAGAAATATCAGGTTACCCCGCCCACTTCCTTATCTGTCTCAGTGATTTCCTAATATGCCCGATAGTTTTTGGTACGAGACCATGATGGCACGCGTTGCTGCGCCCGTCAATTACTCTGATAGAACGATGGAAACGTATGTAATATATGGAATCATGAAACATGATGTTAAATTTGCATAAACTAACTCATATACTCAACGAAATGATAACATGTTAGCTCTAAATCTGAAACATGACAGAACGATGGAAATGCATGTAATATCTGGAATCATGAAACGTGATGTTAAATTTGCATAAACTAACTCGTATACTCAGCGAAATGATAACATGTTAGCTCTAAATCTGAAACATGGCGATAAACTGAGAAGAGTGTAACAATATCTCTTCTTGAACCCTTACATATCAAAGGATAAATCCTTCCCAAACAATTTTATCAATCTGTTGCCAAGAAGAATTGACACGAAAGAACTCGCTGGATACATTGCAATAATTTATAAGCACAGTAATTCATCAAAATATTCACAAAAGGAAATAAACCCACAACATGTTTTAATCTGACACTATGATGGGTTTTCAGTTACAACTCTGAACAAGATATAAACCTCCAGCATGTTTCAGAACGGTTTTATAGCCAAATTTGCATCAACGCCAAAATCTTCAATCTGCTTGTTAACACTCGTAGATTTTTGTTAAAAGCTGAGTTAATAAGAAATGGCATTGCCCATAAACCAACTCATATAATCAAAGTTCCTATCAGGCCGTGATTTATTACCACAAATAAGGAAAACACCATACTATCAAGATAAGTTTGAGGGCAATTGATTAAATGTCGATTTCTCCATAGCTACAACAATTTCCATCACCAAAAAGCCAAAATAATGAAACAAAGGATACCTTAGGAAAAAGTAATTTTTTATTACATGTGTGATCGCCTTATTTAAAACCAGCTGATTAGTGTTCCCAATGTTAACCTGGATACGATTAGTCAGTGAATCTGAGGATATTTTTCTCAGCTATTTAAGAACAGAAATGGGTCCTTAGAATCAGAAAATGGTAAATTATTGAGCTATAACATGACATACCATACGGATGTTTGGCTATAACAATTCAACTTGTATCCAATGGAATTTGTCACCATCACTGGTGACCCTCCTTGTGGTATTAGCAATACTCATAGTACAACCTGCAACCAAAAGAGATATCCTGATAAATCTAAAGGCATGAGCTGCCATCTTTAAAAAAAATCTACTACAACACACAACTATTTTGTTCAGATGCATTGTAATAATGTCTAATCATGCTACAAATCCATAAACATAACTGATTGATGTGCCTCAAAACTCATAAATTGCTTTGCACTGGTCTATATGTTGAAAAAAATGTATCATATGATGATTAGCTGAAGCATGACCATGCTTATGGAATTTCTCTTGCTATCCGTACATCGTTACAACTACTCATTTCAAGATTTCGGAAAACATGGCTGATCGTTTAACCAATTTTGGTAAAATAACATGACGAGCATATTAAACAAATTACTTAAAGTAATTAATTAAACAATATACAAATTTGGGTGACCATTGCCAAGCCATTTAAAGACTTCAAATGAAACCAGTATTAGAGACTCGATAGGATAAAATGGGATGTAAAACAAAGGACAAAGCAAAACTCGTAGGAAATAAACAATTGGTGTACCTATAACTAAAGGCAGCTCATATATTAATCTGAAACAGTATATATAATATGTAAAGATTGCACGGTTGCCCGAGAACCTGTAATCTCAATACTTTCAGCAAGAGAACCACCTGCAGTATCAACAGTACAGAAAGATGAACTGGAAGCAATTTTTTGAAGGATTATTATTTCAAATATAAAGAAGATATGTGCAACCATAAACATGTCTGGAAACAGCAACCTGGCAGAAAAACTGCCTTCCATACCTTAGTACCAAGTGCCACATGTTAGTTTTCTGGATGCTCTTTGTATGCTAGTTATTTGAACTTGCCTATACTCATCTTCTGTGGTTTATGTGCCCCGTAAATTATAAAAGGCAGTCAATGGACAACACATGAGAAGCATCTATGTTCATGAGAACATAGGAACACTTCGGGAGAAAACAGCTATGGAGTTGGCTTGCATGCTTGCAAATCATTTCAGTAGCATGCAGCAAAATTCTCCATAATTAAAATAGCACTAAGAATGATAGTGAGAAACATGTCTCACTCACCTATTCTACATCACAATTTGGGTCGAATATACTTGAGATAAAATTCTATTCTTGTCCATGGAGCATACACCATATGCCACTCCAATCTGACTTGAAGCCAACCTGCATCATAAGGAAGGCAACATGTAAAACAAAAGGAACAAAACAGATGATTTGATGGTTCATACACCCATTAGAACAATGATAATTTAGAAATGGGATATGATAAAAGAAGAAGGAAAGAAGGATAAATTAAGTCAACAATTTCCATAAGGAACAACAGTCTGCTTTTCCTCAACTTGTTTGCCGGTGCCAGAATTCACATCAACTGTAGTGTGTGATGACCATTGAATACATGAGGTCTTCCTGCGGGCTGAAACAGGAAGAAGGTTCTAATAAACTGCAATGACAGTAGATATAACAAAAATGAAAGTGAAACTCAAGAAAAAGAGCCTAAATTTTAGACAATCTAATTGTTTGATGCACATCTCGAGAGAAAAAAAGCCTAAGTTTCAGACAATCTAATTAATATCCTGTGCAGTCAAATTGGATAATAGATCTGGAAGTATCAAGTAGTATCTTTTATGCTTGAAACCACAACTATTTTATCAGTGTAGAATGCAACCCTTTTTTAAAGCTCTACTGAATGTTTGTCCTTCGAGGCTACTACATATGCTTATTGCAATCTTGAATAGTTTATATAAAAGTCACAGAAGCTTCTAAACTGCACTTAGAGAAATATTGGAATCGCATAAATCCTCATTACTACTTATGTTGATTCAAGTGATAGAGACCTATCCAATACAAGAAAGTCAGACAGCAACTATTGAGTGCCATCACCTGTATGTTGCTTGCCTGCCTTTGGCTTTTCTGGTTATGCATGATCAGAGTGCCAGTAGTCGATCAACTTGTTACCATGACACATGCATGTGTATCTTCTCCTTGGCCTACCCACTCAATGTTGTAAGACCAAACAGCAGGAGAGAAAAAAAAATCATAAGGATGACAACATGGGAAACATACATCCTCAAAATTTAAACAAACATCCTAATTTAGCACGTACGCCTGCATCACACGAATGACTTTGCAAGTTTCGAACCCAAATGACGGAATACCTGGAGGTGGCTGGAGATGATGAAGCCGACCTTCATGGCCGCCGCTCGTCCTCGTCGCGCACGAACGACGGACGCACCGTCAATTCCCCCGAACCCGCCGTCGGGAGGAACGGTGGTGGAGGCTAGTTGCGAACTTGCAACAGTTCGGGAGAGAGTTCGGGGCGGTAGCAGGCAGGGCCCAGTTAACCACAGTCCATCGATTTTTCTACCAGAGTAGCGGCCCATAGGACATCTGGCCCATTATATTAATCACTGTTTATCTAACGGCCAGAGATGGTCAGCACGCAAAATGTAACGGCTGAGACAGCTGATGGCCTGAGAGGCCTCCAAGGATGCCCAGTTTTACTGTCGTAAATTTCATATTGGGCCACGAGGTTCTTATTTGTTGTTCTAACTGCAGAATAGCAGTTCAAATCAAGCCACTCAGGGAAAGCATGAAAGTTTTCATGGACCTTCTGAAGAAACTACGGTTGCTATTCCTGCAATACCTCTCACTCTGTACATGCCTGTGATGAGGAACTCACCTGGAGCTTCTGCTGGTTATATTCCATTTTCTCGTGCTGATTACAGGATAAAATATTTATATTCCTAGATAGAAATACCATCCACGTTGTTATATTACTTTAGAATCTTTCCAAATGGTTCTGTCTCTTGATTGTTCATGTCTACAATAAAATGAGTGTATACCATTAAAGTTCATCATATATGCTAATGTTTCCATCTGATCTAGTTGATCATAGATTGACTAGTTAGCTTCAGAAACAAGAATATTCTGTGAACAAATCCTATTAATTTATTATCTCTCACCTTAAGTTGCTAAACATTTAGTGCTTGACAGTTTTAGTCCATTGATGTTTTTCAGTAGCTAATTAGTGTGTGAGCTGGCATTCCCAAAATTATACTCTACTAGAATTACATTATTACGGCCATCAGGATCACTTCATCTATTCAAAATCCAGGTAGCTTTATTTATGTTTCTTTAAACCGAAGGCAGCTTTCATTAAGTGGGAGTAGTTCTACTTCTTTAAGAAAGAGAAAAGGGGTATGTAAGATGAAAAAAAGGGAAATTTAGCACGGATAAAGATTACGAGAAAACTGGTACAGGTCTCCATTTGACTAATGTCACGCTAACCTTCCCTTGTCAGCTCCTAGGTGGCAGGACTACAGTTTCCAACCCATGGAACATAAATTGTAGACATATACATAAAATATTGATCATAGTCAGGATATATGCCAGACTGAGAAATTGACACCAGAATTGAGATTAATTTTTCTCTTTTAGAACACGTGGTGATTTTTTCATCTTTTAAGAGGGGTCCAGAATATTATATTGTGTATTGTAGCTTGGTGCATAGTTTGTTCTAATTCTCACTGTTGATTCCTGGACATATTAAAATTTGAACCATTGCCAATTTCAAATGTTTCTGTCGGCTTATAATCAATGCATTTGTATTTCATAACTTTGCAGATAGCTTCAAAATGGAGTTAGGTTGTTTCTCATGAATGATCCGCAAGCTATTGTTTTTTCAACAATTGAATATGCATGTTAGATTTCCAGCTTGGACTTGATTTTGCTACTTGAATGCTACTGTGTTTGTGCACTTTAATAGATTGTTACCTCCAGTTATGGTATTCTGTGACATATGTTCATTTGCTTGGGCTGCAGATGGACTGTACAAAGTATTGGCTGCACCTATTGAAGCAGTTCCTATTTCATACCGTCCTGCCGAACCGATCAGACAACCAGAAAGAAATTTTTGTAATTTAGGTCCATTGCCAGGTGTTCTGTCTGCACTGAACAGGCGAGGTAATGGTCCAAACCCCCTGGTGCATGCTACAGCTCTTGCATGTGGTGCTCGCGTTGTTCCTCTTGAGGAGGCAGCTTCCTTGATCAAAGTCATTGAGTCCAAGATCAGATCTGGAGAGGCCACGATAGCAAGATTACCTTCAAGCAGCCTGATGCCTCTAGTTCCCGAGGCAGTCTCCATGTCATCTTCTAGTGAAGATGATGAGGAGAATGACCACGGTGAGCCCCTGATGGGGAATGCCAAAGTCAACTGCCACAATGATCAGAGCTCTGAGGAAATGAAGTTGCAAGGGGAGCAATCAGAGTTGGAAACTGAATCTGAGAATTGTTCTCCACATCCTGAAAAATGAAAGCCATGATACCGCTGATTGCTGACGGATGAGAATCAAAGGACAAAAGCTATCTGAAGATCAAAGCTACCCTGCAAGATAATAAATTCATACGATGATCTAGAATATTTGTGCATAATTGAATTAGGATTCTAACCACATGTCTCACTTCGTTTAAGATTGTGGGTTAACTCAAATAGTTAACTCCATTGAAGGGATTGTAAGAAGAGGACCACCCTTACAAGGTTGGTGGATAATCTGTACATGTACTACTATAGAAATCAAAGATAAAAAATATCCATACTCCAATTAATTGTATCTATCTGAAGAGAAACTTTTAGCTATGTGGTCAAATTTATTTTGCTTCAAACAAAGAAGAGATTGGTTTTGCTCGTTTGCAAATGATATCTATTATGTAGCAACTTGTGGGTCTACTCGGGCCTGTAAATTACACCAGTATTGGCCTGAAAAACGGGCTTCCAAGCAGGCCATAAATTGTTTTTGGTGCGCATTTTGAAGTTGTTCGCACACGAACACGTCACGTGTACCCCCGGCGTCGAGTGCGATACGCAATATAGCCGGCGAGATCTTTTGAAACCCGAAACCCCACACGCCCGGGAGGGACCCCGTCTGGACGCACGGCGGCAATGGGCTGCCCTAGGTCAGTTCGCCTGCCCCTAGGACTTCGTGGATTGAAACTTTCCGGTTTGAAGAACGACGATGAACGAGAAGCAGAGAATAGGATGGGATAGGTTTGTAGATTGGTTTTTGCGATTGTGTGTGTTGTTTCAATCGGCCGTCATCCCTCATGTATATAAAGGACGGCTGGACTTTCCGTGCAAGAAAAGGACTTGGATCCACGTCCAAAACCCTAATTTGAGTCTAATTCGGACGGTTGGACCCGATCTTTCCAAAACTGCTCGGTCCAAAATCTGGCTACACATTCTGATCCAGTTTTGAGGTAGTAAACGATCTCTGATCGTGACGATTCCAAAAGTAAAGTTATTCGTCTCGAAAAACGAAGAACTTTCATGTTTACAACTTTTCCATCCGAGTAGATATTAATGACTATTTCTCTCTGTTTTTAACTTCGGTTCCCAGCTTCGGAACTTCCGACCGAACCTCCGGGTGCTCTCTGTTACTCTTTCAGAAATATGCGGAACTTCCGGCTGATCATCCGGAACTTCCAGTGGAGTTTTATTTGTAAGCCAAAATTGGTTGTGAACAGAAGTATGACGAAAATGAATCTAAAGTTAACATTTCTTACATGGAACAACACGACATTATAAACCGCATAAGGAAGTACTAGTTCGGGAATCATATGGTGTAGAGAGGGAATAATTAGTACTCCATGTGTCATGGTGGTGTCACGGCAGATGTCATAGGATGGCTTATGATGGGGCCGATGGACGAAGGAGGAACCGGAGGAGGGAGGACGTGATTAGAACCACGTACAACACAAGAACACACACAGTTTTACTCAGGTTCGGAGCCTTCTAGATGAGGTAAAACTCCTACTCCTGTTTTGTACTATTTCCCGAGATACTGAGGTCTACAACGGCGCTCCTTGAGCTGTTTCTGGAGGAGGAAGAAGAAAAAGGGGAAAACCCTACATGACTAAGTGAAGGACCCCTCTCCCTGGAGGGGTGGTGCTTCTATTTATAGGCCGCCGATGTCACACTGACATATGGACCAAAAGCAAATCCTGTCTTCTACGGGGCCCGCCGGGTACACCCCATGGTTCCCTTCGGGTTGCACGGCAGGGGACAAAGCAGCTTTACTTTTCGTGGCGCCAGGCGGTGCACACTGTAGCCACGCCCCGGCTTTCGTCATCGGTCCTTCTTCGGCGCGTCACTGTGCAGTTGCCTGGCACCGCGACGTGAGCAACGACTGCTTTTCCGTGATAAAGGGGGCGTTGCTTTACTTTGCGCCATGTGCTCAGGATAGGACCGTTGACGCATCTCGGCGTAGGCCGAGATCAGATTGCTCGTGCTTATCCTGCAATCACATAAGACAAGATAGATATGCCGACACACCCTTGGTATGCCGGCCTGTTATTAATTCGGCTTAAGGATGTCGGCATACTCGCCTGTGCCGGCTTTGCTCTCGTTATCTCGGCTAATATGTGTCGTCATGACCCTACCCGAGGTCTTTCTCCCCGACACCATGTGATTCATAATAAGTGTCTTGGATTAAGGTACAAAGACATTTATTATGGATCCGGGGAAGTATTGCAGTACCTCTTTCGGTAAATATAAGACCATAAATCAGATCAAATTTATAGAAAAATGTATTATTAATAATATTTACAATATCAAATAAGTACACTATGAGTATGAACATTGATAGATAGAGTTGTAGATATTAATATTTCTTATAAATTTGATCAAACTTTTAAATGTTCAAGGACTGAGATTTGTTGCAGTTGTTTAAATTTTGTTTCCCTTTTGTTTTCTGGTTTGGCTATTTCTTAGACGACTAAAAAATAACTATTTCTAAGTTGATGTTAACAATTGTGTGGTCAAATAACTGAGATTTGTTTTCTGTTCTCCAGATTTTCAGTATTCTTTAACTTAGTTCTTCCGATCCTGAATGGTTAGTCTGTTATACTCCCTCCAATCCAATTCTAAACTTTGCCTAAACCTACGACAATTAAATCGGATCAGAATTATTTGTTACGATCAACCATCTTGCACTGGTCACATGCGAATCCCGTGCAGAATACCTTGGAGGTTTGATGATGCGTTGAACACAGGGGAACAGTGGCCATGAATCATTTTTTAGGGGAAAATGATCTACTGCAAATATATTAATAAAAGTGCCCATGAATCATATATGATCAAATCAGGCCGTTTGGAATTCCAGTTCTGAAAGCACAGTACATATCTGTACATAAGATTACGCATGAAAAATATAGGGAGCCGACTCTACTGGTACTCGAATTTCGTCATCATCATCATGCCACTTTATTCTGAACGCATGGCGTTATTTATCTGCGACGTGAAATCAGATTTTGGGTCCAGCAGCAAGGATCTCCTCAGTCAGGCCACTGTCTTCCCCGATCTTGTAGCTGGCGAACACCTCGAAGTTCTTCCCAAACAGGCCAGCCAGCTTCAGGAGCGTCTCCCTGTACGCGGCCTTGTCCGTCCACTGCATATGCGACGCGACAAAGCATTAATTTGACCGGTTAATTTACGTGTTGGCAAGAAGACAAGTTTGACGGCAGAAAAAAAATGGCCGATGGATTGGGTGAGTTCTGAAGAGCTATATATGTAGCTTACGGTGTTGATCGGGTCAAGGATTTCAGACGGCACGCCGTCGATCTCCGTGGGGATCTCCAGGCCGAAGACCTCCGTCTTCTGGTAGTTGGCGGTGAGGAGCTCGCCGGAGTGGATGGCGTCGATGATCTTCCTGGTGTACGGCAGCTTGATCCGCTTGCCAACGCCGTACCTGAACAACGGCGAAAATGCAGAGTTAATCGTACGCTTGGTGGTTGGAATGAACCATCGCCAACGAACCTATATATAAAGCCGTTGCAAATTAATTTGTGAGGATAAGGAGATCAGTAGTACCTTCCACCGGACCATCCGGTGTTGACGAGCCACCCGGTGGCGCCATACGCCTGCATCTTCTCGGCAAGCATGGCGGCGTACTTGGTCGGGTGGAGCATGATGAACGCGGCTCCGAAGCAAGCCGAGAACGTTGCCTGCGGCTCCTTGATGCCGTCTTCTGTGCCGGCAACCTGTCAAGGCAACCATAATATCAGATAAAAAGATGAAAGACCGAGGTTTGCACACGTCTAAGAAATCTCACGAGAGCAGTGTAGCCGCTGATGAAGTGGTACATGGTCTGAGCCAGGTTGAGCTTGCTGACGGGTGGGAGGACGCCGAACGCGTCGCACGCCAAGAGGATGACGTTCTTGGGGTGTGGCCCGACGCATGGGATCTTCGCGTTGGGGATGTACTCGATGGGGTAAGCGGCACGAGTGTTCTCTGCAAACATGGTCCAGATTGCTATAATTTAGTTACCGTCTTTGCTAGTATCATTTCTGGTTCGACTGGAACAACATTGGTGAAATTTTTACCGGTGACAGATTTATCGGTGTAATCGACTTCACGGGTGTGCTCATCGAAGACAACGTTCTCCAGCACTGCAGAGCAGAACATTTCAGCCGACTGTCGTAGGTAAAAACCAAGGACATATCATGTGCGCAGTTTGTTTCAGGAAAGAAATGAAAGGAGGGCTCATGCTGAGGTAGCTTATCATACCGGTTCCGAACTTGATGGCGTTCCAAATATCAGGCTCTTTCTCACGAGAGAGGTCTATGCACTTGGCGTAGCAACCGCCCTCGATGTTGGACACACCATTGTCACTCCAGCAGTGCTCGTCGTCGCCGATCAGGAGCCTATTGTGATCGGTTGACAGTGTCGTCTTCCCAGTTCCTGTTGCGCAAAAAAAGACAGCGAAAAACACATCATCTTCTGTTCTGTACGGACTTGGTATTTCTGTTATGAAAACAGTATAAAAGGGAGGCTAGCCCAGTCCGAAAAGCATAAGCATATATCATTGCCAACTTTTTCTGTTTTTGAAACTGAAAATGACATCACGCAACAGCGAAACTCGAGATGCGGTATAATGCAAGCAATATATATGTATGTATGGATGTGCTGATGAGCGATGCGAACGTCAAGAGCGAGCGGTTGTGCAATTAGTGATGGCAAAGTTGCAGCTTTCGTGTGGATCAAGATGTGATGATATGATAGTACCTGAGAGGCCAAAGAAGAGGGCGACGTCACCGTCCCGGCCCATGTTGCAACCGGAGTGGAGGGAGAGGATTTTCCTCTTGGGCATGAGGTAGTGCATGACGCCGAAGAGGCCCTTCTTCATCTCCCCGGCGTACTGCGTGCCGAGGATGACCATCTCCCTCCGTCCCAGGTTGATGTCCACGCTCGTCGACGACGTCATGTAGTGCGTGTACCGGTTGCAGGGGAACTGACCCGCGTTGTAGATCGTGAAGTCCGGCGTGCCGAACTCCTCCAGCTCCTCCTCCGTCGGACGTATACACCTGCCACATCCCCAATCCGGCAAGTTATTGTTCTATATACTGTGGAAAGGCGGTTCTAGCGGTATGTTGCTTCTTTGGCTTACATGTTGTGCATGAAGAGCGAGTGGTACGCCCTGGCGGAGATGATGCGGACTTTGATGCGGTTCTCCGGGTCCCAGTTCAGGAACTGGTCGTTCACAAACACCTGCAGGACCAGATCGACCCATGAGTGTCACCAAATATCTGGCGTAAAATGTCTGGAATGACCATGGAATTATGGATAGTAGTAAGTAGCTGACCTTGTCAAGGGAGTTGAGGTAATCGACGGCCCTCTCCCTGTTGGTGAGGAAAGTGTGCTCGTCCATCTCGATGTTAGGGGAGCCTCTGCAGATCAGAAGAAAACACCACAACGACAGCAACAGGTTCAGTCAGTTCAGCTGAAGAATAAGGCAGAGCTGGCTGATGACAACAACAACAACTTGCAGGCGGCATGGTTACTCACTTGCCCCACCAGAGCTCCTGCGCCGCGGCCTCGTCCTTGACGATTCGCTTGTCCCTGGGCGAGCGGCCGGTCTTGGCGCCCGACAGCGTCGCCAGCGCTCCCGTGGCCGTGATGAACGACCCTTTCTCGTACTTGATCGCCTGCTCGTACAGCTCTGCAGTTCGATCAGGCACACAACACAGAGCAGCAATTAATTGCCTGGACAAAGTTTAGGCAGGCGTGTCAGCGTGTGCCGTTGCGTACCGCCGGGGGAGAGGTTGTAGAGGACATGGGTGAACTTGAGGGAGCTGTCGCTGACGCTGATGGTCGGGGCCACGTGGTGGTGGGGCTGCGGCGGCGGCGGTGCGGCCACCGGCGCGGGCTTGGCGGCGGCCTCGCCCTTCCTGGCAGGATCGCCTCTGACCACCTTGGGCCCGGTCTCACGGGTCAGCGACGCCAACGATGCACTGCGTGTCCATCATCCCACCAAATTACAGAGTCAGTTTACACTTTACAGGTCAAAAAATACTCTGAAAATTTTCAGTTCTCGCTACTCCTAGTCCTGAGTAGCGCTAATTCATTTGTCAACACGACGACCGATCACGGCTAGGCAAAATATAATACAGTACCAGGAGTACTGTATTGATTGTTTGCGGAACTGTGGAAAAGGATACGAGGTTTCTTGGGAGTACATACAGGCGCGAGTCGCACGACGGCGACAGCGATGTCGCGTCGAGCTAAGGTTCTCCGTATCCAACGGAGCAAGTTGCCGCCCATATGCATCCCAGATCGCGTACGTGCCTTTGTTTCGTCTGATTACGCGTCAACCACCGCATCGGCAGCAGCCACATGCAACTTCCCCTTCGAGGCTTCGACAATTGCCGCGACAATTTTTGGCACTTGCAAAAATGCTACTACTAGCTCTTTTTAAGTTAGTAGGAACTAGGAATCAAGAAACGAACTTTTGCTGTGGGAATTTATGACTCAGTGTGCTATAGCCTATACAAGGCAGGGGCATGGAACTTCTACGCGGTGCGATAAGAACAGAAAAATTAATTGACATTTTGACACTTCGATGCACGTACGGGATGTCACGTGAGTACCATACCCAAAAGAAGTGGTACCGATTTTGTTGTGATGACGCACTTTTGGTTGGAAAACGACCAGGTGATGGTATTCCACGGAGATCGTCGTCATAATCACAACACACCGGGAGTATTCCTTTATTTATATTTGACCCCTGATTCGAATTTTTATTTCTTCCATTCATTTAACCCCCTCTATCTAGTAAAATAGATTTGGTCCTCCACAGTGATACTTTTTGTAAAGAAAACAAAAATCTTATGGCCCGGTTTATGCTAGGAGGTAGGACCCAGTAGTGAGAGCCGTCGTCCAACATCCACGTGGACGTGGCGGTCAAAAGCACAAGTATCATTCATGCATGTTCCTTGTTCTTTCTTGCCAAATCCAGCAAACTGTCAAATAATTTTACTTTGCTTCCTAAGATGAAATCCTTTATCTTTATCTTTACCATTCCCATTCTCAAGTTCCTTTTAATTAGCAGAGTGTATAGTACTACTATGAATCAACCTGTCCAGTTTAGAAGCAAGCGGCGGCGAGAAGATTAGAGGAGAGAGGGGCTGAGGCGAACCTGATGGACTGGAGCTGCTGCTTCCGGCGGTCCTCCTCGGAGAGTGCGGCGGCGAAGGGGGAGGCGCCGTCGGGCTGCTTGATGGGCGTGGTGGGTGCCGAGCGCTTGCGCTGCATCGAGTGCAGCTCGTCGATGTTCTGCGCCCGCACCGGCGCCGAGCTGTCGTCGTGGCAGATCCCGTTCTCGTGCTTCTTCATCTTCTTCTCCGTGTGCGTCTCGATCCGGGCCAAACCGTTCGGCGTCGCCATAGTACGTACTCCCTGAAAAAAGAAAAAAGGGAGAGCCTAACATTACCAACCTAGCGGTCCTGCCATGGGCCGGCGCTTCGAGCTTGACGATCGAAATGCCATGGCAAATTACTTCAGAAATGGAATCAATCAATCAATCAAGAGAGATGTATGACACGCACCAGAGAAGAGAACGAGGGTACGTACGTGCGTAGTGAGGAAGCAGGGGTGGCGGTGCACACGTACGACGACACGGGCTTGAGATGTGTGGGGCAAACGGTAGAGCCCCGACGAGGCTTTTAAAGGGCCTGCCCGGAGTTAACCATGGTTAGGCAACTTGACCACACACGGTTTGGGTTGGGTTGGGATGATAGCGTTGGTTCTTGGTTGGGTTGGGGCTTGCGGACTCAAGGGAACTTGTGGCTGACGCGGGAACGGGAAATCGCCACCAAAATTCATTGTACGCACTAAATGAGTTCAGATGAGACCACGGCGCACTACAGGAAAAACCGCCGGCAAAGACAGTTTTGCCCCCGGCAAAGCGTTTGCCCCGACAGAAAGCCGCTGGTTCCAATAAAATGGTTCTTTTTTGTAACATGTGTTTTTGATGAGATTATTTAGAAACTAGGAGTATGTTTCTCAAATTTGTACCTCACCATATTTTTATGATCATTTCTCACCATTTTTCACGGCCTGTTTATTTCAAGAATCATGTTTTGCAAATGTTTGCGCATGTAAGCACTCCCTTTAATTTTCTCCCTTCCGTTTGCTTACAAATTATGTTGAATAATTTATGATAAGAAAAGGGTTTGCACATAAATGTATTATTTCGACCGATCAATACAATAATAGATATAAGATTTACTGGACATTTCTTAAAAATTGGAGTGGAAACGATCCAAGACAAACCAGATTGCTCATACCGCATCACAACTTGTTCAATTCGAATGTAAAAATATGATCGAAACACTAATACATTTCGAATTTCAAAAAATAATTAAAACATATTTTTTATTAAAGAAGATGCTATCAGTGACAAGACAACAAAAATACACACGACTACCGAGAGACGCATACATGCCGACGTTGTGGATCCACAGCCAGTAAAAAGTTGGGTGTAAAAATTGCTACGGATTTTCATCATGGAGGCCAGATCCAATCAATTAGTTATTTGTACAAAGCCTGAAATTCTGCATGGTTACGGATGAAAAGCAAAGGTTTATCTCTAATCACAAATTAACCATCAAACCAAGTTATTACCAGCTGTAAAAAAAAGTTATTACCAAGTCGTTAGCTTCTTTTTTAACATTACATGTGGTGTAGCCGTGTGCTGCCGACTGAGCGCAGGTGATTTACAAATGTGATTTCCCCACCTGCTTATCATTTACGTTCAGATCAAAACAATTAACAAGAGCAGGTTGTTAGTATTTGCTTATGCAAGTCCTTTGTCATTAGCGTTATCATCGCAAAAAATCTGACCATCTTGGGTCGCTGAAGGCCTAGCTCCAGCTGTGATCAAAACTCAGGATACCCAGTAAATTAAAATAAGAATATTTAGAGATGTGTCAACGTTTGATCGAGTACTAGCTTAGTTAACTCTCATGCGTTGCAATTTGTAGCTTTGTGTATGAGATTGTTGGATAAATGGGTAGGGACGACAACCTATTGCCCCCTTGTGAAAATAAATCAGCATCGTTTCTCCATCTGTTATCTGCTCAACATGTACTACTCGTTAAAGAAAAGGGAATACAGAAGTCAGAAGAGCTGCATCCTTTTCATCAGTATGAGACTAAGAAGATGTCCATAGTCTATAAGCAAGGCACTCGCGGTGCATACTGAAGTCAAACAAATTTAGTTCATTAATTAATCCGACAGGTGTTCGTCGAATAGTCTACACCTCTTGTTTTCTTTTGTGTATGCATCAAGTCCTCTTTATTCATCGCTCTACTCGTCCAGTTACTCACCTCACTGCTAACTTTTCTGATAAAATCTTTCTCAAGATTTTTGTGAACTATGAGTCGATGAGGATACTGCCGGGAAGCAGTTAGATAGTGTATCAAAGCATTCTGCTCGAGGAGGTTACCAAGTTGGTTCCGTACGTGAATCCGATTCAATATAATAAAGGGTGAATGAGATGCAGAGAGATTGCGTTCCATTGAGGCCGGGTATATGAATTTTCTTAACCGCCATCAGTAAAATTTTCATGCGGAAGCGAATTTGTAGTGTGAAAGTCATTTGACTTTTCAGATAAGCTTCGTTTCTTCCCTCCATTTTTTCTTCTTCAGAAAATCTTCCTTCCATTACTGACTCTTCCTAAAGCTATAGAGGCCATTTGCTGCGTACGTTTAAATATGAATTATAGGCGGTGACATAAGCAGCGCCTTGAAAAATAAAACGTGGGGGTTGATGGTTGCTTGCACTGAATCCGTCCTTAATACAAGTGTTTGACTTGTTTCACGCATAAGCAAGATAAACGATCGATCGCTGGAAGCCTGGAAATGTTTATTTTTCTTGAGTACCGTACAGCTGTGGTGTAAGTCCATGTGCAGATCTCTTTTATTTTGCCAGTTCGTTGGTTATCCAGGGCGCAGGTTTACATTTTTGTATGATTGAATCCGACGCTAATCCTTGTCATACGCTCCGTATCAGCGTGGTCTAAACATTATCCTCCGGACTCAACAACTGGATGCATGCCCTCGGTGACGCGGCCTGTATCCATGACTTGATCTAGTCCTAAGCTCCAAGCAGCAGCAGTTAGCAACTAGCACGAACATGCAAGCCAAGTAGCAATAACGTGCCCTGCTTGCTCGCCCCTTGGTAAGCCGGCAGTGTTACAGGGAGGAGGAGATTTCCCGGAAGTGATCTGCCGGCCGTTCATTTTCGTTTTCATATAGTCAAATGGTTAGCGAGACCGTGCCAATGCCACGACGCACGAGTAGGGATATGTTCAAGTACCGTTTCAACGATCAAATCCGTAAGTCAATTTTTTGTGCTAATTTTGCCAGTGTGGTTTGGCTGGAGCTAGCCAACGAACACCAGGGAGGGTTCTTCTCGCCTTGCGCACAACCCGTGAGGCGAACACCAGGGTACGAACGTACTCTACCGGCGTTGCTTGTTTGCTCGGGGAGGTACGTTCCGCGGGCCATACAACGGGGCAGCTTTTTTCGGGGGTCCTTACGTTACGTGTGGCTAGCCGTTTCCTTTCCATTTGCACACATGGGTTACCAAAACCGAAATTTAAAAGAACTACGTGCTCCCATTGTCATTTTTTTTTCCAGTTTTTCTCCACAAGACTCTTTTCCCGCAGATTTTCCGCATCAATGGTACTGCGGCGGCGGCCTTTGTGGTTTGCGCGGACCAAGCCGTTGTTGTTGAGTGCTCTCAAGTCTCAACCGAACTACCGAACCCAGGTTAACCCTTCACCTCGAGAAACTAAGCAGAGAGAATCCTTGCAAACAAATGAACTGAACTTGACGAGCAAGGGCATCCGTTTAATTTGATGTGCGAAAGGATGCATTATACATTTGCCGAGCTCGTGGCTTGATTAGTCAATTGCAGACGCCAGATTTGCAGAACAAATTAAAGCAGGGCAGCCTTTTGCTTCCGCAGCCGGTGTTGCGTGCCTCCCCCGGGCAGGCCCTTGTGAGTTTTTTCAGACCGTATTAAGCCAGTTCACATTGGTCAGTTCAATGGACGCGGGCTAGTACCACTTAGTCAGTGATCTCGTTGAAAGATACTACATGTTCATGCAGGCGCAGCCACGAGGGCTTAACCAAGCAGGAGGAATTAATTAGTATCCGATCGAAGAAGCAAGACAAGGCATTTGCTCCAGGTAAAGTGAAAGTAGGGCATGCCGCACAAAAAGGTTCAATTAGACGCTTTTTCCTGTAGGAGTCGATGTCACATTAAATCGCGTTTGGAATATATACAGACATTTCATTTGCTTGGTACGAATATGGGATGATTTTTTGAGGAAAAAAAAATGGGATGATGCATGTCCAATAAAATGCTTTTTTTTGTACCATGTGTTTGTTGAATGTTTTTTTGTACCATGTGTTTCTCAAATTTGTATCTCACCATCTTTTTTTACGATCATAACTCACCATTTTTCACGGGCCTGTTTATTTCAAGAAGTATGATCTGTCAAATATTTGCGCATGTATTGCTTAGAAGAAACTAGGCACTCCCTTTAATTTTCTCCCCGCCATATGATTACAAATTATATTGAATAATTCATGAGAAGAGAATGGTTCCTGCATAAATGTATTATTTTCGACGTATCAATACAATAATAGATATAAGATTGACTGGATATTTCTCAAAATTTGGAGTGGAAAAGATCCAAAACAAACCAGATTGCTCATACCGCATCACAACGTGTTCAATTCCAAATGTAAAAATATGAATCCAAACAGTAATACAATTCGAATTTCAAAAAATAATTAAAATGTAGGGGCTCAAGTAGACTATAATTTGATAACTGTACTACATATATAACGTATGCATTGTAAGAACCAAGCTTACCACGATGTTTAACACATTCAAAGGGCCAAAAGGAATGAGGGCAATGTATCTGCCTTAAGAGTTGAGGGACAATACTATCAATCAATAACGAAGGGAGCAAATACACATTATTACACAATGATCTTATCCAAAAACATTGGCATCATTGAACGACCGCTGTAAAAATATCTTGGCCTCTCCATTCTTGAATGCGCACGGCAATAATTTTAGTAAAGAAGATGGTATCAATGACATACTATGACAAGATGACAAAAATACACACGACTAAATCGCTATTGTTCTGAAACAACACCCTCAAGGAGAGACCGAGATACACACATGCCGACGTTGTTGGATCCACGACCGGTAAGAAGTTGGGATCTGGATTTTCATCCTGGAGGCCGGATCCAAACAATAAAGTTATTTTTACAAAGCCTGAATTCCAGCACAGTTTTGGATGAAAAAAACAAGATTTATCTCTAATCACAAATTAACCATCAAACCAAGTTATTACCAAGTCCTTAACTTCTTCTTTTTTAACGTTACATGTGGTGTAGCCGTGTGCTGCCGACTGAGCGCAGGTGATTTACAAATGTGATTTCCCCACCTGCTTATCAGCTACGTACAGAGCAAAACAATTAACAAGAGCAGGTTGTTATTTGCTTATGCAAGTCCTTTGTCATTAGCGTTATCATCGCACAAAATCTGACCGTCTTGGGTCGCTGCAGGGCTAGCTCCAGCTGTCATCAAACCTCAGGATAATCCAGTAAATTAAAACAAGAATATAGAGATATGTGTCAACGTTTGATCGAGTACTAGCTTAGTTAACTCTCATGTGTTGCAATTTGCAGATGTGTGTATGAGATGGTTGGATAAATGGATAGGGACGACAACCTATTGCCCCTTGTGAAAATAAAGCAGCATCCGTTTCTCCATCTGTTATCTGCTTAACATGTACTAGTAGTTTTTTTAAGGGAATACAGAAGTCAGAAGAGCTGCATCCTTTTCATTAGTGTGAGACTAAGAAGATGTCCATAGTCCATCAGCAAGGCCCTCGCGGTGCACGCTGAAGTCAAACAAATTTAGTTCATTAATTAATTCGACAGGTGTTCGTCGAATAGTCTACACCTCTTGTTTTCTTTTCTGTATGCATCAAGTCCTCTTTATTCATCGCTCTACTCGTGCTTGCTGGCAGTGGCGCCTCGTGAAAACGGCAGCAAGCATGCGACATGACCATGGACAATTAAAGTAAACCGTACGTACTTCAGATTGATTTTCGCCGGATCTACCAAACCATGTTGCTCAGTATCTAATCTTGCGTACCTTGAAGCCTTAATTAGCCGTTAACCGGTATGGTCATGGGACATGGGGTATGGTTCTTCGCTGAAATGTCTACACTACGAGTCTGCACTACGAGGCTTTATGTGCACTGGTCCGTGTATCGTCCCCGTTTTCAATAAATTTACAGGAAATCTCTTATGTGCAATTAGCAAGAGAGCTCACGAGTGACGATCACGAATTTCAGCAAGGTTAACACGTCTTCCGAAACAAGTCGATAAACAAGTACTCCCTCCGTTTCTTTTTATAAGGCGCGTATGTTTTTTCATGTTGAACTGCATGTTGGCCTTACAGCGAACACGAAACTGTGCTTGCTATGCGCTACTAGGCCCGCCCAGGCGACGGGCGTACCGGGGGAGGTGAACCGGTGAAGGGCTATCGATGGGAAGAAGATATCCGGTGCTCCCACCCCTTAGGGGGTGTTACCATGCTCCCGAGCACGGTAGCATCTCTAAAATGTTTTCAAATTTTTTGAAATAAATTGAGTGGGTTCATAAGGTATGTGTTTACCATGTCACAAAGTTTTAACTTCAAATTCATTATATCCAGAAAGAAACGAAAAAGACAAATGCAAACATGAATAGTGCCAGAAATTTTGTCTTTTTTGTTTCTCTGTGCATGTAATGAATTTGGATCTGAAACTTTTTTGACATGATAGACAGATATCTTATGAACCAACTCAATTTATTTTAAAAAAATTAAAAACATTTTAGGAGTAATACCGCACGTTAGGGGCATGGTAGCACCCTAAAGGTGGGAGCACTGGATATCTTGCCGTCAGTGTCGATCGGACCTAGCGGGGTCAGCGGCGACGAATATTTCCCGTTGCCATCAAATCCAGACGATGCCGCCTAATTGCCAACACACCCAGATACGTACTAAAGGCCATGGACAGTGACAGGGAGCCAGCATGCCCTGTGCGGTGCAGCGGGCATCTTCCGTGTCACAAGGGCCGCAGGTTAGAGCAACTTCAATGGGATCCCCAAATTTTGTCCCAAAATGTCCTTTGTTTGGTCATTTGCGGGAGCAAATGGACATATGTCATCCTCATGTTCATCCTCATCACCCAACCACATCCTCCAAATTTCTATCCCAAATTAGGCTTTTCTTCTCTTTATCCTTTGTCCTCTCCTTTTCACTTTTTTCTCTACTTTTCTCATCTCTTGTTGTGGGGTCGGGACGGACAAAAGAGAGCACCAGACAATGTCCGGACACCCTAAACCTCCCCCAAATTTGGGGCAAGTTTAAGGATGTGTCCGGACAAACATGCCATTTTATCCGTTTAAGAGGTGTCATTGGGAGATGATTTTATGGACAAAATGTTCATATCCCCAAATAAAATATTTGTGATAACTTTCGGGATGCCAGTGCTCTTGGGTTGCAGGAGCAACCGGTCACACGCACAGCTTTTGTCTCGGTTGCGCCGTTGCGCGTATACAAGGCTGGAGTCTGTCTGGAGAAGGCGTTGCCCGGGGGAGGTCGTCTGTCTAACTCATCTGAATAATCGCTCTCGGACAAACTCTCGTTGTTTCACACGGCCACGGCGTTCCGCGGTTCCCAGTCTCCAGTCTCCACGCCGAAGGGCCGAACGGGCGAAGATTTTATTTAAGGGGATCCGAACGGGCGAAATGGTCCGGTCAGGTCAGCCTTTTTTTTTTTTTGAGGATCAGGTCAGCCTTCCTTGTCACGCTGAGTTGGGCCTGGGAGCAAGAAAGGTCCATGCCCGTTGACGAGACTCTGGGCCTGATAATTGCCCGGGCTGATGGCTCACTGCACAACCCTAAGAATTGGGACACAACTTGCAGCCCGGCATGATGGAATCAGCCTGAGCGGCCAGAATGCACAAATAATGACACTATGGGCGTGTTTTCTTCTTTGGGCCGCAAATGGCTCGCACCCGAGATGCAGCCCGAAGGCCGTTTAGTTTTTGGGCCGTATTCATAGTCTGCACCCGAGATGCAAAACTGCCCTCTTCGGCCAGGAGCCCAGTACGCGGGCTACGGCCGATTCGGCCGCTCCCTCTCGTCGGCCGCTACTGCCCCTATTTCCCCTCGGGCGCTGTCCCTATTTTTTCTCCGGCGCGGCCCCAATTTCTCCTCCCTCCGCCGCCGGCCCAATTTCTCCTCCGCCGCCGCCGTTCCTCCTCTGAAATCCCGCCGTCGTTCATCCTCTGAGATCCCGCCGTGCAGCCCCGCCGCCGCTGTTTCTCCTCTGGCGCCGTCGTCGTCTTTCCATATATGCAAGACGAACCAAACACCCAGTGCAGGATTGCATCCCGGCTGCTGCATCGCTCCAAGTAGATGAGATGGAAATAAACTTATTTTTGCCGTTCACCCAAGTACGGAAGTACGAGTACCCAAACCATTGTCGATGTGTGCTGCAAGAGCTTCGTGGAGAAAGTAGATGGGATGAGAAAGTTAATCTGAACGGTGGGTCCTAAAATTATAGACCAAGCAAAAATACACACTGAAACAATTTTTGGCGTTCCTGTTCTCACACCACATTACTCATGGCCAGATGACAGGGTAGATAACACTTGGGCCAGATGTCTAATGGTTAGAAGCATGTGAAAAACGATTTATGTTTTCTCATTTATGTATGTCAGAATTTCGTTCCCGCTTGGCTGCTTTTGCTTCTAACCGGAACATTGTTGCTCTATTTTCGATCTAATTTTTTTTACTCCGACTGGCAACTCGAAGTCTGAACTTTGCATAGTCCAACCTCAGAGTCACAAAGTTACTACATGCAACTAATTCTTAAGACAGAGCAGAATGCCTGTGAATCAACCAAAATGGCAAGAGGCGGAATGAGAATCAACCAATGGCAAAGACAGCTAGCTAGCAATACTAGTTGCCTTAATTGGGTCAATTAATTCTGGCGGAAGCAGCAGCAGCAGAAACGGATGATCTTTGCCCGGTGCTCGGGTCGGACGCTGATCATGAGCCAGAGGAAGGCGACGGTGGCGACCCAGACGGCGATGCCGATGGAGAGGTGCGTGTTGGACTGCGAGACGATGAAGGTGAGCACGAGGCTGGAGTAGGCGACGGCGAAGGACCAGCGGACCTGGCGCGAGTCCACCGGCATGCGCACCAGCAGGCTCAGCGTCATCAGCATCGACCCCAGGAACCCCATCCAGCTCGCCGCCATGAACACCCAGTACCTGCAATCCAATTGGCCGGCCGGGTGGTTCAGAAACCAAATTAAACACCAGGGCCCAGCAGGGCAGGGGGATGATATAAAAGTGCTTGATCTGTGGTCTGTACCTGGGGCGGTGCAGGTCGCGCATGACGGGGTCGCCGGCGAGGTGGATCACCCGTTTGCCGTCGTCCGACATCTTGGTGTCCTGCCAGTACCCGCCGGGGACGTTGCACCCGAGCTGGTACGCCAGCGTCGTGATCAGAGTGGCCACCACCAGCAGCGTGTTGGCGTCGTTGCCGCCCCAGTTGTTCTGGTTCACGGCCGGCGGATGCTCCACGACGCCGTGCTCCGGCGGTGCCATGGTCCCGGGCGGCGGGTAGGGGTACATTTGGCCGCCGCCCAGCACGCCGTTGTTTCCTGCCTGCATGGTGTCGACTGTGAACTGTCGAGTACTACTGCCAGCGAAGAATTTTTACTCACGAAAGGGCTGCAGATCGAGAGGCTTTGGTTTGGTGGAGACAGGCGATGGAACACGGCCGGCTTTATCTTGAGGACGGGGCGCAGACGCGTGAGTCGTGAGGCGCGACTGCTGAGGTGTTTCCTTCCTTTGGGTACCTTTACTCGCCAGCGTGACGTACACTGGCATTTACTGATCTGGCGACGATTTGCTTCATTTAGCACTTCGGATTCGATCCATTTAGAGTAGTACGTAATCTTTTAGAGGCGTCCTCATTTAATGGCTCCTACGAATATACCACCCAAAAAAGAGACAACAACACGTACAAAATTGTTTGAGCGATGTGACGAAGCACGCATTATATATCGTCCCTTGAGTTCGATCATCTCAACTTCTGGTCTGGGTTTATTTTGTCAGCTGCGGACGTACTAGTCCAGAAGTAATGGGCAATGGCAGCGGCTTTCTTGCATAGCGAGAGGATGGGAATCCAGAAGTACGTCAACGGCCAGTCAATCACTTGTCCATCCTTACTTGAAGCGCGTTTACTTTGACGCCACGTGACGCGGCTCGTACGTACGCTCAGCTCCAACCAGGCAACTACCTTGTCTGACCAACGGTTATCTCTTTCTACTCCCTTTTGTTTGTTTAGAAAACTATACTACTCCTAGTATATGAAGTCTTTTTAATACTCCATGAGTTGTTCAGTCACTGCCTCTAACTTTATGCAAAATAAGAAATTATCTTAAGATAAGAAACTACTCCTTAAGTTAAAGTGATAGACGCAGTTAGTAGTTGAAGACTAAGTTTCTTCTGGGTTTTTTTTGACGATTTTTTTCTTGTTTTAGAATTAAGAGATCTAGACTTTCATTAATTATAAGAATTAATGAAAGATGTTCTTAAAAGAAAAATAAGAAACGAAAAATATATCCTCTCATGTTTTTACACATTCTTAAGGCCCATAACACACCTTTCACTTGATTTTTTAGCACAAGAAAAAAATCCTTGATTTCCAACCGGAAACCTCACCCTGCGTTCAACATGCCAGCGTCCCTCTGCGTAATCCGAGGGCGAGGACGCGCAACAAGTCAACAACCATACAGACCAACAACTGCTTCCTTTGGGTTCGTGCCTGGCAACTGCCGCGTTTAAGGGGCTGTTTGGTTGGGTACCTGAGAGAAGTGCCTGAGTAAAACATGTGCTTGAGACAAGCCTGTGGTTCAAGTCACATGCCTGAAAAGTAATCAATCATCCAATACGTGCTTCTATTGGAGGGCTGCTGCCTGAGGCCAGGCCTCCGATTCTGAACTTGTGAAGAAATCAGGTAGAGATTTTAAAACTCAGGTCATAAATCAAGGGTGGTGGCTTCAGGCCAGGCTATTACTCCAGGGTACCAACCAAACAGCCCCGAAATACCGCGACGGAGCTCGAGTACCGTAAGGCTGAATATATCACGCGTACGTGTACATAATCCCAGGGGATGCCCGAATCGGCTGCGGTAGACGACGCAGGTCAGCAGGTGTTCCTTTGGTCATGCGCCTCCGCAACGCAATTTCTGCACTGGCTGAATCAAGTACTCGCGGTGTCCTGTACTTTTTTTTTGTGGTCGGTCAAAGTACAATGTCGCAATGTGTCATGTTGAAACGTCGAAGCCTTCAACTGATTTTGATTGCGCAGGTATGTGCAGTTAAGTTTTGATTGTGAGATAACCCAACCGATTTCATCCGTATCTTTGTTTAAGTTCTATTCCTCAACCTATTACGTACGTGTGGGAGACTCTGTCCTTTTTTCAAAAAAAAATACCCTATGTCTCTTTATTTAAACGAAATCTCTATAACAAACATATCTTACGAAATTTCTATCCCTTTGTGCACAAGCTATATAACAAACCACACCTTAATTTCCAAGTCTCGTCCGGTTGTTGACGCATGCATCAGCAACGAGACATGGAGAAGCCGGAGCCGGAGCCGGCCGAACGGCAGCAGGTAGAAATCACGAAACAGCTGCACCTGCGCACACCCCGCCGGCGCCGGCTGCAGCTGCATCTCACCCTGGCGCAGCCAGAGGCAGTACCAATGATCGGCTACTCCAGCTGGAAGCCGTTCACCTTCCTCAACGTGTACCTCGGCGACAGCCAGACAGGACCGTTGGAGCTTCCCGTCGAGAAGCGCCATGTGGATGGGTGGAAGCAAGCCTTCGCGATCAGCATTGACAGCAGGCGCTGGCCGCGCATGTCCGTCGACCTCGAGGCCGTGCGCAAGGACTACGGCTTCGGCATGGACGGCGGCCGGCGAGTGCTCCGCGCGGACGAGCCGCACACCTCCGGCCAAGCCACGGTGATCGGGCGCGCGCGGGTGCCGCTGCTGGACGCGCTGCTGTTCGGGGACGACGACAGCGAAGACGAGTGCGCCAAGGATGAGAAGAGGGGCCTCGAACGCGATAGGAAGGGGGTGAAGCTGGCGGAGGGGACGCGGGTGTTCCAGGAGAGGGTCAAGCTGCAAGGATGGAAGGCCCCGGCGTCCGGGGAACGCGGAGCGCCGAGCAATGTGGTTTGCGGCACGGTGGTGTTGTCGTTGGAGATGACTGAGGAGTAATTGTTTGTTTGGGCTGCGGCTTCACAGCCGCGGATTCTACAGCTCCAACTCCCAGAATCAACTGTGGCTGCCAGCTACGGCTGGAAGTTTGAAGCTGTCCGATGTCCGTTTGTTTCTATGGCTGGTCTGACTGTGGCTGCAACTGAAATATGATGAAATGACCTGAATAGATTAAATCCTGTAAATTGGGTATAACTGCTGACTCTACCATTAAACTGAAAATTGTACTTATTTGTATGAAAATTAATAATTCAAGTGAAACACAAATGTTTACTATTATTTGTGGAAGAAGTAATGAATTTTTGGCAAAAAAAAAATGGTGTTGAACTTATACATATTTTGAACGCTACCAAGATATAACTATCTACAGTAACTATTACCAGTTCTTTCCTTCCCAAAAATAGGATTCCTTTTGATATGGCATACAGCAACACAACTAGCATGTATATAATCCCAATCATAGAGTATGCCGATTATTATATTTTTAACATTGCATACAGTGATGCATGTTGTTAGCGGAGGCGGCTGGTGGTGGATGCCAACCAAGGAGTAATACAATTAGAGATTATCCCCATCGGGCAGGCTGTGGCCGCATCCCATCTTCTTGAGCCGGTTGATGGCGGAGGCCGTGGGTGGTGGGGGCATCAATCAGGGGCGGCGCGGAGGGACATGGAAGAGAAGAGAGCGGAGCTGGATGGGCGACTGGGAAGCGGAGAAAAGGAGAAGGCCGCTGTAGAAGATGAGCTTGCCGGCGTGAACTTCTGTAGCAGGGGGCTGTTGAGGGGATAGGGGAAGGCAGCCGGAACCGTGGGGTCTTGGGGCGGTGTCGTGGGGAAGCTCCGTTCCGCCGGCCAGAGAAGGGCGGCGGCGGCCGAGAGAGAGGTAGGGGCTGAGGCCTGAGCGGATAGGGGAGGGCGGAGCGGTCGATTGGGTTGGGGGAGAGGGGTTCCCGTCTGCGGTGCCGGTCAGCGAGGATCCGTATGGTTGCGCGGGTGGGGGAGGGGAGCAGCGATGGGAGGTTCGGGGTATGCTCGAGGGAGACGGAGGGGAAACAGAACGAACCGGTAAGGGTAATTTGTGTGTAATATGGAGTTTGGTGGGAGGGTAAACTAGTAAAAGACACAATTTGGAGCTGCCTCCGCTGGGAGAAGCACCAATATCGCAGATTCCCGATCGCAGGCTATTTCTGGGGAGCGCTTCTGTCAATCCGCTGCGCGGAGCTGGCCCAAGTTTCGTTGTTTGTTTGGGCTCCAGTTTTTACAGCCTAGAAGCTGTAGGAGCAGCTCCTAGGAGCCCAAACAAACGGACCCTTAAACGAGGCCTTCTACGCGTTCGTGTTTCGGTGCTTCTAGCTATTATCCCGCTTTTAGTTAAGTTTAGAATATTATTATGCAGACAGTGATTCGAGATTAAAGGTAATGAAGAAGTTTATTTAGTAGTTAAGTTTTTTCCCTCGGTTTTGGGGGTTGGTTTAGAGTTCTTTGTTCATTTTTCCATATGCTTCCTCCGTTCCTAAATTCTTGCTGTTTTAGTACAAACTAGTACAGTGCATGTGCGTTGCCACGGCCTCTTAAGTCACATTTTAGAAGAAAAAACCGACACATGACATTTAATCGAAATGAATTACACATGCCCTAATAAATATCTCCGTGAGAATAAGAAAAATCCACATCAATGTTGTTTAAAATTAAGGTTGCCCTTTAGAGCATCCATCTGAATCTTCTTAATTTAGTTCACAAATTTGTCAATTTACTCGTGCAAATATCTTATGTATTCTTTTGGATAACATCAAGACATGTCCTCTGGTGTCAATTATATGGACCAAGAATGATTTTCAGGTTTTGAACAAGACAGTTTCAGTGGTAACAAAAATACGCCAAAACTAAAAAATCACTGCACTATAATTTCAGAATGGGCCAGCAACAGCAAATCATGTAAAAAGAAACAATGACAACCTGATCACCTTTGCAAGTTGTTTACAGAAAAGCACAACCAAAGCAATCGCGAGGTGCTGGCGATGTCCTGGCCGGTTCACGCGCGATGCGTACAGGCGTGCGGTGGCACCCAGACGTGTACCAGAGCGGCGGAGTCCGCCCGTCCGGTTCATGAGGGCGTGCGAGGCCTACGAGGTGCTCTCCGGTCCGGAGCTTGGGCGAGGCTACGACATCCAGCTCCAGTGCGGTGCTGGCGCGGCCGGTTCACCCGCAATGCGGCGCACGGGGCTTGTGGGTTGGGAGGGGCAGCTCTCCGGCTGCAGTGGCGAGCGGCGGAGCGAGGGGAGACGTCGGGGGAGCAAGATGCGCTGCCGTATGCGGCGGTGCGAGACCCGCTAGGCGTGGCAGCGGCTACGCGGGAGAGCAGCGCCGTGGGTGGGGCTCGTCGGCACGTTGGGGCGGGACGGCCCGCTGACGAACGGCGTGGACCAGGCGCTCTCGCCTTCTCCCCCTCATGGGTTGTCGTCCCCGCCGCAGTCGGTCGAGGCTGTCATGGTTCGTGCGTCTGGCCATTGCAGCCTTGCGGGAATGCGGGGAGAAAGGTCAGAGAGAGATCTAGGCCAGCGAGATGGGGAGAGAAAGGAGATTGGGCGTGGGATCGGCTTTTTTGTTTTCGGCATCGGGTGGGGACTGGAAACGCGGACGGAGGCAATTCTGCTCGGCAGCTTACGAAAGCGCCTAGCGACGGACGACGACGAAAGAAGCTTTCCTCCTTTTATTATTAGGTGAGATTTCAAATTTAGGAACGGAGGCAGTAATTTTTTGGCTGCATTTTGCAACCTTTATAACAATTATAATTGTGTATATCTCTAGTCTGTGCAAATACTGGGAGAAAAAAATTCTTTGCCTGAGAAAACACAAATAAGAAACTACTCACACATCCAATTTCTACCTTGCTTACCCTTGCAATTCCTCTCGGCAATGCACCAATCGCTCTTGTTTCTCCGAAAAACCTCAAGTCGCAGCAACCACCATGTCATACGGGCGACGGTAGATAAACTGGGTAAAAAAAAAGATGTGCTCGAAGCCAACCGTTTTTCCTTGCTAGTTAGAGCAAGCCCAGCGTTGGTCAACAAGCACCGCTAAGAAGGAAAAAAGTACCACACGTACTGGTGCTAGCCATTGCACCACTGCTAGCTAAGAAAAAAAAAATTGGGCACCGATTCTAGTACATGATCCGGTTCCAACTTTCGTTTGACTTTTGTGGGGCCCAAGATAAGTTTGACGGTTGGGCTCAGTTGCTGCATTCAAAAGAAAAATACCGTTGCTGCTAGCTGTTGGCTGGCTGCTACTCTTCATCTATTTATGCACACGCACAAGATTTAGAATTTCAGAAACACACATCCGAAAAATGGAACCCAATCGTTCACCAAATTTTACAAACATGCTCAACTCTGCAATTCCTCGCCCCATCTCCAGCCACCACGCGCATCACCCCATGGAAAGGGTGAAGCTCCTAGAGGTGGAATCGCCGGCAGGTACCATCTTGCCGATGCGGTTGAAGACAAAGAGGAGGTAGTTGCAAATCCCAGGAGGAGATTTGGGAGAACGGGGAATTTTCGCAGGAGAGGATTGGGGCAATTGGTGATTTCGCAAGAGAGAAAAGAGCAATACGGAGTATTATTTTTATTGGGTCGGTGGGTCCCATAAGCAAGTCTAGCACGACTGGAGAAGTTTTCCTTGACTGGAGAAGTTTTCCTTTCTTAACAGTAACACCCCTTCGCTTCGATTTTTTCTAGCGCGCCCACCCTGTGCTTGCTCTTATTGACTCGTCTAGAGTCAGTTGTTGACTGTTCGCGCTCTCCAAGTTATCTAGAGTCACGAATAAAGTAACTCTTACAATACGGTGTATATTAAGCAAACTCTACACAAAGCCGCAGGGTTTAAGCCACTACAATGCAAACACAGCCTAAATGGGAACGATGGCCTGCCTCTCTGACACAGCCGCAGGGTTTAAGCCTATCGGGAGATTAATTAGTTTTGGGTTTGGTTGTTTTGCGCATGTTCCATTCAAAAACATGCCCCCGTTGTAATTACCACCCTCCTTTTTCGTCTAACTGTAAAGTGGAGCTTTCAAGCGTCATCTTGTGACTTATTCCAAAATTGCCCGCGTTGTATGCACTACCACACATGCTCCCGATATACCATTGTTACAACAACTGACAGAAAATTCCAATAAAGGAACTAGTCCATGCCCAGATTACTGCATTCGAACCTCCACACCATCATCTACCAGATGCTCTTTCACTGCTAGAATAGGAACCTGTATCAAAGCAAAAGCTTGAGTGTCAAATTCAAACCCAAGAACATATGCTAATTTTACTGCATCAAGAACGTGTATACTAAGTTGATAGAGAGAACAATTATGATTACGATGATCAAATAAATAATGTGGAAGAAATCAGCCCTTCTAGGACAACATCCAAATTCAAGATGGATAAGGATTTTAGCATACTGTGCATAAAAATTAGTAAGAGCTCATGGTCTTTGTTGAATATATGACAGATTAACACAGCTAAACGAATGGACAAATCATGTAAACTATCAGGAAAAAGGCAAAAATTGTGTAGACAAAATAAAATTTGCTCAGCACAAGGTTATGACATGGCTTTTTGATGAAATTTGATAGCGGGATAGTCATAGTACCTCTTTCCGATGGAAAATGCCAGCAGCAAGGGCAGCCGAAGCATTTGTTTTCTCAAAGACTTCAGAAAAATGTTCCACAGCACCAGCGCCACTACTTGCAATGACAGGAATCGTCACAGCATCCGACACCATTTTGATCAAATCTATATCAAATCCACAGCCCTGACCTGCAAGATGAAACGGCATAATGCATTCAGCGGCTATAATATAAGCAACAGTTGACAAGATACTTTCAATATATGAAAGTTATAGGCTACAAGTTGTTTCTTTAACTCCATATTTACATAGCCAAGTTTTAATCCAAAACAGCAGTGTACCAGTGATGTCCTTGGTTAAACAATGTTAATGTATTAAGACAAGTTGGAATGGCTTAATTAAGCTACCTTGAGAGATCAACCACGAATGAACCACTAACAAACATCCAAAACAGAAAATCAAGATTACCAAAAGAAACATAAAAGCAAATTACATGCAACTACACATCTTTGGCTGAACTAAAGTACCACAAAACTACAGTTTAACAACCAACCGGGCTGACCTATAAACGAAGCATGGACCGGGCACATCAGCATACAACCTGATGGCTTGCATGGAAAAGGTGGGGTGAAGGAGCCCAAGGCATGGAGTGGTGCTACATATCAGGAGAATGATACTTTTTGAAGAGAACAGGAGAATGACACTCGACAGATTACTTGGCCCATGTGGCAGCTTCGCAACAGGGAGAAAACAAACATGTCTTACAGGTGTGCCCAGTTGGTTAAGAGCACTCAGTTGACTAGAATAAAAAGTATTGTCAAAAGCGTATTTTCTGATACTTAAAGAATATTTAATTTTTGTGTTTTATCAAGGCACAGTTTGCAGTTGCTAAACTGTCTTGTGCTGAACTTATTTTATAATCTTTTGTGGAAAATACACAAGAAAGCAGGCAGAAGTTGGTTAGCGAAATAATAAAATAAGCTAAAGTGGGTGGAGCAAATGGGATTGTAAGAATCCACCACAATGCAAACACAGCCTAAAATAAGTAATTTTGTGACATTTTTATTAGAGCACATGCAGCTTCATGAAATGTACTCAAAACCATAATTTGAGCCTTGGAAATGTTTCAGAGGCTTGGCAAGACATTAAGAAGTTCCACGCAGCTAGTATGTGTGGCATAACAAGATGATGAAGAAAAAGGCTGCTCAGCACTTTGTGCACATACCATCACAATCAATGCAGTTGAGTAGTATTTCTCCTGCACCCAATTCTTCAACAGCTTGTGCTAGTTCATATGCTCCTATAGGCCGGCTGTCACGCCCACCACTTACCTGGAACAAAAGTAAATCAACACTTATGCTGTTACAAAAAATGACAATACTAGACACACAAAAACTTTACTAGAAAAGACCTAGTATCTTAATTACTACTACCTCTGTGGCTCTGTTCCTAAATATAAGATGTTATAGCTTTGTCCTCAGTCAAAGTTCTTCAACTTTCACCAAGTTTAAATATAAAAATATAGTAATATTTAGAATTTTAAAAAGTATGCGATGAAGATATATATCATGACGAATTTAATAAAAGTGATTTAGAGTTATTGATGTTGGTAGATTTTTCTATAATCTTGGTCAAACTTTAAGAAGTTTGACTTCGGACAAAGTTAGAAAATCTTATATTTAGGAACATAGAGTACTAGATATGAGTTCTAACCCGTTAAACCCGTACACTTGTAGCTAAAAAGATTGTACAAAATATATCTAAAAGGAGAATGCTTTTTTGAACAGACTGATCTAAACCTTTTGCGTAAGCACTCACATGAGTACTAAATAAATCTTTGTATGATGGAAGTGATAAATCAAACCAGTAAAAGCAGACAAAAAGGACTTACTGTGCACTGGTACCATGCATATTCTTCTCCTAATGGACCTGAAGAAAGTACGGGAAATGTGAGAATATTTTAAATGCAAATGTTGATCTACAAGGAATATATGCAATCATACCTTTACTGGACACCTTTACAGTTTTAAATTGCACTTCATCTGGACTTTTGACATATACTCTTCGAGGATCAATACTTACAACTACAGCCTGAGATGAGAAAAAGCTTTGTTACGATGAGCGATTTACAGGTTATCTAAATTTTCTACAAGATATTGGAAAAAGAGGCCTTCATCTGAAATAGCGATAAACCAACTTCATGAGTTGCACATCAGGATTCATGAACTGAAAACATGGAAGTAATTATTATTGGTGCTAAGTTTGAGGGGCCCAGTTGCTGACCACAGAAAAGGCTTGAATGTGCCTAGTGGAACTCAGCAGGTCTCCCCTATATTTAGAAGGGTAAGGAAACAAACACATGATCAGGCACGTAATTCTTTCATGTTGTTATATGAAAGAACTAATACCAGAGCAATACCAATAAAAAAAATTTATAGCTATTTAGCCATGTGATAACATTGTGGAGGAGGATCAGATGCACCAACTTTTTTACTTGGTTCAGTAAAGATTACTGGAGTTTGATTTAAATTTGTTGGAATAGTTTTTACAACCTTTTGATACGCTGGACCTGATCAAACCTCAAGCAAGATTTAGCAAAATATGGCTCAATGTGCTTATTACCTTGGCATGCTGGAATTCATGGATAAAGAGTAATACATGCATGTTTGAAGGACTCAACCAGATAAAAATAGATGGAAAAGGTAAGTACTTCTAGATAGATGGTTGATGAGAATGATGACTTAGATGCATCAATTGGTTAAACTGTTTTAGATGCACAAAGTTTGGTTCTACTCTGTACTTTTTGGGTTTTTGGGAAATCTTGACTAGTGTGGAGCCTGTGGCTTAGTAACTTGGTCTTAAATTGTAACATTTCCTGTTCATTATTACTAATATATATATTCAGTACAGTTATATCCTACTGTTTCCGTAAAAACAAACTGTCACACTAAGATACTACCCTGTTCCTAAATATAAGAAGTCATAGCTTTGTCCTAAGTCAAACTTTTTCAAGTTTGACCAAGTTTATAAAGTCTACCAACATCTACAACTCCAATTTAGTTTATAAAATCTGTTACTATATATACTTTCATAGTATACTTATTTGATATTTAGATCTTAGTAGATTTTCTTATAAACTTGGTCAAACTTAAAGAAGTTTGACTTGGGACAAAGCAAGGACTTCTTATATTTAGGAACGGAGGGAGAAATAGATATGTGGCATGTCAATGCCCAAAGGTCAGGGTAATCCTAAATTCTAGATAGCAACGCTGATTGTGGATATTGGTCTCTCAAGTATCTTGAATTTTTTTTCTCAGTGCATAGTAGTCATGAGGTCACTAGACGATGAAATTCAGCAGAGTTTTAAAAATGCAATATAATCTCTGCTAATTAGTTGTCGGAATGAAAAACTTGGTTATGATTTCGTTCAGTTTTTTGCATTCTTCATTTCCCATGCAAATTAAATGATAATATAAATACCAGATGTAATTTAGGTTATACGGAGTAGATGGTAATAAACCACTACAAACGCAAAAACAATGCAGTGGAGATAAATAGAAAAATAAACCTGATTTCCATATACTCTAGAAATCTGCTCCAAGCTGCTTTTCCCTGTCTTTACCTGATACACAGGAAGCATTATGAGATTGGGAATTAGCTGAACATTGTGAGGAGAATAAAATACATACACCAGTCTGTAAATAGGCTTCAGCAGCAAAAACAGCATCGCTCCCAATTGAAATCTTGTCAGCACCAGACCTGAAATATTCCGATGCTACTTCCAAGCTTGAATAGTATCTGAGTAGAGATAAGTCGACATCATTATTCTGTCATAATTGTTTTCTTGGTATTGAATAGCACCAAATATGACCCCACAAAAAAAGCGGAAGGGTCATCACGGTTGGAGATGGTGACAGTGACATATGAAACATGGAGAGTTGCACATAAAACAAGGAATAAGATAGTAACTCCGCTCAGAGATTGGAACCTACATAAAGTTTACATTAAAAATCAGGCCTATTCAGTGAATAAAGTCAGGGGGGGGTGGGGGGTGATACCATACAAACTATATCATCAAGTCAGCAGGACTAATATATTGCTAATCTGATAAATGCGGGCATTAATTCAAGATTGCTAGAAAGGAGCTCCACATCAATGATCTCTACCATGTGAGACCCGCCACACTAGCTGACTTTCACGTGGTGACCTATATCATAGCTGAATCATACGGGAAAAAAAATCATATGTATGGTAGAAGCAACTTTTGCTCGAAGAAAAGGAAGATGAACTAACCTTCCACTTGCATCTGTGAAGTCTCTTATACCTCCACCAACTGTAAGTGGCACAAAAACTTTTTCAGACGCACAACGTAGTACCTATCAATTGTATGAACATGTCACTTCACCAGATAAGGGCAAGTACTGGAAAGATTCGGGAGTTACAAAACTCAAACAAACCTCTAGCATTGGCAAATCACCCAACGGAAATGCACGGAAACCAGTTATATTCAAGAAGCTGACCTAAAGGGAATTTTCATTCATGGTGTCAGATCATAAGTTCATTAACGGTGAATATAATACCATGTAGAAAAGTACCTCATCAGCACCATCTATGTAGTATTGACTTGCTAATTCCACAGGCTTGCCAAGATTTCTTACCTATAAGCATGGAATTCAAAGATATTCAAGTATATAATGTTATGTTTCTGCAGAACTATAAAATATGTTCCAATCTATTTCTTGATTGTGCAGATACATCAGAAACTAATTATCCCTAAAGTGCCACTGACTAACCCTAAATGACCAACTGAGAACTAGCCCTAATACGCCAACGGAGAGCTAATCCTAAGGTGGAAAAGGTTTTGGTATTCTGAGGTCAATGAATAAAGCTTGGTACCTCTTTGCTACTACTATGATCTCTTACATCATACTGGTCACCTTTTGTTACCACGAGATCCCCATTATCATTTGACCGAACATCAAGACATGCTATCACCTGGAGAAGTGAAGGGAATTAGAAGGATGAAAATGAAAACTGTGGTCGACACTGAAACATTTGGCATACAGAGCTTACTCTCTTTGCAAGTTTTGAAGCTTTTCTACGAGGTGGGGCCTGCATTAGAGATATAAGTGTGGATTTTTATGTTGAAAGAAAGATGAAAAAGAACTGCAAACGATAAAGCCACACATAATAATTACCTTCGTCCCTGAAGAGTTGGGGCTGAGAAATTTTTCAAAAATGGAAAGTCCAGTAGCTGCACAAAACACAAGAACATCGCAAATATATGCTTAGAAATCCTAAAATACATTATAGTACTCAGTACCCTGGCAATTGAGGCAAGGTGAGCTATAAGAACTCAATAATTACAAATTATATCCACACAGTTAACATACATTATGAATATTTACCTGTGAAATATAATATAGATTCACTATTAAACTACAAATTTTACCTCCGCTCTTCTCTGGATGAAACTGAACTGCCTGAATGTTGCCCATCGAGACAGATGATATGAAGCTCTGACCGTAGTTGCACGTCGATGAAATCCAGTCTCTGTTATCATCTGACTGGGCATGCCGAAAGAAAGAAACAACTCACATTTCATGGGTCCGCAAAATGAGGAAGCATCTAGATGGAGTTGCTCCTTACAGGCAAAGCGTGATAAGAGTGAACAAAGTACACATGGTAGCCATTTGCTCCTTGCAGCAGCTGCGTGTCCTTGGTGATCTGGAGGGCGTTCCATCCAATGTGGGGCACTATGAGACCCTCGGAAGAGTCGAATCGCCTGACGACTCCAGGTATCACGCCAAGGCCGCTTACTAAAGCAGGGAATGCTACTATCAGCTCCTGCTCAATCAAAGCTTTCCAAGCAAGTGGAATGAAGGAATGATACCATCAGTCTTACCAGGGCCGTTCTCCTCGCTTGAGTCGAATAGCAGCTGCAGGCCGAGGCAGATGCCGAGGAAGGGGCGGTCCCTGCGGATGTACTCGCGAAGCGCGTCAGCCATGCCGGTGCGGTTGAGTACATCCATGGCAGAGCCAAAAGCTCCGACTCCGGGGAATACGAGGCGGTCGGCGGTGAGGATGTCCTCAGGGCTCCGCACGTCGCGGATGTTGAAGCCGAGGTGGCGGATGGCGTTGCGCACGCTGCGGACGTTGCCCGCGCCGTAGTCCAGTAGAGTAACCGCTGCGGCCACCGAAGGACCAGCGAAACAAAGCAAACTCAGCAGACAAGTTATGGATGGAACGGGACGAATTCCGGAAGGGGGTGGGGATGGTCAGGATGGTGCTTACTGTTGGCATCGCTGGACGCGCGTACCGAAAGGGAGGCGGGGCTGCGCTGTTGGTTCCTCCGCTTCGAACGACCGGCAACGCAGGGGACGGCGTGGTTGGCGGCGCCGGTGGCCATTGCTCCCTCAGGGCGAGAAAGGGACGGAGCCACGGAGGGTCGAACTCGAACCTCTCGGGTCCAATAGGGTATGCTCAACTGGACCCTCAATTTTTATGGGCCGAAGGTGCGGGTCAGTGGGCCGACCCGCCCCCACTTGCAGGTCTATCTCCCTGCAGAGGCGGCGGCAGCATTGGTCTCTTGGCTCTTGGCCTTTCCCAGCTCCGGAAGCCACACGGGTAAATGCCACAATTTCGATCAACTAAGCCCAGATGAGCCCAGTTGTTGTATACCTTGCGTCCCAGGTAGCACCGGAGGAAAAACAATACGGGTACCTTGTTATGAGCGACAGTAGTACAAAGAAAAACAGTCCGTGATTTCAGCGGCGGACCCAGAATTTTTTTGCACTTGTCTCAAAAAAATAAAATTGCACGGGGCCAGAATACAAAAGATTGCTATTAGGGGACCAAACCATAAAAATATATAGTCTATACTCTAGTACTAGGAGTATAAAATTTCAGGACATAGGCATGATTTTTGGATCTCAAAGGAGTCAGGGCTCCTGCTGGTCCCGCTGGCTCCGCCACCGCGTTATTTTTCATGTTTGCATGTAATACTTAGATCGCATCATTGTTACAACATATAAGCAACGCTGCAAATTTGTTAAGGCTGACACATCTCATTTATTCGCATGTATATACACTCTCTAATGTCTAAACAATAGAATTATCGTCATTTAACACAATGTTTCTAGTATGTCTGGAAGTATGGTGGACACTTGCCCCACCTACGGTTGTCCAACAATCTAAAGTCCTAAAGTGAATTATCTCCGCTCACGTACATTCACATGTGATGTTTGAGCGGAGCATCACGCACACAACTAAGATCAGCCATTGACACCACCATTGGATCCCCATAGTATCGAAATTATTTAGGCTACAGAAAAAGGCTAATTATCTAGATGTCGATGAAAACAAATTTGATTGCTTGCTAAATCCTACCCCCTCTATTCTATTTGAACTAAAACCACGACAATAATTATGGGACAGAGGGAGTAGTTATAAATTAGGGATCAAACTATCACAATAATTTCTATGACATGTATCTCAAAACAAGTACGAGGTCAGAAATGATTCCCCAAAATAAAGATTTTTCAGGCAACCGTGAATTAGCAAATCCAAGAGTCGAAATGTTTTCTCCTCCCTGCAACACAATTGTTCTAATGGTGCAAAATAGACACACTTGCGAAACAACAGTGAGTTTTATGAAAGAAAGATCAAACATGAATATCATGCTTAACAAGTATACTTGCTAATTTTGTGCGAATATATGCCCATACACATAACGCAAAAGAATACAATTTGTTACACTTCTGTACTATGCAAAGTGCACCAAAGACAGTACATCGATGACTGAAGTCACAAAACAACTTATGCTTTAGCTATGGAACTGCAGAACATGATTAAGCCTTTCTGGGTTGTGGGCTTGTGGCACATGAACTGCCGTCGGTTTATCCCATATCTTACTAGGAAGTGCTCTTACAAAACATTGTTATAAATGACGTAGTGTAGCAGAAAAGAAAAGAAAAACACGGTGAAACTTGCCCGCAAACTGCATTTGGAAGAGCACTTTGGCTGTGGTCTAGAATTTATGAATACATCTTTATACACGCCACAATGCAAAGCAGATCGGCAGTCAATCTTGCTACAATACTTTTAAAATATTGTTATGAAGATATGATAAACCTGAGTGGTTATAATTATAGTACTCTAAAACTAGGCCGTCCGTGCAACCAGCGATTTTGGTGGACACTAGCAGCGATGCTCCTTTTCCAATGAAAATACATGAGCAGGCATCTCGAATTGGGGTCGAACTCACGGTAATATTACCATATGCATCTCCACCTCACCGAAGAAGCTCCTGTGGCGTCTTCATATGCGCATCGCTTCACTATTGATTTTCTAGCATAAAGATGACCCGGTATCAAATTCCCAGTCCTCATGTGGAGTCTTTATTTGGAGCTGGAGCTGTAGGTGGTGGCGCAGGTGGGCGAGCCAAATCTAAGTTCTGCATCTCGCTTGCAAGCAGCGCCCTTCTTTCTTTCAAGAAGTTGAGCCGGTTTGTCAGCTTAGATATTGCAGATGGTGGTGCACCCCCAGATTCCTGAAATAATAGCACGCATATATAATTGTGTAAATCCAGTCAATAAAGTGGCAGTAGCAGCACCCGCGACTTATATAAAACAAGGGCAAAGCAAACGGGGGTTTATGGTGACAAAATGAACACATTTATGTCCCTTGAGGCACAGAGATTACCTCTGCTCTAATACTTGATGCATTTGGTCCTTGAAGCCTGTTTAGTTGTGGGCTATTTGAGTTTTGCCTCAACAACCTTTGAGCACCTAGGCAAAACGAAACATTCTGAACTACTAAGATCTTTGTTATTATAGATATTACCACGTCAAAGATGTATTGTGTTGATAGTTAGTGCTCAATTACAGCTTATGTCAGCTGGCTTACCTATTGAAGAAGATGGATTCGGTGCAGCTTGCCTTCTTAATTGTTCAACAATCTCTGCCTGAAATGAATCAATTCTTTAATTGAATAATGGAACTGAGCAACAAAAGAGCTTAAAACACAGCCAGGTTGTGTTTTCCTCCAGTGTTCCTAACTTCAATGAGCTTAGATCCTTTGTTAATAAATCTAGTGTTTTTCTTTGGTGTCTACAATAATGATATATGTAAGATAACAAGGACACTCTTTGGGCATGGTTGTTACTGGGCACCTCAGACACTTTAGGTCCTTATTGTATATCTGCACAAATCTACTCAGATGGCTAGCTTTCTTATACAGTTTGAAAAACACACGTTATGTTTTCCATTCCAGATATTGGGAATAACATTAGACCATTCAGAGGAAGGTACTAGCAGAATAGCAGTCCCAGACAGGCCATCTCTGGCAAAGCGTAAGGAAAAGCCTTGGTCTTTGGTAGTCTTATGGTCTTACCATGCCTGCACTGGGTATCATGCGAGATACAGAATTCAGCCCAACGATTGATGATGCTTCGGTTGAGGAGCTAATTTCTGGAGAAAGGCCAGCATTTTGTTTCTCTCTGGAGAAAGGCAGCTCATTTTAGTAGATGTCTATCTAAAATATGTTCCTATCTATAACTTAGAATTCTAAACTGAAAGAAGAAAATATTAAGAAAAGCTCTAGCAAGAAAGCCTTACTCGACAAGGTTGTCTGCATTTAGGAGTCGTTTGTTGCACGATTCACATAACGAAGTAGAGCTCAGCTGGCCCTGGCCGCTGAGCTGTCCGCGGAGATCACAAGCCTTTTGCTTCAGGTTTAAAACATCAGCTTCAGCAGCAGCAACTTCCTCAAGATCAGCCTTAGTCTTTTATTAACAGAAAAAGAAATCAAATGGTGAAAAAGACTTCAGCTTCAACGAAATATAAACATGCTTATCAAGATTACTTTGCTGTCTATTGTTGACGGGAAAGACACCTGCCCTCTTCGCATATTCATCAGCCCAGATTCCAATGAGACCCTCAAACTTCTCTCCTTCTGCAGCAGGTCTCGCAAGTTTTCCACCTGTTGAGTGCACAAACTATTCTTGTTGAATGGAAAATGCACAATTTACTCTGGAAAGCGAAACAAAACAATTCCAGGAGAACGAATGTTCTATATAGTTGTGAGTTATAATGTGCTGTGTCAAACAATCGTCTGCCAGTTCCGTAAAAAAAAATATCGTCTACCAGGAGAGACTGGCAGTCATTATCAATTGAAAGTAGTCTAAAAGGATGGAACATGGGGATTCACCTATAAGTCCCAATACTGTCATCAATATATGATAAATCATATGGTCAGATTCATTAATGCCAATGATGAAATGGCATTTAAAGGTTTTAGTAGCATACTAGCATTATTCAGTTTGGACCACCGTAGCCAGTGGACGCCAGGCCATAGCATATCATAGTAACAAGAAAGATAACTACTCAGCATTATCACGAGTGCAGTAAGCGTTTACATTATTTCAAAGGAGGCAAGAAGTGGAAAGCATGTCTATTGTTACACCAACTGATGCTTAATTGTGGGTGGCTCATGGTTCAAATTGTTCTCTGAGTCAACTATGAAAATTACATGTCCACGTGGGGGTATCTGTAAGAAAGTGCTGTTAGCTCATAGTGAGCTAGTAAAAACCAACTCTAGATAGACCCAGTCAAATAGAATCCATAAAAAATACACCTAAGAATCATATGTTTCAATAGATTTCCAGGGATGTTTTTTCATACAAAATGAAGTTTGACCACCAAACTGAGCCAGAACTTCGTGGCTCAGTTTTTTTTTTTTTTTTGCTATGATATAGGACAGTGTCCTTAAACTACAGAACATTTCTGTGGGGGGAGAAGTATGACCAGCAAGAAAATGCTGTTTTTATGACAGTTAATCAAGCATTTATTTAAAAAGGGGTAATGTGGAGGGGTGATGAATTTGATGTAGTACTGCATGTCAGATTGCTCCAGCATCATGAATTAATGGCTCATATAAAGGAATGCAGTGGCGGAGCTACGCTGAAAATGAGCCTAACTCTTAAGCTGCGGGGGCCAACCAAGTTGCCTATTTCTTCTAATTATAAGCCTAACAACCTGCTAATTAGAAAAAATCTAGGCTCTAAGATGTTTAAGATGTGAGGACCCATTCTCATACTTAATGTAACATTAACTCATTGCTTGAGTTCAGATGTTTGGATAGTACTTGTGCTATAACGGCTAGCATAATATTCCTGCTCCATATTGTTTCTGATCTAGGTGTTCTCTTTCTAGAAGAAGAAAAAAGGAACATTTAGTTTGAGCTCTTACTTCTTTTTCAAGTGTTAAACGGCGTTCATGTAATGCTTCTTTTCGCTTTTCTAGACTTGCCTGGAGGTTTACATTTTCTTTGACCTGAAAAATACAAAACATCACTTCATATGAGAGAATCTGATGTTACATAACTAGTGATCCTAGGGGAAAAGGATGTACCTCCTTTGAAATTTTAGATTGGAGATCAGCCTTGTTGTTCTCAAGCTTCTCAATAAGAGCCCTAGTACAGAAGCTAAATTAGAAAATAATAACCCAAAAAATAATGGAGGAAAATAATATGTGCTTATATGGGTGACTGCACAGGATTTCAGAATGTAGCAGTTATTCATCTCAGCAAAGTCCATAAAAGAAACATATAAATATGTTATAACTTGTGCATTTACAAAAATTGTGCGAAGTATGATTAATTGTGCATTGTATAAGAAGACAAGGATGCAACTTTTATTTCGAACTTTGCATCTGCAACCTCCTGCCCTTTTGCACAATGCACATTCAATCATATTACAGTTGCAGCAATTTTGCAGGTTTTTTAGATGTGCAAATATGCAATTCGAAACATACCCATAGAAGCAAAAAATTGCACTCTTAATTTAATGATGTTTCAAACCTCGATCTGTATGGCAAGTTTATAGAAGGTACATTTTGCAGATGGAAATGATAAATTCTTCAGCTATTATGCCACAGAAAAGACCAAAATTTCCAGGATAGACCATGGAAAATGTATATGTGCTTTTGCAGTTCACAGATGGTCATACTTGTGCATGATTTTTTTCAAGTGCATCGATCATGCTGTACATTCCTAATTGTTTCACATATTTTAGAAACACACATGTACATGTTTTCAAAAGGAGTTGCACAAAATCTGCATTTGGCATACTACATTTCGTGCACTTGAGAACATGTACATGTGTGTTTCAATAAGAAATGTGGAAAATCAACAGATGTACAACATATCATAGAATGTGTGCACTTGAAAAATTCATGCACAAATATGTACATCTATGAGATATATAAAAAGAAAGGAGATGAAGGACTAGTAAAACAATTATATGAACACATGTTTTTTGTACAGTTCATAAATGGTCTTATTTTGCATGGTCGTTTGCAAAGTTATATTATAGACTTATTATAGCATGTCATATATCTGTGATTTTTTCACATTTTTTTACCTGTTGCACTTATTTTATGTCTCCAATAAATAGCACATTCAAAGGTGCATTACAAGAGCATATAGCAGGCTACTTACTCATCATCACTGCAACACTCAACCTCCTCTGTTGACAGGTCCTTTCTTGCCTGTAAATCAATTATTCTAGTCAATTTATGTGATTATCCTGGTAGCATTGACATGCACAACTATGCAAATAACAATTACACTTACTGAAGTACGGCCCCATAAGGTCCTTTTGCTCCTATTTGCTGAGCTGTTTGACTTCTCCAAAAATTTTGCTCTCAAAGATGAACGGGAATTTGATTTTGCTATATCGTCCGTGGATGCATTTGATTCACATGATTCTTTTTCCACTTGCGGAACAGACGATTTTTTATCAATGCCCTCCCTTGACACTCCACGTTCTGTTCTTGCCGCTTTTGTAGGAGGCTGAGCAACCTGATCATTGTCATGACATGCAGTGCCTGAGATATTTGTCTTTAAAAATATGGAGCAAGTTGAATGTAAAGGTGTGACAAAGAAGTTCCAAGAGCATTAAGTTAGAAACATAAAGTTATAATTCTGTACAATCAGTATGTTTGAAGCACAGTAAGTTACTTGAGGCTTCATGCAATGATAGAGAGCAGTTATCTATTATATAATTAAGACAAAAGGACAACAAGCCACCACGTTCGTCCACATGGGCTAAATTATCTCATCCGGTTAGTTATGGTGGGTCCAGATTATAACGGTTGAAATTGATCATGTAAAAGTCTACCAGAAATATAACTCATTGGTGGAAATATAAATAGTTTGCTTGTTCTGTTTGATGCCATGGAAACAGGACTCAGACTCCATGTTTGGTACGGCACGATAGCGGATCTGATCCTTTTCTATTTTATCTCCCTAAGACTGTATTTATTTTCTACTAATCCTCCTGCCTTACATGTGTACAGCGTCATGCATCAAGTGCACTAGAGAAATTAATTAACTAAGATGTACGCAGGCCTATTTTGCACCATTTTTAAAAAATGGGTATACCTGGCCTTTGTATCAATTGATGCACAGTCATTTTTATTGCATCATTCAAAGCCAAAATATTATATAGTTCACAGATCACAAAAAATAGATACAAAAATTAACCAGCGAAAAAGATGGTAAACTTAAGTGCGGTCTACCCTAAATTGTTCCATCTTTGTCACACAATGCCTAGATGGCTAGACAAGAGGACAACGAGTGTGCAGAGAAAAAAAATTCAATTGCTGCACATTTATGATACGTGATCCGGGGCAGGGCATGTGGCATTCATGGGGCCAACATAAGAAATAATTTATAGGAACATGTAAAGTGAAACAAAAACAGCTAATTTCTGGAATAAAAATTAATATTCAAAAGTTGGTAAATTTAGTGTAGTCTACCAAATTGCTCTATCTTTGCCGGACACATCAACCAGATAAGAGGCTGGCAAGTCAAGGGAGGGGGGAGAATTCAATTACTAGACGCATCTGAGGATATGTTACATCTATAAAGCCAGCGTTTGAAAGGAATAACTAGCGGGCACCATCGGAACTCACAGTAACCCGGAGCGATGGAGAAGCAGTAGAAATTGGGAAGAAAGAATATACGGGCTACAACATGCATGGTATAGCTTAAGAAAAGAATCAGTAGGCTAATCTCGGTGTGATACGTGAAAGGTACCGTATGAACTAAGCAAAAGATACTGTAGTGGAACACTAAAGGTAAGAGCAACAATCATGCATGCCTGGTATGTAATAAGTGATTTCATTTGTAGTAAAGATATAAGTCAATATGTATTATGAGCATGGTAAGAAAGAACAAGCTATGTCGAGAGAAAGAGATAGCGAATATTTAATCAATTTCTTATGAAGTATTATTAACATGCACCAATAATCTCATGCATAAAATAAGTTGCACATGTGTGGAAGCAATATACAAGCATTTTATTGAACTAAAAAAAAAAGATGCAATACAAAACGTGGAGGAAGATAACGTAAGGTTTAGTTACAAACCATCACTGTCTGCCTAAGTTCAAAGGAGGGCTGGGTATCGTGAATCTTACTGCCTTCAATGATGCTCTTCTTCTGAAGCATTTGTATAAGTTTTTCAATAGACAAAACCTCCCGTGGGTTCAGCTCATCTGGCACTCTTACTATGCCGGCCTGGTGCCTCATGCTCTAGGCACTAGAGGCTCCTTTTGGTGGCGGGATATCATGAAGTTAGAGGGGAAGTTCAGAGATTTTGCTAAAGTGATTCTTGGGGATGGTAGATCTGTTCGCTTCTGGGAGGACGATTGGGGCCATGGTGTTCTGGCTTCTCGGTTTTCAAGATGTTATTCGTTCTTCAAGGACAGAAACCTCGCGGTCAAGGATGTTGTTGATTCGGATAATCTCCTCTCGCTTCTTCATCTGCCAGTTTCTGTCCAAGCTTTTAATGAGTTACGTGAGGTGCAGGGTATCATCTATGCCACTAACTTGGATGCATCGGTTCCTGACGCCTGGAGATGCGCCGGGGGGAGTTCTTCCTTTTCTTCCCAGAAATATTATGCTTCCTGTTTTGATGGTCTTCAATCTGATCTGGTCATGCGTTGGGTTTGGAAGAGCAAGTGTGTTCTGAAACTTAAAGTATTTGCTTGGCTCCTGCTCAACGATAAGCTCAACACTTTTGCAATGATGAACAGAAGACATTGTAACAGATCTGACAATTCTTCTTGTAAGCTCTGTCTTCTGAATGTGTTGGAGGATTGTGACCATCTCTTCTTTACATGCCCTTTTAGCGTCTCTTGCTGGGGCAGTTTGGATATCTATTGGGACATGTCAATGGACATTAGGGATAGAGTTAGGGCTGCCAAAGCTTCTTTCAGTGGTCCTAGTTTCATCATGATTTTCCTTTGTGCAGCCTGGCAAATTTGGAAGCAGAGGAATAGCTTTATCTTTGATAGGTCTCCTCCCTCCTTGTCTAGTTGGTTTGCTGGTTTCAAGCAGGAGCTGTTCCTGTTGAGTCATAGAATTAAGGAGAACCATAGGTCCATCTTGTTGGCCTGGTTGGAGTCTCTTGTCATTCCTTCTTAGTGTGAGGTAGTCTGTGGCTTGTTGGTTCAGTTCGTTGGTGTGTCCTTGTGTTCGGGGGTTCTCCCCCCTGTATATTTGTACATTCTGTTTTTTTCTATTAATAAAATTATACTGTCGGAGCCTCTCCTACAGTTTTACTTTTAAAAAAAACATCACTGTGCAGATTTAATTCTTATTAAAACGTCCTCATAAAATTAATGGTGGAACATAACATATATAAAGGGATGAGGAGTGGAAGATGGAAAGGGGGAGAATTTATCATGAAACTCTTTGGTTTTACATGACTAAGCGTGGATCTTAATTATGCCAGTGGTCTCTCACTGTCACACACCAAGACGTAGTAAACTTAGTGGAAATTTAATGCACAAATCCAATCATGTTTCCGTGTTTTGAGTGATATATATCTCAATGATAATATAACGTAGGAGGCAAATAAATTAAATAAACAGTGATCTCAAGGTTAATTAGCTAAAAAAAGTACTCCCTCCGATCCATAAAAAGTGTCACCCACTTAGTACAAAATTTGTACTTAGTACAAAACGGACGACACTTTTTATGGATCGGAGGGAGTAATAATCTAGCCATGCAAATGCACGGGCCACCAAGCAAATTTATAGTCTTCTTCAATATCACATTGAAGGCCATTGTGAAAAGTTTCATGCACCGAACTAGTTCACCCAAAAGCTCAAACTGATGGGGAAAGGTCAATCCACTTACAACACTCCCCCTCACGTGTGGCTCCCTCGGGCCTAAACGTGGACCGAAAGTGGGCTGCAATTAACTCAAGAACTCTTGGCTCTGATACCATGAAGAGGTTCATGCACCGAACTAGTTCACCGAAAAGCTCAAGCTGATGGAGAAAGGAGGCCAACCCACTTATACTTCAACACATTGATCTACTGTGAGTGTGACCAAGGTATTTTCATGCAGGAATAAAATTACAGGCTTCAAGAAGATATTTGAAATATGCAATCAGCAGCCCCTATAAAAGATTAACACTCCAGTTCTAAGCCAGAAACGCTGAATCAACTATACGTGCTTTATCAGTGTATGCCTGATGAACTTGTGTGCAAGCTGAATATGGAAGACTAATCAATTTATCTTTATAACTACTTTGTTCAACCACCAAAATAGCCTTTTAACAGAACACCCATTTACTAGATTTAGAAAACTTCAGTGATTGATTAAGTCGCACATCGAGGAGACGCTACCCAGTGAATGAACATGTTCATTATATGATTCGGAGCATTGACTGGAAACAGTCAAATTAATTTTGATAAGAAGATCTACCATCAGAATTTTCAACAGGCAGATTACCCATACTCTCTTTCTATGAATACAAGCAGTCATATCCTACTTTTGTTTAAGGAAACATGCTCTTTGCAGGACCTTCTGACACCAGCACCCAGAGTGCCTCATCTATAGTTTTTTAAATGAATATATTGCTATCAGTTGACGTACCTTGTCACGTTCACTGCCACCAGAAGAGTGTTCAGTATTATCATCCAAGTCTTCTTCAATGTCATCTTCACCAGAATCATAAGAACCATCCTCATCACGGTTGTCATTATCCGAGGAATATTCCTTGTCAACATCACCGTCATCAGACTCGGTATAAGCGTCCGAAGAACAGGAACCTTCTTCCAAGTCCTATTATAGATAACTACTGAATTAGAATTCATGAAAAGTTTGACACAATATAATTTCCAGAAGAACTTGATTACAGAAAAGGAACATGACAAGGGAAAAACAACATACATCAAATATCTGATCATATTCCTCGAGCATAATGATAACAATAGCTTGAGCATGGTTGGCGGCTGCGGCAGCTTGAAGCAGCTGGAATGAACCATCCCCAGCCATACTAAAGTCACTATCAATTTCACATTCACCAAGAAGAAGAGGTCGAAGAAGGAGTGGTGCCATGCATGCCGCCAAAGCAGATTGAGACATCCTATTCACAGCTTTGTGCGATTCAACAACCTGCATCATCTTAAGAATCCTAAAAGAAAATCAATGAGTTTGGTGTCCATTTGTGAAATCTGACGTCATTATTGTTGTACAGACTAAATTTAACTCATAATCAAACCAGTAGAAGAATGTAGACGAATGAGGACGCATTCTTAGGATGACAGTGCAAGCCAAGACAATTTTGGTGAGAAAAATTTCAACAAGGCATCTTAGGTAGATACCTCTGCAACAATTGTCGATTTGGTTCTGGGAAAACTTCATATATCACTTTGTTTAGGGCATCAAGTCTTTTTGTCTTGTCAGATCCTGCAGCATCATTTATCTTTATCAGTTTATAATGCCATACAAAACAAAATGTTGTGGATAAGCGCATATTGTGTGCTGAACTTTTCGTAGATACTTCATGAAATATACTCATTTGGATTATGAATCAGTTTTCTTAGGTTCAGAAATGCATTATTCTTGTTGAATAAATAAATAAAGTTTGAAGTCAGTCTCACGGTAAGCTGTAACCAGAGCAGTGCAACATGCTGCAGGAATTGGGGATCCTGGCATCTCTCGAAGAATACACTGTAGTATATTGGAGCAAAAGAAATGTTACAGAAAAAAAATTAACACACTATATTCCTCTTGTGACATCAGAGTCAGTGTTGCCAAATAAATACCTTAATACAGTCACCAATAACATGCCCATCCTCTTCTGGGGAGAACTCATTCTTTCCTATAAAATCACAATAAAGACACAGCTTTAAGCAGTATACATATGGCAATACAAGTGAACCAACCAGGCAAAAAACAATTCTCAGAGATTATCCTCCCAATAAGCTCATGGTAAAGCCCTTGTGACACTACAAACTGCCGAAAATCTTAAATAAGAAGGGGAAAAGTTAGACCAAAAGGAATCACCCTTTTCGTAATCCCGAAATCTGCGTTTGACTTCTTCGACATCAGCAGACTGTCGGAGGATTCCTTCTACCTTGCAACCTACAAACAGAGTATTTTTTTCCCGCTCGTTACTGAGCTGCAAGAATTTTAAATGCCATGCTTCTGCTTGATTTTTTTCAATGTGCACCAAGATAATATGAACATAAATTTAAAGTTAACACAAAGTCAGTCTAGATAATGCACTGATTAAGTACAATAAGGAAAACACTTGCCATAATCCTCAATGAACCTCAAGGACTTCTCCAGGAAAGATGCACTGCCATCAGCATCAACAAGTGCAAACTCTGCAGGTCTCCCAATAACAGAAGATTTATCCTCCGCTGCAATTGAAATAATAGAATTTGCTTATTCCAGGGCAACATAAGGATTCCATCCCTACTGACACAGAGTGTGGGAAAAAAAATACATATACATTTGACTCAACAAATGAATCACAATATCATACATAATCTTAACTCAAGGAATTTACACAAACATATATTATGGTGTCTGTCACCACTCACAGCCACACAAAAAAAACTAATTGGATCCACAAAACGCCGTTTTCTTTACAGCAAAATACACTTGTATTAATTAACATTGAACAATAGAAGGATCCAACATACATTCAGCATGTGATTGTCCATGTCCCGTTCAAGTGCATATGTATGATCTTATGTTACTTTAGGACAAGAGGCATGCCATTTTTCTCGAATACACACGCGAATGAGTTTCATTTTGCATTAGAAGAACAAGAGGCATGCCATGGAACATCAAACTGGAACTTGTCCTACAAAAATCATTTTTCCAGTGCCCCAGAATTTCTCAATCAACACATTTATGATATGAATACTGAAGTTTTTTCTTCAAGTGTACAATGAAGTTGAACAACAAACTTTTACCATACTTTTATCAGTTGAAATGAAAATGACAAATAGGACCCATCTCATCAAATAATAAATATGAAATCTGGAAAAACTGACATAAAGAATTTGATATATACAGCAAAAATGTGACTTGTCTATTGTTTATACTAAATCAGAATTCCTAAAATCCAAAATATCATAACAGCTACCTTGCCAGCAAAAGCTCCATACTTGCAACTTCTGATACATGATGTGGACATGTAGGAATAGTGTAGCATTTCAACTGGTGAGCAACTGATGAAAGTTAACATAGCTTACACTGTTCATTCGAAGCCTCAGAAGGTTCTGTTCCATCAGTGCTGAAAATTGGATTTTGCCCCACTGTATTCGCTACACTTGGTGCCTGCGCTAAAGCGCTCTCTAATGCACTTCTCCATTCGTTGAGTTCTTCGGTAGTTTCTGCCTGCTTGGTCAAAACTCACGCCATTAAATTGATAAGCAATTCCACACGGGTATTGACTAGTAGTGAAACAAATTCCCCTCCCAATCACCAGCAGGGTTGCCACGTTCTAGTGCTCCAGTACTAAACACTGCCATTGTCCAAATGGGTACAAAAATAACAGCACACCAGATATTGTACAAGGTGCACAACCAACCTTCAGAGTAAAAGTACGGCCATCGCGACCATCGGGAAATAACACTGTTAACAGTTTCCTATCTTCTTTGACTACAACACTGAAACAAAGATTAAGATTATACATTATCAGATAACGTAAGAACTTTTACCTTTCAGCAAAACAATGAATTCCCAATGCATACCTTCCAGAGTTATTCAAGTCGATTCCACCGAGTGTAACAACTGGTTCATTTCCTCTGGGAGGTGCATTCTGAAAGTAAAGCAGAACATGGGAGCAATTGTCATGTTTATAGGTAACCTAATCTATTTATGTTTGCATTAAACCCCAATTAAATCCTCATAAATGTCACCAATAATCCTAGAGAAGTATGCTTCAGCGGTTGTACTTGGGCTGTAATCATTTAACGCTCATTAAAATGGTCACACTAACAGTCAATAATATCCTTACATTTGCTATTTAGTTTTGTATCACTTCTACTGTCCAATTAATAGTATGAAAAGAGAACTTTTTTACTCTGCCAAAGCAGGCGGTAATTCGTTGGAGTATCTGAGCAATAAGATGCCATTAGCTGATATAACTTGCATTTCACGTATTTACTTGGTACCGGCTGCCGGCTGGGATACTATATGAGTATCTATATCTACGCTACCTATTAATTTACAGTTGGTGTCTGTATGTCCGTGTGTCCGTTCATTCACAATTGTCTACCACCACCGCGGCAGAATTAATAGGCCTGACCCAAACCCATCAACAACATTTGGCCCACCGCACACAGAATTAATGGGCCTAGCCCAAAATCGGCAACAAGCGTTTTGTTGTGAATATAAATAATTTGTGGACACCGTAGCAACACACGGGGCACTTAGCTAGTTTTAATTATGCCCCTGCTCAACCTAGTCAAGTAGATTGGATAACAAGGTGTACAAACTAGATATCTGATTGAGCGGTACTAGCAGTTTAGCATTGTTAAATTTTATTTTGTTTTGTTTACAATCTAAATTTATCCATACCTTTAGTATGCTTTGTTGCAACAAAATTTGTTATAGCTTAAACAACAAAGTAACGCAATCAAAGAAGCTTTTTGAGTAAATAGCTGATGCCAAAAAACAGCAAAGTAATGCAGTATATCTTACAGGGTCACTCCTGAAGAACACTAATGATGCCCTTGTAAGAATAAACCAGCGTTTTTTCCATGTTGTCCAACCAATTCCTGTTAGGTATCAAAATTAATCAAATAGGAAGGTAGTGTAGCTACAAATATGTAGAATTTTGCATCAACTTAGACATGATCAAATGTAAGAAATGACTGATTAGAGTAAAAAAAAAAAGTTCCACGATACAAAAGATGGAGTTTAAAAGTAGGAACATGCTGATCAACTTAATGAAACCACAACGGAAGTTCCTTGAGAAAATCCATAACAATCATCAAGCATGTTTGTTGGCTGGCTCACTGGGTTTACAGTTATAATGATTGGGCAGCAATTAGTTTAGCCTATAGACCTGGCATTTGACAAAAACAGATGTTACTCTATGACCAAACTTTAAGTATATGATTTATGGCGAAGCAAGCCCTATAATCCCCTAGGCTGTTACAGAAATAAACAGAAAGTTGTTGGATTTTTAATATTCAGTACAAGAGCGACTAAAATGCACCATGTCCACTTCGAACTTAATGCGCCACTCAAAATGATTACATACTTTAGTAAAATATAATTCGCAAACTGGCTAACATCCTGTCTACTACACTATGATATAACAGTACGAGTTATCATCGTCATGTTTGCAGAGTGTCCATGATAAATGGTAATGACTAACATTGCAGAACTATTGTGACTTTAGGCCAACAGATGTTTTTCTGTGCTTGAAGCTCAACATTAATTATGTTATTATCTCATTGAAAGGACAAAATATTCCAGTTCGGTAGCCGTAGATATATGAACTGCAGGCTCTCTGACCTTAGTCTTTTACCACAAACATCTGATTTATATGTAACAAATAGCAGCTAAAATAGAGGGAGAAACATACATCTAGCGCTGCTAAAAAGAATTTATGCATCCAAACATACCTTTAGATGAAAGCAGTAAATGTCCACTCTTAAGAACCTGCACTTGAAAGACATTTAATTTGGTCATGAAAACTTTCCTGTACAAAAGTGAAGAACAAAGAAACCAATTTTTTATTTTTTTATTTTTGCCACTGAACATAATTCTGAATTTATATTGTGATTTTGCAATGGAAGTTTAAGATTCCACATTGATCATGCTCACTGAAGGAAACTTAGACTTAAAATAGTAAATCTAAGTTGTAACAATGCATAGAAGGGACACAGCTTATGTAAACATCTGCAAAGATATTCTGCTAATTAAGCTACGAAATCAGAACCTGTATAATAAAATCTAACAGCAATGTGTCAACCAAGTGTCACTTGCTGAAGGAAATAATAGCACATTAATAAGATCATTTGGAGAACTGTGTGACACAACCTTCTAGTGCAACTAGATCAGACAAACCTGGCAATTAGGACATGTAGCTGGTGGGCTATCACCAGCTTCACCGGTCTGGGAGTTTGGGTCGCCCTCCCCGCATTTGCATATCTTGAACTGACCTGCATTCTCTGAAGTCTGCGAAGATGATACCTATCAAAAGAATGAAACAATGTGGAATACTTAACATAAAGCAACAGTCAAGTGGAAACAGGCCAGGTAGAACTTGAGTTTAGTTAAAAAGAGAAGAAAAGGAACAAAGTTTTACAAGAGCAGATTTCTGTGCACATAGTGTGTAATAATGAAGGTTCTGAACAAACGGGTATTAGTTTTCGATAGAGAAAATTGACCGCATATTAGTTTCTTGTTATTGATAAAGGTGCTGTGGAAGCAATTCAATGTTCAGATGTGATAGCACTCCTTAATTAAATATCTTTCTTTGATACACTTCGCCATAAGTAAATTGTATGCATGCTATCCAGGTACCGTACTGTCCAGTGAAATAAAGGTAATTATTTTACTTCAGAAAAGAACAGCACAAACTTTTTATTTAGGGGCTCGGAAAAGGAGGCCGCTACCTAAATTTTCATTATAAAAACAAGTTGGGTTTAACTTGTTTCTGGAACCCAAACAATGCATCTTGTCCTATAAATAACAGCATGTAGGCTTATAAAAAGAAAAAAGGAAGATCACAAGGGATAACAGTTATCTTGCCATACAACAATAAACCAGAAGCTAAGAATAGGCACAGTGGAGCCACATTAACAACTCAAGAGTATACAATAGCAGTCCAAAAAGGAAGTATTGTGTAAGCCTCGTTATTTACTCATATGGTAACTCAGTCAGTTTTTATTTTTAAGTATATGATTGCAATCCAAAACAGGACAGTCATATTCCACTACTCGTAAACTACCTGATAAACATAGTAAGCATTTACTCATTAATGAAGCAAACTCAACTCTTCATCTCACTTTTTATTGCAAATGATTTACATTGATCTAGTATCTTTTGAAAGAAACTTAAATCGACTGAACCTTACTAAGTACTCCCTCCGTTCCACAATACACCTCATATAATTATTATTTTTCTTGTTTGTTTCATAATATAGTTCGTTTTTCTCTTGGCTTCCGCACCCGGCCAATAACTGTTCACATCAATTTACTATTAATCCAATATGAGTGGTCAGGCACTAGAAACGAGAGCTGCCTTGGTCCAAGTGCACAAATCTATATGTGGTGTTTTGTGGAATGGAGGGAGTACCTAAATGGTGAGGTCCAATCAATACTTCGCTGAAGTGGCTAAAATGGATAAGGAACATGGAGAAGATATAGAAAAAGAATACATGTCATAATTGAAGCATATAACCATATTACCGGCTGGTAAGGAATCCTGAATTCCGAAGCTGACATTGTCTTCTCTAAATGGTTGACTTATGCTCAGGGTGATCCCCGCCAACGCGTTGATGTTCTCAATGGGCTGATGCATTGTACAGTGTTACTAGTCATAAATTCATGATGTAACATAAATAGCACAATCTATCACAATATTTCAGTAGGAGTCACTAATTTGTATAGTTTTCAGAAAAAAGACTTCACTCTACTCAGAGCTATGGTTAAACAGGTTCTGATTGTACTCACTAACTTACATATGTGCATGAACCATCACATTGGATCAATGTCTTCCTTAAATACTAATTCAATTTATATATAAAGTCATAAATCCGTAATTCATCAGCTAAACCAAGGGAAAATTGTGATAGAGTGTGTCCATGAACCTGAAGTCAGTGCTTCACATGAATAGTGATGTACCAGAAGAAACTGAAGCATGGAAACGTTTTAAATCTCTCATGAAATAGCTTCTATTCCTTGAGTTGGCTTCTGGGTCCACCATACGTGTCAGCTTAAGATTTTTAAGCCATTAGTGTGACCTGGGGTATTATACAGCAAGAAAAATCACGAAAGGGAGGTAAAATTCAATAAATCATGGAGATAATAATTGAATATTCAAATTAAGAAGGTAAATATACTGGACTATTAGCATGCAGCTGGATTTCTAATACCATGGTCCACAGCTAACAAGAGCTTCATTTCAGTAATACTATCATGGAGGCGCAACTATAAATTTATATGTGATGCCTAACTGCCTATCTATACCAAAATGACTGCATTAACGCAAAGTGGATGTGTGGACAAACATAACAGGCAATATGGCAGATTATCAGGAGGAAGCAGCACACCTCACATCTGTCACTGTTGATTACGTTGTAATGTTGCTGGTATATTTACCACGGCCAAGCAGAAACTTCAGAGACCGATATATAACCTTCTCAGACGTGCAGTACACTATGTCCTGCCAGTAATTCAAGATAATTCAGGTAAAAATGTGCAAGATTAAATGACAGAAACAACGTACATCAATGTTATAACCAATAGCAATATACATTAGGGAAACAAGACATAAAATAGATGGAAATAAGGTGCACAACCATATGACAGGGTTGAAAACCTGACACCAAATTTCCTCCATGTACGGATGTACCAGTACCAGTACCAGAGAATCGGGCGCAAGCATTGTAAAGCAAATGTGTGCGACAATTCCATTTCTTGTAAGAAAAATCAAACGTATGGATTCAAATAAACTGCAGACCCTATAACAATTTGGGTCGTGTTAAACAATTCGATGAAAACATCCCATCCCATGTCAGACATCTGAGGTCACAGGAGGGAGATAGTCATCGTAGCACGACGCAGTTGAGAAACCAAATGGACAACAGATCTAGGTGAGCACCGAATGTGGTGGAATAGCGAATCGAGGCAATGAGGCTATCTAAAAACGAAGAAATTGCGCATCATCCCCCCCCCCCCCCAAAAAAAAATGCACCCATGAACAGGAACGGAGGCGGCAATGCGGCTCACCTGCGACCAAAAACCGACCGGAAATATCACAGCAGCGGGCACGCCATCGATCCCACCTCCTCCTTCCCCTTATTTCTCCCCCCTCTTCTCTCTCTCTCTCTCTCCTCTCTCTGTCTCACCCTCCCTCTCGTTCTATTTTCTCCCGTCTCTTCCCTCTCTGCCCGCACTTTCTCCGGGAACTTTCTTTTGGAACGGGAGAACCCAACGAAAATAGCTGACACTGCAACGTGGGCCACCATCTCACCCGGTCCCACGTGTCAGACCAACGTTCTGATTCTCCTTCCCTTTCCGCCGTTCCTTCCCACGAGAGAGACGCGGACGTCCGGACGGGGTCAAGCGATCTGAGCCGTTGGCTGAGGGACGCACGACGCGTGGCAAGACGATCATGGAATCCCCTGGGACGCTTCTGTGCGGTGCGGCCGTAGTGGGAAGCATGTCGATAACGGACGGAATACGACAGGTTCCGCTGCGGGGCCCATGAACAGTAGTAGTACCTAGCAGTATGTGCGGGCCCACGCGTCGGAAAATTTGTTTGCTTGTCCCTTTCGTTCTTGGGCATGGACCCCCGCGACCCAGATATCCCTGTGCTCACGTGTCTCCGTAATCCGGATGCCATCGATCGATGGGGGGTAGCGATCTATCCATGATTCTCAAATGATTTCAGCATCGTGATCTGTTGAGGTACATATATGTAAATATGTTGCTCCAGCCAACTGTTTTATGTTATTGTCGTTGTTACTCTCTCCATCAACGTCAGGTTAAGAACTAATGGCTGTTGATGGCCTTGGAAATCGTCATATCGGTAACAGCACATACCGGGCATGGCACTGTACAGCAGCATTTGCAGGAACTGATCTCTAGTCCTAGATACGCTAATTCCTGCTGTCCCATCCCATGCGAGGCTTGCGAGCCATGTGCGAGGGACCGGGAGGACCTCTTCACGGTCGCAGCAGAGCTGAAGACCCATATACAGACAGTCCACCCGTGAGAAAGCAGCCAATGCAAGATATACATATCTCCGTACAGGCATCAGGCATGACAAATAGTACAGGCAGGCAGGGGACGACGATTTGCAATTCCGGTGGCGTTCAAAGCCACTACCAAACAACCATACACGAGTCTTACAATATCAGCATTAGTGGCATGATGCAGCAACAGAAACGCAGTTCTGGTTAGACAGTCGAAATTATCTTTGCCCAGAAACCACGCCATTTTTAAGTACAGAAACAGAAGTGCTGAGACAAAAGCTTATGCGGTGTTAGCAACACCGGTCCCTGCTTTGTCGACGACACCGGTGAGGGAAAACAACAACGGTCAGCACATTAATAAAATGCTTCTGCTCTCAGCTGTCTCCGCTTGGTTCATTGTCCTCTTCAAGGTTGATGCCAGAGATACTCATCTTTCCTGTATTCACTGCAGTGCAAGGTAGAAAGGGTGGATTAATAGGATAGACACCAAGAATCTACACAGTTATAGGACAGCCTAGGTGTCAGATGGAAGGAAACTTTGGGGGGCCTGTGTACCCCTTGGTGCACAGTTAAATCACAGTAACCCACTAGGTCACTATCCATGCTTACTAATCCTGTCCACTACATGTGTCCTCTCTATGTGTAATTACTGGTCCTTATTTATACAGAACTTCTTAGAATTTCATGCTTACCAACTGCATCCAGTCCACATAGATTTGGCATATATTTTCTAATATGTTCTTCGGCAGCTTTATCGGCCTTCAGCGTCTCACATTCGAAAGAGACAAAGACTTTTTTATTCCCATGTTTCTTTTGAACCAAACCAACAATGTCATCTTCCCATCTGCACAGAATATTATTTGAATTACAAAATATAAAATCGAACAAGTAATTCATATAGCCACATGAAAAAAAATCTCTAAATAGTACTCCCTCCGTTTCATAAGGTGAAATTTCATTGAGACAAGCGCTTGAACAATAATTACTTTGTTAATAATATGTGGTTTATAGAACAGGAAACCATAATTATCGGTAAGTACTTTTGAAGACAAATCCAGATATATCAATATCAATGTCATATAAGTAATTCTTGGTCAAAGTATTGTCTTAATAAAACCTAACACACCTTATATAATGAAAAATGAGAGAGTAAGACTTAACGCACCAGGAGAACCAACCTACACCCAGTAATGTACTCCCTCCGTTTCATAATTCTTGTCTCAAATTTGCCCCAAAACGGATGTATCTATTTCTAAAAAGCGTCTGCATACATGTAATATTTCGACAAGAATTATGGAACGGAGGGAATAAATCATATTGTATTAAGAAATGCAATAAATAATAAGCAGCCCAGCATCAAATTCCAACCATATGCTAGAAAATTAAATGTGAAATAACTAACCGATAAACATCGTAGCTAACAGTCTAGTATTATTTCCTTCAAACAATAAACGCCCTGGACCTGTTTGAAGGAGCTTAGCTTGTCCTGAACATCTCATAAGTTGTCCTTCCCCCAAAAAAATAAAGGGCAGGGGGCTTGAATCGTCCATTCATGCAGGTAACACTTGCTTTATGGCTGCTTAGTGGCCTTATGTAGAAACTTGTCCATGCCGGTCATGATGCATGATATGTTTGATGATACTAAATCTAGATTGAACATTAACAAATTATATGGCAAAAATAGTTGCTCCGGCAGTATGCCACTCCGCATTTCTCAAAAAGATTGGTAGTTTTGAAGTAGGAATGGCTTGTTAGCTACTATAATAACATGCTAGTCAGAAATAACTCCAAAATGACAGAATGAGAGAATGATAAATTAATCTATGTCTTGATATGAAACTTGGATAATTACTTGAGAATAGAGGTACACAGAATAGTAAGAACTGGTAATTCAATATATCCTATATTTCGTAGGATCATCTGCATTCCTAAAATATATTTAATAAACACACTTATGAAAACAAAAACATAATGTGTTACAACTTTCTGTTAGTATCATGCTTTCCAGAAAGCTTAGAGTGTTCTGATGTAGCCTGAAAAAGGATAAGGCCCAAATCCTAGAAGACATCAAAGGGAAGGTTCATCTGTATTTAGAATTCATATATATCACTAGTATTTCCATATAAAATTGCTGGGCATGGGAAATAGAGCATCAGAACATCACATCAAATTTTTTTTGCAAATGGTAAATTGAAACAGTAAATTGAACTGTGATGAAATCCACTCATTAAAGACAAGGCATACCCATGCAAATGATCAACATTCTGTAATCGAGCAGCATCATGGCCCCTGCATTCCACCACAACCACCTTCTCTGTCTTTGTCTGTCACATGAGCATATGTTAGCCACTCCCACAGAAATTTCAGAATCCTATGAAATAACTAAGATTTTAGAACATTTGTATTTAAATTCTGATAGATCAAAGTTAAGCCAAGATAGTTTTATTTTTCAAAGGTAAGCTAAGATAGTAAGAAGCACTTAGTAGAATATATGCTTGTGGAGAAGAATATAACACATGTCTGACCTTAAAATTAATAACGGAGAGCTTTATAAGGCGGTAATCATCTCCTCTGCTACATTCCCTCTCGCATGGTATCGCTTACATGATTGAAAAGAAAGAAAAAGGCAAACAACAGTAAGCGAAAGGTATCTTCTCTTCCGTATAACAAAGACTAAATTACAATCATAGAAATTCATTTGTACAATTAACAACATATTATATTACTATGCATCATTCTTCCGACAGCACAAGAGAAAAGACCCGACTTTGTAATGTAACAGGAGCGGCATATTATAGTAGTAATAGTAGCATTAATTATTATACACAACTATGGAGTATTTCTATGCCAGCATTGCTCAGTATAACGTCTCAAATCAACTAGTATAAATTTCGACAACATATCAACTCTAGGTATATAACAGCAACACACTATCGCTTCCGGTGAAAAAGGGGGGGCTTTCGTGATAACACTAGGGGTTCAAGATAAAGGCAATTGTAGCCATCGATATAATGCTCGCTTGTAGAATTAGGGATCACTCGATAACAAGTACTAGAAGAGAGTGTGAAGAGAGGTAGGTACGGGTGCCGTGGAGGCCGTAGCAGACGGAGTCCGGGAGGCGGATGAAGTGACCGGAGATGGCGCCAGAGGGCAACAGCGCGATGGACGCGACGCCCTCCATCTTCTCGCCAATCTCTTCCTCTTCGACCTCTGCCCCAGCGTCCTCCGCCTTGGCCGGCGGCGGCTGATGGTTGCCCCCATTCGCCTGCGAGTCCGAGACTGAGTTCATCGTTCACCCCTCGCCGAAGTGCCGACTGCGCCGCCTAGGAAGCGAGAGGGGAAAACCTAGTGGAGTTTTGTGCATAACCCCACTCAGTAAATTTCTTTGGTACAGAACCCTGGAACAAACTTATGTCTTGAAATTTGTTTAATTTTATCATTTTCAGTTAGAAATTCATCAAAAATCTGGAGACTGAGAGATATCAGCGGAAAGGAGCATTTCTGAAACTAAAGTTCACATTTCTGCTTCTAAAAATACATTTGAGCCGACTCGTCTCGTACGACAAGCAAAATATACTTCTAGATTACCAAAATCACTGTCCCGTAGCAATTTAAACCGGAGTTACTTTCAGCTTTTATATAATAATTACTCACTCCTTTCCATAATTCTTGTCACAAATTTGCCTAAAAATGAATGTATCTATTCCTAAAGAGTGTCTAGGTACATGTAAGATTTCGACAAGAATTATGAAACGGATGGAGTAATTTTTAATGACTTATGGCAAGGCAGTTTTGTGTCCCGTAGAAATTTAAACCGGAGTTACTTTCAGCTTTTATATAATAATTACTCACTCCTTTCCATAATTCTTGTCACAAATTTGCCTAAAAATGAATGTATCTATTCCTAAAGAGTGTCTAGGTACATGTAAGATTTCGACAAGAATTATGAAACGGATGGAGTAATTTTTAATGACTTATGGCAAGGCAGTTTTGCTCGTACCAAAGGAGGACATGCATTTTGGTTGCAACCCTAAGTACATCGATTGTCACATGGATTTACATAGTGAACAATCAAGGTTACTACAATTGAGAGAGTTATCTTCAAAATTAAGTGCATAACTTAGGTCCGTTTATTTTATGTTAGCCGTGTATATACAATAATTCTTTTGTCTTCATGACAGCAGTGGTGGAGCCAGGATTTACATAGCCTAAGGCCATTGGAGACTATAAGAGTTAATAAAAAGAAACCTAAGAAGGAGAACTTCAGACCAAGACCAAAATCCCTCAAATTTATCAATGAAAAAAATCCGCACGGACCCTTTTGCCTAAGTCATGTCTTCGCCCCTGCTTGACAGTAGATATCAAACGTTTTTCTCTTCTTTTCTAGAACCTAGTCAAACATGGTCTTTTTTGCTCAAAGATGTATGAGTGTAAGTACATTTCAATTTTTACCGGGAAAGAGGTGTAAGACACAACTAGTTTCTCAAACATGTATGGATTTGTTGATTTGTGAAATATCGACTTGTAACTTGTTACGTTTTCTTTTCTTTTTTTTGAGAGGATGTAACTTTCTTTCTTAGCCCAGAGAGGATGTAACTTGTTAAGGTTGTGAGTATAGCTTTTTTTTAGAGTGGTTTTTTCAGTGGATTTTTTTTAGAGTGGTTGTGAGTATAGCTGGCCAACGGGCTGAGCCTGGCCAGCATATAAAAAAGTCAGGCCGGGCCGGTCTGCTGCGGCTAAAGTCAGGCCCAGCAGCCCTGCCGGCCCGTGAGGAATATGCAGATTAGAATAATGCTAATGGACCGAGCCGGGCTGGCCACGGCCCGTGGCTTCGAGGCCGAGGCCCAAGCCAGATCGCGGGCCTGGCACGGCCGTTTAACTTTCTGCAGGGCCGGCCAGGCCGGCGAGCTTTTTGAAAGGCCCGGCCCAGCTGGCCAGCTCTGGTTATGACTTTGTGAGGGTTCTCGTTCCCAGCCTCAACTAGTCAAGTCCCGGTTCTTCGCCTCTAAAACACACCCATGGCGGCGGCGGCCCCATCCAAATCAGAGGTGTTGTCCCTCTTCCGTACCCTCCTCCGCACGGCGAGGCAGTTCTCCGACTATAACATACGCGAGTACACGCGCCGCCGCGCGGCGGACGCCTTCCGCGAGAACCGCGCCCTCGCCGACGCGCCGGCCGCGGCGGCGGCTTTCGCTGACGGGAAGCAGCAGCTGGAGGTGGCGAAGCGGCAGGTGCTTGTCTACTCTCTGTACGCACCCAAGGCTAAAAGCGTTGTGGAGATGAAGATGCAGTGATCGACGAGAGAGAGGTTTCACGCCCGCCATCTCCTTTTCCGTTTTGGGTCTGTGCTCTGTTATGTAGTAGGGTCACGGCGCTTTGATGCTACTAGTAGAACTCTGCTGATATTATGTTTTTGCTGGATAATTGACCTGACATGTTTTCTTCTGTTCGTCAAATTAGCAAATTAACGAGCATGGTATTATATGTTTCACGTATCATCGTTGTTAGCCGGTGAGGTGGTCTCTGGCTGTAACATCCCACTTGGCTCTGTTGAATTGGTAAATGGTAAAGTGTGCGCTTAATTCAATCACGTTACTCATCAACTGTTTGATGAAATGCTGAAATGGCACTTCCTCGGTTACAAAGACAAAGCAAGATTAGATTGCCCAGGGCATAAGTTGATGTGACTTGTGAGAAACATAATAGATTGCTATTCACTGAGTAGAAACACTAACTCCTGAGATTCTTCTTTTTCTATCGCCGTGTTGTTATATTAAGTACTCCATGACATCTCGTAGCCAAAGTATCAGAGTTGGAAATAGAATTTTGATCTTCATTCTTCATGCCTTGCCTTCAATCATGCATAGGGAGCATGTCAGCATGCATTGTGGGCCTTGTGCCTATCCCCAAACCCCCATGTTGGCTGGCGCCCTTCACCAGGACTTCTTGTTGCAATGATCTTTGTAGGGCACATTCACCGTTTTCTTATTTTCCCTTTCACATCTTGTTTGCCCCTGTGCAATTTTTTCAGACCAAGTTTGACTATCTTTAATTTTCTCCCATCTCATTGGGTGAAAAATATTTCATGTTTTTGATAGTAACTATACTTGTTTTTTTCTAGTAAACAAGAATGCTTTGATATTTTCTTATTGATTGCATTTGCTGGCCAGTCCATTAAACCAAACACATAATATTGGAATTTGTAAATACGTGTACACAGAACGTTTACAAAATACTTGCATAGCATAAAGTGAAAGATAGGCTGGGTAACATAGTGGTATCGTCATTAAAGATGTGTAGAGCACCAAACATCATCAAGCTGATGAAGGGTGGTGATCCAGGAGTGAGCAGCAATGTGGTTTTTTTTTTGTGCGACTGTGGTTGCCGGTTGGCCATAGGATAAACCTGATTTGGCATTTCTGTTGAGATGATACATTTGGTTGGACATTGACATATTGTTTGATAATTTAATTTACACATTTAGCCTGTGTGTATTCATAACCCATTTTTGTTGGAAGCCTGTATATTCATGACTTGGTGATATTGGGATGTGCAAATGGCACTGCCCCACCCAGATTGATACAATTTTAGCCAGATGCAGTGGAGGGTCATCTCCTCATGCACACCCAAGGTGCCACCACCTTCGGTTCCGCTGTCCTACCACCTCATCATCTGATCCATCGGAGTTGGAAATGCCATGCATATTCTCATCGCTCTCCAGCCCGGAAGTATTCGTCTTGTGTGAGTGAGGATGGCCGTCGTCTGACTCTGAACTTTCATCCGTGTTGTCCTGGCATGGCATTTGGTCGTCGAGCTCCTGGCAGTTTGGAGCGTTGATGTTGTCTTCCTCGGTTTCTTCTATTAGCTCAGAGAAGTCCACTGACATATTGTTCTCGGCAGCAATCTCTTCGGTCACTTTCTTCTTCAGTTCCATGCTGCTTGTGTTTCCGGACAGCTTCCATGCCAACTGCAATGGCAACACAAACAACGCCTGTGAACTCCCACAGTTTTTTCCCTTTTCCGCTCCAAATTAATGGGGCGTGATAGAAATGATCAAATGGGTAGGAACTTTTACTATGGGATCCACAACACCGGCGCCCTCCTTGGCCACCACAGCGAAGTTGCTGCCGAACTTGTCCGCGAGGATGGTACGGGCAAACAGCAGCTCCGGCAGATCGCCGCACCACCCTGCAGCGAACATGATGCCGGCTGCCGCTTCCCTTAACTCTTCGCCGCACTCCCTGCAGCCCAAACAGGATAGTCATGGCATGCAACCGAACATGAGACAATAAACATAGAGCCAAAGATCATCATACTGGGGCTTGTCCAACTGTGGAGCCTGCTCGATGAGACGCTTGCAGTAGAGCTCTATGATGTCGAATGCCTCCAACATGTTGTCTTCCTGTATAACCTGCTCAGCCTGCGCAGAGAAAGACTAGCATTAGTAAGACTGCATCGAAGAACAAAACGTCTCGTTTCATGGTCGGCATGCATGGAGGTCGTAGATACGCACGCGGTGGAGAGCGCGGTCCAAGTGGCCAAGGGCGAGGAGCTGGCTGACATCGCTGCGGGCAATGGACTTACGAGCGGCACGAGGCCGGCGGACGACGGCGATGCGGGAGACGGCGACTCCGAGAAGGGACTTGAGTTTGGCTGTCTGCTTGGAGGTCTTGTTGAGTAATCCCATGGCTGGTCGATGCTTTGGTGGCGTCTGGAGACTGGAGGGGGTTCCATTGGTGCTGGCTTTGCTATTCAGTTATATGATTGTCCATCTTGGTTGTATTGCTAGTCCTTTGCGTGTAGAGGAGGAAGGAGGAGAAGGTAGGAGATCATCATATGAGTTGCTTGTGGACCATGCGGAAGTCTCCCTGGGAGGGGCAACGAATTTTGTGGCCTGGGTTTATGGTGTAGGAAGTCTAACTTTAACGCCTCTGGCATAGTTCAGTTAATAAAAACTGGTTTGGTTCGGTTAAAAAACAACACCCATTTTGCGGTGTTTTTTTTCTTTAGAATACACCAAAACTGGTGTATTATCATATATAGAAAAAGGCGAAAATAATCCTAAGAGACATGGTCTCTTATCTAATGCTGAAAGGCCACGTCTATCTTGTGACGAGTTTTATTATAATCATGATTAATATTTTTCTTTTCTCACTTTGATGCTTTGAGATTAGTTTAAAGGTTAATCTATCCACGTGGCATATGATACACACGATCTCTCGAGAAACTGGGTCTCTTAAGATTATCTTTCGAAGAAGTCTGCAGAGGAGCTACAAGTCTCTCAAAGGCGAGAAATATAACACACTCTACCCGTTGTCTGTCCACTCAACACAACCCGGTGAACAACCAAAACCAAGCCTGTCTGGCACCAATGTCCTGCCTCAGAGGCAAGGATGCTCACCCTAACTGCGGTGTATTATTTTGTGGTATATCACTTCATCGAGGTTCTTTGTGGTAGTTTTTTGAGGAAAGTATATTTTTCTGTCACTCAGCTTGTCAAAAAGTATGCAAATGGTACTACAACTTTTTTTAGTATATTTCTCATCCTTTAACTGTTGAAACCAGATACCAATAGTACCTCGCTCCATCTAAAGCGGTATTAGTGTTATCATTATATATCATGGTTTTGACCCAAGAATTGTCATGTTAGCCTGTCAAATTGCATCACTTTTCGTTTTATCCCTCGAGTCAATTTGTTTTCGCCAATAGAAAAAAAGACTAAACCATTGTGGTATTTTGAGGCCAAAACGATGACACATCAGCACTGATACCACTTTGAATGGGACGAGGGCCATTGTCGTCCGGTTTCAACAATTGAGGGACGAAAAGTATACGAAAATAAGTTGAGTGACCATTTGCGTACTTTTCGACAAATCGAGGGGTGATTTTTTTTTCTAATTTTCTTATACTTCGTTGCTCTTTTTTTCAAGGGATATTCGTTACTCCTATTCACCCTAGTTCTTCAATAATAAAATGAATAGGCACAAAAACATGGACACCCCTTCTAACCGAGTTCGGCTTACACGAATCAATTAGAAGTTAAAAACTTTCAAATTCCATAGTTGTACTGTAAGGGTGAAATATAATTGTCTTCCCTTTCGCTTGCTACAACTTACAACGAGCCTTGGTTCTCCACGACCCTCCCCCGATAGTAACTTTGGACGTACACATGGCATTGCCCCCATCCAAATTGGTACATTTTTTAGCCAGATGCAGAGCAAGTACTTCATCTTCTTGTGCGCGCCAAAGGTGTCACCATCTTCAGCTTCAGCAGCTTATCAACCGATCCATGGAAGTTCGAAATGCTACATGCATTCTCATCGCCGCACTCCAGTCCGAAGGATTCGTCCTGCCTGAGCGAGGATGGTCATCGACCCATCGTCTGACTCTGAACATTCGTCCATGAGGTCTTTGCACGACAAGTTCTTGACTCTGTGGAACATTGGTAAACAGTTACCATCCTCCGTTGCTCATATGGGATGTGAGAAGTCGACCGACATATCGTTCTCCGCGGCGATCTGTTTGGTCACCTTCTTCTTCAGCTCCATGTTTGTTGTGTCTCCGGACAGCTTCCACACCAGCTGTGATGGCAACACAAACCGAGCATGTAATGCAACCGTGGCCTTTCTTCGCTGCAACTCCAAATCGACGGGCGTCCAGAAAATGAATATAAGAACCTTTACCATGGGATCAACGAAGGCGGTGCCTTCTCTGGCCTCCGCAGCGAAATCATCGCCAAACTTGTCCGTGAGGATCTTGCGGGCAAACTGCAGCTCCGGCAGATCGTTGCACCACTTGGCAGCAAATATGATGCCGGCGGTCGCCTCTTTTATCTCCTCACTGCATTCCCTGCACAATAAACACAGATTAGCGTATGCAGTGGTGTCGGAGACTAGGAAACTCGAGCCAGAAATGAGAGCAGGGATCAAATACTGGGGCTTGTCCAACTGCGCAGCTTTCTCGACGAGGCACTTGCAGTAGAGCTCTATGATACCGAGCGCCTCCAGCATGTTGTCCTCCTGTATGACCTGCTCTGCCTGCACAAGCAAATACGCTAGCATTTGCGAGACGGCATGGGCGAATACCATATTACCATGCATGTCTCGTTCCATAGCGATCAAAACGGCCACAGGCACGCACCCGGTGGACAGCACGGTCGAGTTGGCCGAGGGCAAGGAGCTGGCAGACGTCGCCGGAGGCAATGGACTTGCGAGCAAGGCGCGGCCGTCGGGCAATGGCCACGCGCGAGAGGGCGAGCTCCAGGAGGGACTTGAGCTTGCCGGTCTGCTTGGAGAACTTCCTGCGGATGAACAATCCCATGGCTGGCCGGTCGAATTCTTTCTTGGCGGTGTTCCCTTGGGTTGTGTTGTTGCTCCGCGTCTTTGATCGGACCAACGATACGCCGACGGTAGGGTCGGCTGTACCGTTGGTCCTTTGCGCGGAGACGAGGCAGGGGAGGGAGGAGGTGAGTTCTGTGGACAAACGACGGTTTAATTTGTAGGGCGGTGTTTCTATTTTTGGAAGTCTATTTTTGGTGCATATTGGCTGTTAGTTCAGTTGAAACTAACTTCTTTTTTTATATTTGAAACATAAGAGGTGGGCCTCACATGCAGCGTTCCTAGAAAGAAATAAGTATAACGTGCACAATATGTAGCAAAACGTGCATGGGAGTTTTCTTTTTATCAAACATGGAAAAAGAATTCCTGTGAGACAGAATGGTATGCCCTGCTTACATTAAGGGCTTCTTTAGATCGAAGGATTTGCAATGAATTTTTGTAAAATTTAATGAAGTTAACTTGGAATGAAATTTTTTGGTTTTTTATCAAAGGAATGAAACCACTAAAACTAAATGGTCAGCGTTCCTACAATCTGATTTCATTGGATTCTAGACAAGAGGTTAGTCCTAGCGTAGAATTTCATTTCTGTCTTGAATGGACCTTATCTCCAATTCATGTGAAGTATCCAACCCACCCTTTTGCACAATTTTCATGATTGGTTTTCTGTAAGATTCAACATTACTGTCATTTCAGTCCTACTTTTTTCCTATTGTTTTTTTTCATTCTTTAGAATTCTGGGTTTTCAAGAAGCCTTGAAATTAAAGAAAGGTATAGAAGGCTGACCGAGGATGGTAGTTTTGTAATGCGAGGTACGAAAAAAAAAACGTCCCTGGGTGGAGTGATCTACTTTTTTTTACAACCACCACACGATTCTAGATGCACTCGGACTCAGTTCTCACAAGTGAAAAACAAAAAAATTGTAGATTGGAGCATGATAAATTCATAGAAGCTTTTTTTTAGGGAAATTCATAGAAACTTCACAAAGAACTTTTCGGGAGAAAAAAAAAACTTCGATATCCAAGCATGACATTGGTTCAACTGTGAGTTTGCAATTAGCATGCGAAGGCGAGAGTTCGGAGTGGAACTTCTCTTGACATCTTTTTGCCGCGAGCTCATCTGTCACTGGCTGCTCAACGCTAGGATGGACCGCGTAGTAGCTAACCGGTGAAAAAGGGCAGGCAGCAGCTTGACAGCGGGCAGCTAGAGGTGTTATAAGTCGAGTATTGTTAATGTTTGGGATAGCAAGGTTGAGAATAAAACTGTGTGTGGTAGATTATCAGGGAGATAAAGTCGTGTGGGTCTCCTCCTTCCAGGTTTCAAGTTGTCTTTTGATAGAAGAACTGCCAAGAGCATGTTCAATGCAAAGAAAATCGGGTTTTGTCTAAGCATTGGTGCTTGTGTTCTATCGGACAGGTGGTGCTTAATTAGACACCTCTAGTATAGAAATAAACACCGGTGCTTGAAAATAAACCGGTTTAATTTTATAGCACTGTCTTACTCCTTGCATTGATTATCTGCAAGAATATGATCATGCTTGTGCTTGTGTCGCCCTCTTCTTAGATAGCTTGTTGTTCTCTGCACTCATGTCCCTGGTTTTCTGATCGAGCCAGTTGAATCGGATTTGTTTCCGTATATGGAATATAAGCCGTCGGCGTTTAACTTGAAAAAAACTTGGCAGGTTATCTGCAAGAATATGATCATTCACCAGGCAGGTGACACACATGGCCACACGGTAGCAGGCATGGCCCGGCGAGCGCGATGGAGTGCTCGTGTGCCCCCGCAGCAGGGCCTCGGAGCAAATGAGTTCTTCGTGACGATGACGAACCAGTCGAGTCGTGCGTGTGCATTAGTGCATGTGCGAGAGAAACAATTTTGTATCCAGGAATAGAATTTTGAACCACTCTACCTTCCATCACTAAAAATCGTTAAAAATAAATAAATACAGTACTGTACTACCCTGCCTTCCTATGTACAAGAAAACATGAACACGAGCAACGTATATCTGATTTAGTCATACACACCTGAATATCTGATTTCTCCCAAGCAGGGATGTCCCCGGGATTCTGCAACGAAGCACTGGAAAGTGGAAACCGCCCCCTGTGCCGGGCTGCTGGCGAAGCAACGGCCCCGGATTCCTGCATCTCATTTCTAGCCGATCCGACCTCTAAACTCTGAAAGTCTTAACTCTGAGGCCCCAACTGACCAATGTCCTGTACCCAACCGAGCCGAGCTCCGTCATCTCCTCGTGCGCACCGAGACGGCCCTCCTCTCCGGGGTCAGCGGTACGCGTCCGGGTCCGCCGGAGCCGGGCGCGGCGCCGTACACCCTCTCCTGGAGCACCCGCGCGTCGGTGCCGATCCTGCGCACCTCCTCGTGCCGCGCGATGTGCCCGTTGCTGCCCGCCAGCGCGGACGCGATCCTCGCGTACGGCGCGCGGGCCACGTAGGCCGAGCTCTCGTACGCGCCGCCGCCGTCCTGGGGTCGCGGCCGCCGACTGCCGTCCAGATCCTCCTCCGCTGGCCGCGCCGCGGCGCCGTTGCCCATGCCATCCTGGGGGCGTCGTGGCCGCGCGCCGTCGAGATCCTCCTCCTCCTTCGCACGCGGCGCCGCGCCGGCGGCGTCGCCCGTGCCCGTGGCGTTCCTCCTGTACGGAGGGGCTCTGTACTGGCCGCGCTGGTCCGGGGCCTCGCGGAGCGCGTTGTTGCCGCCAGCGAGCTCCGAGGCGTGCCTCCTGTGCGTCGGGCGCGCCTGTTGCGAGCCATTGGGCACGCCGCCGCGGTCCTGCATCGGCCATAGGTCGGAGCCTGCCTCGCCGGAGTCCTCGCCCCACGAACCGTGCGTGTCGCCGACCCCGACGTTGATGATGCCCGTCGTGGAGGCCGTGCGCCTGCAGGGAGCCCGGCGCGGCTGCGGAGTCCAGAGGAGCTCCTCCACGACATCGTCGTCTTCCTCGTCGCTCTGGTCGAACACAATGCCCTTCCCCTTTTGCGGCGGGTCCGACCATACCGAGGAGACGGTGCTCTTGTCGCTCCACGACGGAGACGAAGATGGCGACCGAGGCTTTTGGGGCTTCCCCGATGGCCGCGTCTCCTGCTGCTCAGTTGCTCCGGAATTCAGCACGGGATGAACCTTGTCATGGCCGCCGCCGCCGCCGCCTCTCGATCCCTTCCCTTCGGACTCCGACCGAGACAGCTCCACGGCCGCCCGGGCGGCCATCGCGGCGAACGATGCCGACTCGAAGGCCGCCTCTGCCGCCCTCCTGACATCGTCATATTTCTTGGATTCTCTCAGCGCCATCTCCTGTGCGCTCAGCTGAGCAAGGTTCGGCTTCGGTGGGTTCACCTTATCATCCACAAGCGTCTGTCTCTCCTGCACCTGTGGTCACACATCGAATTACTTAGCATTAAATTCCAAAATGTATTTTGAACTTCTTGATGATCTTCTACTACAGAACTTTGGAGCTGGCAGGCTGACCTTGTGAGGTTCCGTCTTGACCTCGACCTGCTCGACAAATTCCTCAGCCGGCACGATCCTGGCTTGTCCATTCTGTTTACTCTGCATTGCACACTACATTAGTCGCAGACTCAAAGCATCGTTAATTGCAAGTCACGTAACTGAAACTCAAGAAGATCTCAACAAGATGAGCAAGTGGTGAACTGGTTGCGACGAACCTGATGAATCTCTCCTGGGTTCTCGGGGAACTCGAGCAGGATGTCGTTCTCCGCGGCGATCTCTCTGGCCAACCTCCTCTGCTGCTCCACGCTCGCCCTCTCACCAGATAACCTCCGCACTAACTGCAAACAGAATAGAAGAGCAACCAACCCTCAATTAAGTTTACAGCTCCTGTCCATCGGTCACAGTTGGCGAGAGAGACAGCACGTGAAGCAGTAGGCGTGCATAGCTGGAGCAAACCAACCTACCGTAGGATCGACGACGCCTGGGGAGCCTTCCTTGGCTGCCCTGGCGAAGTCCCGGCCGAACTTGTCCGCAAGGATGGCGCGCGCGTCCAGCAGCTCCGGCAGCTCGCCGCAGCGCGCCGACGCGAACATGAGCCCCGCCGCCGCCGCCTTGATCTCCTCGCTGCACTCCCTGGGTATAAATCAAAGAATCCGATTACAATTTCTCGCCGTACAGAAAGAATCAGAGGAGAAGAAGTCAAGAACAGAAATATGGAAGGGGCTGTACTGAACTTGGGTTTGTCTAGCTGCGCAGCCTGCTCGATGAGGATTTTGCAGTAGAGCTCGATGATGTCGAGCACTTCCAGCATGTGATCTTCCTCTATGACTTGCTCTGCCTGCGCAGCAACACACGCTATTCGGTATCGGCTTGGAAAACAGGAAGAAGATGCTGTGTATGAATTCCTGCGTGGACGTGCGCGACATACCCGGACGAGAGCGCGGTCGAGGTCGCCAATGGCGAGGAGCTGCGCGACATCGCTGCGGGCGATGGACCGGCGGCCGACGCGGGGTCGGCGGACGACGGCGAGCCGTGCGACGGCGATCTTGATCAGGGACTTGAGCTTGGCGGTCTGCTTGGAGGTGCTCTTGGTGAAGAAGCCCATGGCGCCTTGACTTTACTACTATTTGGCCCTGTGAGTCCGTGACGGTGCTGCTGGATGGCTCGTCTCTTTCTCTCCCGTCTCTTATATTGCTCTCGGGACTCTGGATTGGTGCCCTGTGGCGAGGAAGAAAAAGGAAGAAGAAGACGAGACGGCGATCGTTGCTTGTGGACTACGGAGTCTGCCCTGCCCTGCACTGGAGGGGAAAACACTCTCTGCGGCCCTGCGGCCGATGCTTCTCTGTTTTGGGAATTGGGTAGCCCCCAAGTTCTGCTCCAGCACGAGCTCAGAGTAACTGCACACCGTGAGGTGTGAACGTGTTACGTGCCTGGTCAAACGGAAAGCGAAAATATGAACAGAGAAATTTTCCAAAAAAAAGTTACCCGGGAGGTAAAGATGGAAGAAGATCATGGATTCATGGTCACAAGTTACAGCAACCTATTCTTGTTCCAACTTCCAAGCACGGTAAAGTCATGCACCAAACTTGGGTGATGATTGATGAATACAATCGCTGTAGTTCATGTGTCTAGATGTAAACTGCCGTGAGTCAGAATTTCGTAAGTCGATCAGGATTTGACCGGAGCGAATTAACCTTCTCGGCGTCAGTAATTTTCAGCTATACCTTGTAAGGTCCAACAAACTACTGCAACTTGCATTATTTTCGGAACATTGGCTGATTGGCATCGCGTATATAGTAAGTAGACTACAGGCTCTGATGATGCCTTGCTTAGTCCCATAATTAATCTCGGTTTATTCAGCGTAGTTCGGCAGCGGTCTGGTGGGTCCATCTGACAGGTGTAAAGCGAGATGCTGAGCATGTCGCCGTGAGCAAGGACACGGGCCGAGCGGCACAATTCGTTAACGTGTCCCCCCATTTTACGTTGGATACCATCATATTCATGAGGCAACTTTTCTCTTTCTCATTATCCAAAAATATGGAGTATCTTGATGCAACTTTCCTTTGCCTTCTCCAGGGGATTTTTGCATTCGTGAAGAACCACCTCGACATAGAGCGAGACGGGTTACTCGATGGGAGCACGAATGATTATTGTTATCCCGTTCGTTGGTGCTGCATTTGTCGGGAATGCTTCTTCTTTTCGGCTGAATGTCACTGCCTGTCTAGAGTGCCAAGACCTAAAGCAACTCGCTGTTTGTAACAAGAGTAATATATGCTCTTTTACAATCTTGAACTAGTACAAAATCATAGCTCTCACAAAGGTTCTTTGCTCAGCGTAGATTGCATGGTTACTCTCACCTGTAGGCTGCAGCTGCGCCGATTCAAACCGCGTTCATCCGACGCAGCTGTGATGCTCTGTCTCAAGCTTGAGCCTTACGTTTTATATCCAGCGCCGATACTGGACCTTTATATATGCTTCTCAGAAAAGAAAAGAAAAATGAAGATGGTTGAGCCCTTGGGCCCCTTTTACAGCTAGTCAGCTAGAACCTTGGTCATGGAGGCAGGTGTATATAAAAGATTGCGGGGTGGTTAATTTGAAGGAAATGTGATGGGTGGCAAGCAAGCAAAGCATCAAGACCCATGCGTGTTAACAGCCGCTAGTCCACCTAGTTTAGTAATTGAACTCTGCCCTCCCTCTCTGCCCTCTTTCTTCTTTCCGGAAGCGTAGTCTCTCCTTAGAGCAATTCTAGCAGTTACCGAATCTAGCTGATTCGAACTAGCCGAGTTCGGTTCAACTGAATCCCATTTTTCAGAACAACAACAATTTTCGCAGATCAGTTACCAATTTCAAATCCGGACTTTTTAAAAATGTCATACGCGCGTTCATACAATCATACTAGAAAGAAACTTACATATAGATATCATCCCAATAGAGTTCATACATATAGTACTACTGATCGGCGCCGCCTCGTCTAGCCGCCGGCGGGGCTACCGCTTGGCCTGGGAGCGAAGGATTGCCTTCGCGAGGTCGGCTTGGAACTCCGCCTCCCTCCTCGCCGCCGCCGCCGCGGTCGACTGCTCCAACTCGAGCCAAACCACCTCGTAGGTGTCCCCTCATCGTACGGCTCTGGTACCGCCTTCGGGACAGCCACCGGGATGAGGCGGCGGGAAATAGAGGCGGAGCTCTCTGCCTCCTCCTCCTAAGCGCGCTGGCCGCGTGGGCCAGCCCAAGTGCCCGCCGCGAGCGCCGCTTCGTCCTCCAGGTATTGTTGGTACCGGCACTCCGAATAGGTGCTAAGGTGGCGGTGGACTTCATACTTGCGGGCGTTGCACGCTGCCTCTTCCTCGCGTGGAGCCTCGCCCGCCGCTAGGGTTAGCCCGACCCCGCGGCTTACTGGTGCGGCGACCGGAGAGGATCATTCGCGAACTCGCCTGAGATGGGGTGGGGTGGGGGGGGGGGGGGGATTGCGGCGGCGAGGGGTAGATTGGGGGGGGGGGGCATTTTTCAGCCTTTTCGTTAACTACTAGAGTGGCTCTTAGCTCGATCTTCCGCGATGTACGTGGTATAAGATCTGGCTGTGGAGTGTTGTGTGCTCTTACTTGCAGAATCCCCAACTTGGATCTTGGAACCGGTCCTTTACTTGTCAGCTAAAGTACCGAAGTTATGAAATGATCATCTCGAAAGGCAAAAAAGAAAGAAAATAAGAGGTGCCATAAAAAAGGGATAATAACGACGAAGTGAAAGGGCAATAGCTTTACCGTGGCGTATACCAGGAGTTCATACACGTATATATCCTAGTGGAAATTTACTTTCTCTTTACATCACATCGAAGAGGGAAACGAAAACTAGTACTACAAGTGTACAACTAGCGAAGTAGCTAGAAACTAGAATACATTAGCAACTGCATGCCACTGAACTTCTCTATCAACATCGCCCGTAAAGGCTATCAAACCAGACAAGAAACACGCATAAACGTCAAATAAACCGGCCGCGGGTCGGGCCGCTCCACAAGGGAAGCGACACATGCAGCAACAAACTGATCCTGGACGACGTACTGGACGTGATCATGCAAGGCGCAAGGAGCAAAGCTCAAGGACAGAACAAAAGCGTGATACTGATACAATAATTATGGATAGAAAGGCCCTGGGGTCGCCTTTGATGGCGAGAAGGAAAGCTGCTGGCTATAGTGTTCTCGAAAGCAAACCATGCAGCGACGTACGCCAATCCTGGAGCTTGAGTGAGATCATCAGTAGTCTAGCTGAGGCGTAAGGATTTCTGCTGCTTCTTTATTCCTCTGATTTCTGAAGGTTCTTGCGTGGAGAAAGCGATTCGCTGAAGTGCTGAACCGGTCCGGCTATGTGAGAGTGCCCACGCGCTCGTCCACTACCGTCCCCTGACGCTGACCCCTGTCGGTCCAGCTTTCGTCCGAGCTGGCTGACAGAGCGGATGCTGCTGAGGATAAGTTTGGAGTTTCTTTTCTATTCCTTTTGTCCGCCCGTGCCCGTGGAGCAGAAATCATCTCAGATTCCGTCGCCGATGGATTTTTGGGTGGTATACATACATAATAGGGATAGGGTTCTTCGTAATTTGTATGGAATTTTGCTTGTCGCTCTTGCTGTTCTTGACATGATCAGACTAAAACCACGTGCAGACTGCAGAACAGACAGCGGTTGGTAACCAACCTGCGGTAGCCTCCGGGTATCTCATCTATCTAATGTCTCCTCTCAAAAAGAAAATTTCTACTATCTCATATCTTTAATCTGGACAGCAACCGCAAAACGCCTACGTGCATGTGCTGCGCCGCTTCCGTAGTTCTGTCAGGAGGAAGCACAATAAAGGTGGTTTTGCTAATTCGACCATGCAAAATTGCATACAACTATATCGATCGAATCCACGTTTGATTCTCTGCGGTGCACGCCTGTGAGTTGAGTTGTGACCTGGCTCTGCAACTTGTGTCGCAAGGAAATCCACCTGCAGCCACCTAGCTAGTTGCCTTTAACCGGGATATATGCAGAGTCAGATAACCATGCAATCAAGAAACGCTACTTTCCCCCCGAGAAGATTTACGTGAGAGTACGTGCACCGGATCGGACGCACGCGCTGTGATGTCACCGCTGGCATTTTACTAGGAGGGGTTGGTACCAAAAGTGTCGAGCTTGGCAGCATATGCTCCCGTCAATAGCCCCGACCTACTCTCCATTTTTGTTTTGTCCATGACCTTGATTATTTCGTCGCTGCTGGTGAACGGATTGGAATCATCCTTGTCCGCGAGTTGCAAAAAACTGCATTCTAGAGTCTCGATCGTGTGATTGTGTGAAGCTACAAAACAATCGCGTGCCCCCAATCATATCAATAGGTCCCGAAGGATTGTTCCATCAAAATGATCGATGCAATACAAACATAGAAAGAAAAAAAGTAAAACTATTCAGGGTGTGTTAAGTGAGTCCTAATTCTATCAAAATGCATATTTGGATCCTAATTCTTGTATAAGTTGTTCACATGTGGTGCTAATCGAGCCCGAGCCGCTGCTGACCGGTCAGGTGGCAAGTTGACTGCCACGCTGGCTAACTGCCGGGTCTTTCCATTTTACTCGTCCCGAGGTACTTTCCTTGATTCTTCCCACCCTGCTTGAAATTGCAAAATGAAAATGTTGGGCCTATTTGCAATTTTCACCAACTTGACAGTTAGCCAACGTGGCAGCCAACTTGCAACCTGGCCGGTCAGCAGCGGCTCGAGTTCCATTAGGGTTACGCGTGAACAACTTACAAAGAATTAGAATCCAAATATGCACTTCGATACAATTAGGACTCACTTGACACTCCGAATAGATTTAGGACCTACGGTGCATTTTACTTAAAAAATCAAGATTATTTTTTACAACGAAAACAACCATACATTTTTTTTAGAATCGACTTTTTTTTTGCGGATTTTGAGAATCAACCAGCACCGTAGCACCCCGTAGTTTTTTCTCTTTTTTTGAGGGGTGCACTCCGTAGTATGCAACCGTAAGAACATCTCCAACAGATGTTGTAAAATAGGGCCTGTGCCCAAAAAACAGGCTTTTTGGGGCACGGGAGGCCAAAAAGACCACTCCAACAGATGATGTATAACTATCATGTGCCCTATAATTTTATGGCATGCCCCCAAAAACTGAGGCAAGTGATGTATATTTACATCACTCGATAGGGCTGCCCTATCCTTTTCCTCCCCGCACGCGAAGGTAACCGAGGCTGAATCTTCACCAGCGCAAACCCCCGCCGCCCTCAGCCCACCTTCCCGACTGACAAGGGGCTACCTCAGCATACCCAAACTAGAGGGCTTTCGAGTAGGGAGAGCATGGGTGTGTGTTGGCGATCCCGTCGGCTAACAAGGACACAGGGGACACGATTTACCCAGGTTCAAAGCCCTCGGAAGGTAATACCCTTACGTCCTGCTTGTCTGATCTGTACTAATGGAGAGATTATAAGTTTGCCATGGAGGCGTGTATGGGAGATGAGATCTGTCTAGAGGTAGAGGTTCTGTAGAGAGAGAATCCGCCTCAATCTGTGTGGCTCTGTCCTCCCCGGCTCCCCCTCCTAGTCCTTTATATAGGAGGCCAGGTCTCGGGCGTAGAGTCCGGGTCGGTTACAATTAGAGATAAACCATGATTTGGTTTCCTTAATTATCTGTTCTTATCTTGAGCCGCAAGACCCCCTGTCAATCCGTAGCAGGTATACCGAAGGTGAGGACCCGATGGGTCATTCCCTCGTCACCGACCACAACCGGCGACCAAATGAGAAGGAAATGGCCCGCCGCCGTTGTTCCCCACAACTACCAGACTCGGCCGCCGCGGATCCCGTTGCCTTCCGCCCGTCCAACGAGGATCTGGCCGCCCTTGACCTCGGCACCTCCACTCCGCCGGTCCGCCGCTGTCCCCGCTGCTCCGGCTGCCCTCGACCTCGATTAGTCGTCGGTGAACACCTCCTGCAACCCCTCCCTTCTCCTCCGGTCCCTCCGCTGCCGCCGCCCCGCCCCCGACCTGCACCGTCGCCGCGGCGGCGAACTACCGGCAGAGATTCACGCCGCCACGAGCCGTCAAGCTCCCGATGGCCTCCAGGTGCCCAATTCCGCCTCAACTCCCCCGACTCCTTCCTCCTCTGATTCCTCTCCCCCTCCGCCGCCCCTGCCCCGCGCGCCTCCCCCCGACTCCTTCCTCCTCTCCCCCTGTGCTGAATGAAATTGAATTAGTATCGTTTATTTTGTTCAATTGAAATAGTGCCGACTGAAATTCGATAGTTTCGTGTATGGTAGTGCATACTCTTAGCCTCTGTTGTTCAAGTGCAATAGTATGAACTGTCAATTTTCATGTCTCGATGGTTGAATGCAATAGTATGAAACAACAATTCAGGCTATCTGAAAGTGTTGACTTCATTTTTTTTAACAGGAAACGTGTTGAGTTGATTATTGCTTGTTGGAACCAATTTCATGCAAGAAAATGATATCTTCAATCTGAGTATCTATGTTCATATGTTCATCACATGTTTGTGGATTTGCAAAGTGTCATATGTGGTGCCCTATTTTATATCATCTTGATTTTTGCTAGTGGCCTATTTTACGTCATCTGAAATGGCTCCCCTATTTTAGGGCACGAAAAACTGCAAAAGTGGTGCCCTATCCTAAATTTGCAGTGCCATATTTTACAGAAAATGATATCTTCAATCTGAGTATCTATGTTCATATGTTCATCACGTGTTTGTGGATTTGCAAAGTGTCATATGTGGTGCCCTATTTTACATCATCTTGATTTTTGCTAATGGCCTATTTTACGTCATCTGAAATGGCTCCCCTATTTTAGGGCACGAAAAACTGCAAAAGTGGTGCCTTATCCTAAACTTGCAGTGCCATATTTTACATCATCCGTTGGAGATGCTCTAACAACGGAAGTTAGACGGGTAGCAAACTGAGCATAGCTCAGGTGGTTGGTTCCTTGTGATGGAACCAGCCCACCCAGGTTCAAGTCCCAGACTTGGCATGGGTGCTCACATTTCCTGGATTTATTACAGGCTTTAACCGGCGTTGTGCTTTCAGTGGGAGTGACGTATCCGTCAACTACAAGGCGCCTGTGGTGACTTTGTCAATCTCAAGATGATCGGCCGGTGGCTCAGTCTCTCGGAGGTGCTCATAGGGGTAGAGTGTGCGTGCGTGTATTCATAGGGGTGAGTGTATGTGTGTGTGTGTGAGTGCTTGCGTCTGTACTGTGTTTCCTAAAAAAAACGGTAGTTAGACGGGTTGGGCCAATCTGGTTGGGCTTTACGAGCCAACTAGAGCAACCGAAAAGCCCGTACTCCAATCTCCTCCACCACTCTTTGCTATAGGTGGCTATCGGGCTGGCCCGTCGAAGCCCGGCATTAAAGGTGCCGGGCCGGCCCGGCCCCAAACGACCTTCTCTCAGCCCAGGCACAGCACCAGGCACGTATCGGGCCGGGCCGGCACGGAAAGCTCGGTGGGCCTTGAAAGAAGCCCGTGAAAAAAACACAGCCTAAAGGCCTCTTAATGCATTGCAGCCATGAAAACTGTATCAAAAAGATGTTTTTCCAAATGTTAGCCCATCAATTTCGTTTCTCCAGTGGCTAGCTATGGGAAAGCATGGGAGGGAGGTCGGGGGTTCGAGTGACGAGGCCGACTAATTTTCATTACTGCTTGTTACATGCATCGTGTTCAATTTTTTTTTTTTAAACTTGCTTAACGGGCCGTGCCGGGCCGGCCCGACGGGCTTGGGGTTGTGGCCCAGGCGCAGCACAGCGGTGCCTCGGGCCAGGCTCTAACGGGCCAAGCCCGCCGGGCTTCCGGGCTTTTCAAAGAAGCTCGGCCCGATAGCCACCTATACTCTTCGCCCACCAAAAGAAGGGGAAAACAGAGAGAACACCTTGCTGTCAATGGCCGCCTCCGCTTCCAACGACGTTAGGGTTTAACTCGAACTCCTCCTCGATCTCCCTCCCCGCCATATCCTCAATCCTATACTGTAATACCTGGTAGCCTCATGGGGTACCTGCAGGAGGCCAGGGAGAATCACGTCAAGAAGAAGGTCGAGGAAGGTGAGTCAGACGCCCATGCTTATATATATTTTCGCGATTTGGAAAATTGAAAATGCAAAGCTCGTCCTAGTTCTCTATAAGTTGTGAAACCGGGCAATATATGAACTCCGTAGGCGTTGGATCTTGAACCGTAACACAATCTATGCGCAATAATGTGTCGAGCAAGGTTAAGAAGAGTGGTATTTTGCCCAATTTCACCGAACCAGGGGGCAGAGCGGCCCAAGGGGCACTGGGCTGAGGTAAAACCCAATGAATAAATGCAAATCACGAACAAATTAGTTCAAGTTAATGTGGAGAAGATGACCCAAGTGCAGTGGAGATGGCACCAATGGTCTGCTCATGTAGCTTCTTACAGTTATCCGAGGATTGAGTCATTTGATAGCCCCTCACACTTACCGCCTGACTGGTTTCTTAAATGGTGACTGGTATCAGCACTACTTCAAGTTGTTTCCAGAAAGTCTAATTTAATTCAACGTTATTAGGCATTTATGAGAATGAGAACCCTATTCCAGCCAAATCAGTCATCTGATTTTTACTCCTTTGGCTTTTGAAGTTTGAACCTTAATAAACTAAATGATTCTACGCAAGTTGCTGCAGGATATCTTGTGCGTAAATTTAAAATGAATTATGTCAAAGAAAAATAGTATGCCAGCTATGAACATGAAAGAGTGCATAAGAATTAGGATTGATATAGAGGATTCTGAAAAGAACAAATTTGGCTGTTGGATTCATCCTCTCTATGCGTGTTTTGCTCCTTGAAATGAAGAAAGAAACTTATCGTGACCATATACTTTTGCCAAAAAAAAAAAACCCTCCACCTACCACTTTATAGAATGAAACTATTGTAGACTAACAATCCACGAGGCTTACATGGTATAGCACAAAACAGTTTTTGTTTGATTTGAAGGGTGCAATCATTCAGTAGGAGAATGCGGCTAAATAGATAACCAAGATCTTGCACGAAGAACAAATGAGGCCCTGAAAAATATGATACAAAGAAAGGCTAAGATAGTAGGGAGTTATTCTACCAGAACAACAATGGCATGCAGCGCTTTGTCAAGCCGACATGCTTTATGAAGGTATTCACCACTGACCACAACTATACAAATCATACAGTTCTCTGGTTGATTGATTGATTGATTGATTTGTACAGATAACGTGAATAAAAACTAGAAATTTTGTAAGGGGATATGGGGGGCATACATCACTGACCTCAAGATACTAAGACCGTCGTAAAGTGGAAGAGACAGCATAGAAATTGGGATGTTGCCGAAGAGATGTTTGGTAACTGCAAAGGTGCTGGGCTGTTGGCAAGAGACCGCTGTGTAAGGCTCAGGAGGCGGAAGACCAACAGGGAGCCCAAAGCAGAATACCTAGACCTCCCAACAATCAGCAAAGGCAGAAAATAAAAAACATGTGGCTTCACTATAGCATGGGACATTCCAGTAGTGGGTACATCTATTTAGTTATAGAGGATTAAGATCGTTGGGGAGCTCAGTTTATCTAATGGAGTAAGAACTATGCCTGAGGGAAAGCGTGTTTTTTTTTGCTAGTTTTAAGCTGAAGTGCCACCACACAGCAAAGATGCCGGGAAGAAGGGAAAAGGAGAGGCTGGTGGGAAACTACAAAAATCAGCCCTCATTGAGAATTGAGAAGCCCCAGAACGCTATTAACTAGATAATGCATCCCACTTGATGACCTTTCATTTTTTTAATATCTTGGCTAGTGATCTTTTGTGGGTTTTTTTTAATCAATCTTTGTTGTTCAGTGTTAGTGGGAATTGTCTGTAGATCATGGTTAACTTGTTGGGATTTTGTGAGCTATGTTTTAAAATATCCTCTAAAGACTATTGTTCTATTTACGTCAAAGATTTAATTTGGCCCATTAACCGGTTTCACCTTTTCAGCTTTGCGTAGCAAAATGAAACAGAAGGCCCTTAAGGAATGTGATATACTCTGTTCAAAATATGCCGAATGTGCTCGAGGCCGAACTTTCTCTGTGGTTTGGCAATGCCGCAAAGAAGCCAAAGAATTGAATAACTGTCTTCATCAATTGTAAGTGATCATTTTATGCATGTCTTATAATTTGTTCATTTCTGGAGAAGTCAGGCAGTCATATCTGAATTCCTGTTTTAACTTTATTTAAGGTAGGATCTCACTCACAGTTAAGGTTTAAAAGTTTGTCTGCAAGTAGAACTTTCTAGCTTTGAAGCAATGAAGCCATCAATAATGCTATGTAAGGATAGATAAGGAAAGTCATGCATAATTGGAGAAACTAATATCAAGAATTTAAGATGATGTGAATAAATCTATCAGAAAATTGTCAAATCCTTGATTGATGTCTGTGTAGATCCTCATGATTCTACAACTATAGCTCCATTTAGATGTTAGAAATCTCAACTACTGCCAAGGTTATGTTTCATTTTATTTTTAGTCATTCATATGGGATTGTTCTGTTTGTGAATTCGGGTTTATAAGCTGCCTGATGGACAGCTATTGCTCTTTCCTACAATATTGTCTTGACAGTAGGCATGAGGTTCAGTTGGATTTTGATATGTTCGATGTTTTTCTATTGTACAATATTGGGAATTTGATAGAGCCAAGTTTGTTGTAGGTTTTGGTTTATAATCCAAACTGCTAACTTGCCAGGAATTTGTACTGGTGACATTCGTGGGACCAGTGCCTGAACAGAATGTAAAACTTATAGAATAGAAAGAGAAGGTATAGAGGGTTTTGGAGATTCTTGAAAGAATGTCTGGCTTCCTCCTATCTCCCCTCAACAGAAGCCCTTAAGTTCTGCTGCTATGGCAGCAAGGGTTATCCATTTCATAGGTCCCTTGTGAATGCGGCATGCACCTTTTTCTTTGTTTGTTGTGGGTCGCATACTATTACCCTACCACACCACTGGTGCTGGCCTTCATGCCAAGTCTTCCTCCACCGCCAACTTGTTGAACAAGATCAAAGTATAGGACTCAGTGTCACTAAGTGATATTCTTTTACTAGAGGAATCTAGTGCTCAAACATGTTTAGTGATCAGTGCACTAGGGGAATCTTGAAAAGAGATTGATGCTATTAATGCTGACTGGAAGGTGGTTACCATTACATTTTTTGTTCTATGCTGAAAGTTGCATTCTGCATTATATTTGAGTAGACTAGCAATGGCATTACAGAAACCACATTCATGTAGATATTCACCATGTGCATTGTATGTTGGCAGCACGAATGATGCAATACTGGAAGACATGAAGAAGGCTTACATGGAGCAAGAGAGCAAAGAGAAGAAACAATAAGCGTTATGCGATGTACAATTTGGAAGGCAAGGTTCCCCTATCTGTAGGTGCACTGCTGCCTTTGAAATTAGGCAATTGCTTACTCATTATCTTTGTTGATCGATGCTGAATTCCTGGAGACTTTTTTTGCAAACATTTGGGTTTGTCCAGATGCATAACCTGGTATAAGCTAAAGCCATCCAATGTAGTATTTGTGTCTCTGACTTACAAGAAACTATGCCTTATAGCAGTCTCTTGCCTCCAATACTGGTTTAGCTGTGCATTATGTTCAGTTTGAACTCCAGAAGTTTTTTTAGGGAAGGCTTGAATTCCACAAGCACATGTTCGTTCACAAAAGCCACAACTACCTTTATTAAAAGTTGCGCTAAAAGAAAGAGGTCACTGAAAATCGTGGCCAAGAACCACGGGAAGAACCTAATTCCAGAAAGTTGCATTGTGTTTCCGTATATGCAGCATCGGACTGTCGGTTGTAATTTTCACCCAAATGCAGAGAATGTGATAGAAAAAAGCCAGTGATAATATGATGCACATTGTTTGGCTTCTTGTTATAGCATGAGGCTTTGGAAACTTGCTAGATAAACACTGAAGAAACTAACAATCAAAACTAATTTGTCTAAATGTTGGTAGATTTTTTTTATAAATTAAGCCGAACTTGAAGAAGTTGACTTAGAACAAATTTAGGACTTCTTATATCTAGGAAGGAGAGCAGTATATTGAATTTTTCCTTTCTTTCTTGTATGCACCTTCTGTTTCCATATTCACACAATATTTCCGTAGAGCATCCAAAGAGCAACCTATGCAGATTCGTATGTTTGTGTTCCCTGTAAAAATCCTCGTTTTGATTACTTGAATACAGAGAGCTCATTCGCAAGTCATCAGAGCGGAAAGAGCATTTTCACTTCGTCTGTGGGGATTGGCCAACCAACCACAGTATAGGCAGGCCGCCGCAGCGACGGCAGCTGCCGAGAGCACGGCCACGGCGCCGAACCCCGAGACGTCCCTGGCGGCCATTGCCACCGCCATCGTACCAAGCTCCGCAAGGCTGCCGACGGCGACCTCCGTTGCTCCGATCAGCTTCGCCTTCGCCATGGGGTTCCCGGTCTGCACCACCTGCAGCCCGATCACGCTGTACGCCATGTGCCCCAGCCTCGATACCACCTGCATTGCGTTGCGCCCCATCAGTCCAAACACCACAAATTCAAATCGTAGCACACGTCGCAATTCAATTCATCGCACGGCGGAATCCTCTGGTCCGGACTTACAATCAGACCGAGGAAGGCGAAGAGGGCGCCTCGCCGTGAGATGGAGCCGGTCAGGTAGACCAGGACCGCGGCGCTGAGGAGCACGCTCTGGGCGATAATCCCAGCCGCTCCGGCCTTGAGGAGACCGAGCTCCTTGACGAGGCTCGGTGTCATGAACGTCGCTAGAATCCCCATCAGCGCCGACGAGACGCCGAACGCGCCGAGGACCAACGGGGTCGTCCCTGCAGCCAAGGGTTCACAAAGCGGGGGCACCGTGCGTGAGCTGGCCTGAATGGTCTCTGGAACGGCAGCCTGGCCCTGCAGGGATGCAGATGCACGTACCGTGATGGATCAAGAACGTGGTCATGAGAGCGCCGGGGACGAGGGCGACGTTGAAGCAGATGAGCACGTAGGCGAGGCTCGCCGGGAGGACCGGCTGGCTGATGTACTCGGTCCACCCTTGTCTGATGGTAGCCCAAGCCTCTTCCACTGTCAGACATGAAAGCCATTCAAATGATGCTAGAACTAAAACCAACCCCGTGTACAGTTCCAGGCTGCTAGCTAAATGGATCCGCCTCACCTATCCTCCAGATGTGGAAACTAGAAGCGGCATGTGAGCTTCTTTGTTCAGAGTGATCGAAGACTCCGTCGGCGAGTCGGTTCATCGTGCCTGCCATGAAAATCTTCAGAAAAGGTTCAGAAACTTCAGTTCACGGTGGATAATTTACTGCGCATTGCTTGAGACGAGGAGGAAAAATGAACTGCTAGTATCATCCTACATGAACAGGCAGAGCAGAGAGCGATATGAGGCAGGAGAGCTTGATGCAGGTCAGCGGGTCGTTCTTGGCGAGAAGGAATGCAAAGATTGACGCGCCTGCTGTCTGCGGATGAAAATCATTACACTGTTCCTTCTTTCAAAAAGGAAAGTACACTGAGTATCTAGGATGCAGAGTCCAGACCTCGCAGATCAAATCGACCCTGCTGAGAGTAGCATTAGCCCGCGCGAGAGCTATCGGTCTGCCTGTCCCTGCTAGCTTCAATCACGCATCCAAAATGGTTTTTCGCATCAGCAAAATCCGCCAAATTCATAAAGGTTTGACGCGCAGAGCTAGTTGCTAGAATTCGCCAATATTTAAAGGCGTTCACCTGCACGACGAAGTCACGCTCCGCGATGATGCCGAGCGACACGCATGAGAGCCTGTCGACGGCCGTGGACACCACCAGCATGGCGAACCACGGCCGCAAGAGCAGCTTCATCGTGGTGGATGCCCTTGGCATGGTGAAGGCGTGCGCGATCATGGACGCCGACACCAAGTGCGCCGCAGTCTGGCACGTCGAGACCACGCAGGTGACAGACAAGAAAACAAGGAACTCGGCACAGGGAGAAACATGTGTCCTGAAAAAATCTCAAGACAATTGTAGAAATTACCTGAATTACAGTCAGAGAGCGATACACAGGGATCCGAGGCAGCGAGCTCACGAGCTCCCCTAGCAGTGGACCTGCGATGAACACGACGAGCTGTGCATCGAACTCCGGCACTTAAGTTAGGAACTAACGTGCAGTGTCCGTGTAGGAGAGGGTGATCAGAGCAGGCATGCACCTTCGTGAAGAATCCGAGGACCGCGACGGGAAGGAGGCTCTGATGGAGGGTGGCGACTGCGGCGGGCCAGGTGAAGTTCCATAGGTGCTCGGTCGCGTTCCCGGCGAAAAAGGCCGCGTACAGAGCTGCCGCCGGTCAGGAGATACATGTACAATAAAGGTGCTCGGTCAGGAATAGTTGATTGTGCAGTTGTGCTGACGGACATCACGGACATCCTGTGCTGCGTACCGTTCATGGCGGCTGGGTATGCAGGGGTTGATTCCAAGTGATCCTCTCCTCTGCTTCCTTTCTGCGGAGCCTGGAATTTCATATCAAGATCAAATTTCACCAGATCGTGAGCCCTGTGAACAGAAGAAAACAAAATGCGAAGAACTTTGGTTGAAGAGCGGTGGTGATTATAATTACCGGCAGCGCGTCGTCCTTGAGTAAGCCGAGCTCGGTCTGGAAGATACTCGAGGACAGATTCACGAACGGAAGGCCTCCATCTTCGTATCCTCCGGCGGAGGTACCCTCGCCGCCGTCCACGGCGAGGCTAATTTCGGAGCTCGCGCCGGTGTGACAGCTTCCGGCGAAGCGGCTACTCGGCCTCAAACTGCGCAACGCGCAAGAGTCCACAGAATTGGATGAATCATTAGGTGCAGTTTCCTCGATTGGCCTCTGAAATTGAGGCCGAAGAAATGGGAGCGGCAAGCAGAAGCAGGGCGTACCTCCGCGGCTGCGCGAATCGGGGGCCGCCGGGGTCCCGAGCGAAGCGTGCTGGTACGGCGTGGCGAGGGAGGCGGCGAAGAGACGTGTATGAGGTGTAGTATGGCGGCGAGAGAAGCTTGGACATGGAGACGGAGGCAGGCATGGCGGGCCAGCGTCGACGCCGTCCACAGCATTCAGGCAGGCGCCCGGGCGCGCCGCGCGCGGGAGTTGAAACGGATAAGGTGGCTGTTTGGGCCGCGGGGATGTGGGAATCCTCCCTCCCGCTCGTTGCCCGAGGGAAAGGGAGGCCTGCGCAGCGACCCGTTGGGCCGGCCCATTATAGTATTTTCTTTACTTGTCTTTTTTAATTTAAAGACCCTTAAGATATCATTTCTCCTTTTCTTTTCTTCTTATTTGTTTTGCTAATATTCTTCTATTCCATTTTATTTCTCCTCTGTACTGTATTATTGTTCACTGTTCGAACTTCGAATTGCGCGTACCAATTATATACGGACCGTGTATGCATCTGCATCATCTTCATGACTTCATCCCACCGATACACTTCTCTTCAGTGCTCACCAACTCGTCAGTGGTGAAAGGCTACCTTTTTTTTTTTCTCTCGCGGGGAAGTCGTAAAAGGTTACTTGTCCGTGGTTGATGATTTCCTTTCCCAGCGATGGACAATGATCTGCTTTGACTAGAGCCGTCTGTTGTCTAGTGCAACTGACACTGATCCCTTTGAGTGAGTCACTCTTTATTTGACGGTAGATATGACTTGACGCAAAATTGTTTTCAGATGCGACGTCAAACCACATTCTTTGGATTGATTTAGAGAGCCTCAAAATTACTAGATTTTCTTTTGTAGCTCATTTCTACAGAACTTGTAAGGGTCGCTATTCTACATGACAGACTCCATTTTTTCCATCACAGTATCTAAGCCATTATATATATGGGCTCGAAAGGCCGCAAATATTTATCTCAAGCGACTCCAAAACTGTATGTAAAGCCCAAGAAGGCCAGCCCAGGTCTCACCATACAATCCAGCCAAAACTGTATGCAGGATTTGCTAAAACTTTCATGTTTCGCTCTAAAACAACAAAAATCGTTTCCCACAAATAAAAATAAAAATCAAGCATTGCCCGTAAGCTCTTTACCAGTCGAGTGGGATGATAGCTGGTTTCCTTAATTAAGCTGCGGTCATCCTATGAACCCTGCTAATGCTTGTACCACTTGGCGGCTAGCATACAAAAAAATAAAACACCATCGTGGCAGTGACGCAGTGTGTAGCCACATCGCCGCAGACGCAGATGAAACATAAAAGGTTTCTGATTCAATGAACATGCATGCTTGGGTCTCTTTTCTGAAAGGGGCCCCCTTTCTGAAATGCCACAGTTCCTTTCTCAATTTCAAGCAATGCGCTGCCTGCCAAAAGAAAGCCCTAGATCACGATGCCCAGCAGCTGGAGCGTACTTCTCGCCGGCCGGGGAACACGGCTCTGGATACCGATCCCCACGACCTAGCCGTTGCAGGTTTGAGACCAGGGTCTCGTCGGAAGACAATCCGGGCAGGCAGGCCGCAGGTGCGTGTGACTCCGGCCCGTAGGGCGTCGGCACGGGCATCCCGTGGACAACATCAATGCCGCCAATGCTTTTCGCCATTAATTGTGTTGCCGCAAGTGGAAGGTCCATTCAGGATTAGACCTTCTAGTTGTGTATGGTGGTCACCCCTAGGCCCTAGCCGGCTAGTACTCCCAAGTGTGGTGCAGGCCCTGGAGTACTATTCTTTATGCCCTAATTATCCAACTTATTAGTAGTAGCACCTTATACTTAGGTGAGTCGATCAGCGAGTGGCGCCAGTCGACAGATCAACTTATTAGTAGTAGCACCTTACTTAGGTGAGGAGACCCAACAACTGACGACAGATCGATAGCACTTGGTGAGGAGTACTATTTCAAGCTAAGCAACACCTTTTGTCTCTTTGAGACCAGTCCATTTGGCACATGCAGTTACAGGCTTACAGTGCCATGCGCACTTGTTTTTTACACTTTCCGTAAACAAATTCAGAAAGTTCTGGCGTGGCCACGACGGTGAGGGGCCCCCAGCCACGACTTGGGCAGTTGGGCCACCATGAAAAGGCTTCATCCTGACGGGCCTTCCTTTTGCATGAACCAAAAGTCTATGTGCCCAAAGGCTTCATCTCTCACTCAGTTTCGTCCTATTAGCTTGTGTAATGTTGTGCTTAAAATTGTGTCGAAGGTACATGCAAATAGACTGAAATAAATTTTGTCTGAAATTATCTCGGAGGAACAATTTGCTTTCGTTCCTGAGCGTTTGATCACAGATAATATCATTACGGCATATGAATGCCTTCATTTTATGAAGAAGAAGAGAGCAAGGGGGTCCCAATTTTGTGCCCTCAAGCTGGACATGATGAAGGCATATGATCGTGTGGAGTGGGTCTATTTGAGAGCTATAATGATGAAGCTTGGGTTTAGTGATCGATGGGTTGCATCAGTAATGAAGTTTGTGACCTCGGTGTCCTTTTTGGTACTATTTAATGGAGAACGAACAGAGGTTTTCCGTCCTAGTAGGGGAATCCATCAGGGTGACCCTATTTCATCATACTTGTTCTTGTTAGCGGCTGAAGACCTATCTTGCCTGTTAAGGAGCAGGGGGAATTCTGAAAATTTGTCAGGCATCCGTGTGGCGCCCACAGCACCCCCGGTCAATCATCTCTTATTTGCAGACGACAGCTTCCTTTTTACAAGGGCTAGTATGGAGGGCACAACGGAGCTTAATGAAGTAATTGACATGTATTGTAATGCATCGGGGCAACGAGTTAATCTCCAGAAGAGCTCGATACACTTCAGCAAGGGATGCCCTGGGTCTGTTCGGAAAGAGATAATGGAGGCGCTTCATGTGCCAAACGAAGCTCTAAACTCAAAATATCTTGGCATGCCAACTGATGTGGGGAACTCTAAGAATGGTGCTTTTAAGTATTTGAAGGACCGGGTGTGGGGGAAGGTGCAAGGATGGATGGAGCAAATTCTGTCCGCAGGAGGGAAAGAGGTGCTAATTAAATCTGTAGCTCAAGCTGTACCTACTTACTCGATGGCATGCTTTAAACTTTCTCGGGGATTATGCTTGAAGATAAATTCTATGATTCGAAGTTTCTGGTGGGGAAGCAAGCAAGGGAAGGGCAAAACTCATTGGGTTTCCTGGAACACGATGACAATGCCAAAGTACATGGGAGGTTTAGGCTTCCGGGATATCGAATTGTTCAATCTGTCCTTACTTGCGCGGCAGGCGTGGCGAGTTCTGGTAAGTCCTGATACCCTCAGTGCTCGAGTCCTTCGTGCTGTGTACTTCCCACAAGATGGTCTTATGAATGCTGTTCTTGGCAACCGCCCTTCACAAATATGGAGATCTATTGTGGAAGGAAGGGATGTGCTTAAGCTGGGACTGATCCGGCACATTGGCAATGGTCAGTCTATGTATGTTTGGCGAGATAACTGGCTGCCTAGAGATGAAAGACTCCGGCTTTATGTTGCTGTCCGTGATGACCCTCCTCTGAAGGTTTCTGAATTGATGATTCCATCGATGGCTTGTTGGGATCTGGAGAAGCTTCAGCAGCATTTTCTCCCCATGGACGTGGACGTGATCAGGTCTATACCGATCAGTTCCGTCAACTATGGTGATTACTGGGCTTGGCATCATGAGAAGACAGGCATTTTCACTGTGCGCTCTTGCTATCGCATGTTGGTGACGACTAAGAAAGTGCGGGAGGATTGGCTGGAGAAAAGGCCTGCGTCGAGTACGGGATACACTGAAAAAGCGTGGACCAAACTATGGAAGATTCAGGTCCCTTCGAAAGTGAGGATGTTTGCATGGCGACTTGCGCAACAATCTCTTCCCACGAGAGATGTTCTTCAACATCGACATATGTCTACGTCGAGGACATGTGCGATCTGCCATGCTGCAAATGATTCTTGGCGGCACTCCTTGATCGATTGCATGACGGCGAGGTGTGTTTGGGCTTTAGCGGATGATCAGCTGACTGAGCATTTATGTATTTCGGTATGCCCTGATGCACGAGAATGGATTTTTCATATGATTGAGACAACATCTCATGCGGAGTTCACCCAGATCATCTTGACCCTGTGGGCAATTTGGACTGCAAGGCGGAAAGCAATTCATGAATCTATATTTCAGAGTCTGGTATCCATCCATGGATTCGTGGCAAAGATGCTCTCAGAATTGCAGGTTGTGCAGAGCAACTCTTCATGCCGGTCCCAACCCAGGCGACCGGCTGCTCCTTCGCCAAGATGGATTCCTCCGCCAACTGGGATGCTGAAGATCAATGTCGATGGCGGTGTTGCGAAGACTCAATACAAGCGTGCTTCTGTCGCTATCTGCCGAGACGAGTCGGGCCGCTATGTGGGATCCTCGGCCAGGGTTTTCGAAGGTATCATTGACCCTGCAACACTTGAGGCGTTGGCGTGCTGCGAGGCACTGGCACTGGCGGCTGATCTGAACATTCAGAAATTCTGCATTGCTTCGGACGCGCAGGCGGTCATTAAGGGGATCCTGGAAGGTAATCGTTGCACCTATAGTCCTATTCTTCGCGAAGTTGGTGTCCGAAGTAAAGAGTTTCAAGACGTAGTTTTTGTTCATGAGAGCAGGGTGTCTATACCGATGCTCATAGTCTTTACGTAAAGAGTGCTCTTTCTCTTAATCACGTCCGGTTTACTTGGCTAGTAAAGCCATGGACCGATGCTTGTATTCCTATTTCAATTGATGAATAAAGCCCGTATGTTTAGCTAAAAAAAAGTTGTGCCCAAAGCAGCAAAGCTCAAGTACGTACGCACATGCTGCGCTGGCGCCACCGCGCCTCTCTGGTTCTGGTTGGTGAACTAGCCCAAGTTTAGGAAGCCGGTTTCTTTTGCATCGTGTGTCCCGTGCCTTTCTGATTCGACACGGAGCTAAAGATGGGCACGGGGAACTTGCTGATCGAGTCGTCTAGTAAAGACCGCGAGAGGAAAGCGATCGGTCGAGCAGCGAGCCTCGCTCGTGTATGGTGTGCTGCTTGTGTGCGGGAACTGGAAGAGAACTCGAGGAGGGCGTCGCCGCCGACGGCGCCAATGGACATGGATATCCCGTGCCCGCATGCCCAAACGTACGACTGCATTTTTTTATGCGTTCACGGCCGGAAAGAAGAAAACGAAGCTTGATCTGGACTTTGGAGGCGCGTCAACTCAACGTTTAGGCCGGTTCCTACTACTCTGTTGAGAATAGTTTACCTAAGACCAAAAGAAATAAAATACGCGCGTGGGCTCTGATGGCTATGTTAGCTTACTTTATCACAAGGTAGGAGGACTGTCATCCAGGTATGGGTTTAAGTTATGGACTGTTCGGGTGTGGGAAAATAAAAATAGTTTTTTTCTCGTCCTTTCTATAGGCTCTTACCTTGAAATAATATATTCAGGTGTGGAAAGTCACCCATATGCTGGGGAAAAAAAGGCAAGCAACTACTCCTTCGTAACATGATATATGGATCAAAAGGTTGTTGAAACTCCTTTGTAACAACTTCAGAACATTGAAAAAAATATTCAGGAATGTAATAGAAAGCCAAGAAAAACTCAGTTAATGGCAGAACAAAATAAAAATCAGGATGTGTTCTTTCGTTTCCTTTAGCCTTGGGGCTTTTAGGCGCTATCCACATTATTTGTCGCACTTATGCATTATGCAGCTATTGCAATGTTGACCAATGAGATGAGTAAAATTTGCTTTGGTGGTCTCTTTGTGTTTTACAGCGCGGTAGGCAATGGGAAAAAAAATGTTTTTTTGTTGTTGGCAATACTGTAGCAAGGAAGGCAATGGAAGCAAAAGGCACCTCACACGATCGCAGCCCCACCCATCTCCACTTGTACTTGTGTACAGATGGCTAAGTGCTGGATCGATCCTCTACAACTACCGGCCAAAAGTCCACCGGTCCATTGGCACTAGAGTCATCGACAGCGTCAAAATTAAAATTCACACGCAAGCGTGTCTCGGCTGAGTACAAACCTACAGTAGATATTTATGTATTAAAGAGATTTACTTCTATATATTTATTCTAAAGATTATTTACTTCAATACACCCTCCTAATTAAATCAATTGGGAAATAAGACTTATCCTTTTTATTTATGATTGGAATCTAGTAGTGTTTTGGCACGAACATCGTCGGAAAGATCAAGCGAAGAAGGGTTAGGACCAGTGGTGGGGCCAGCCCGCTCGAGCAGTCCGTGCAAAACCTATACAAATCCGTATTTAGCTTCAGAAAGAAAACATTTCATAGCCTTCAAATAATCATACTGATTAGTAGAAAATTTTCGCTTGAGCACGGACAGCCACCTGTGGTCGCCGTGCGGTGGCTCTGCCACTGGGATGAGGATTCGGAAGGTGAAACGGAGAAGGATAAGAAAGAAGGTGAGCTTACCATCAATGAGATATCATCATCTGGCCACCAGCATCGGCGCCCTGTTGGACTTAGATCGTTGCCGCCTAATCGGGGCACCACGATCCTATGGTTAATGTCATCGACTAGCGTCGACAGTGGTTGATGGCAAAAAGCGAAGTAAGGAGGATGCAAGGTGATGTAGGAAGACGGAGAGGGAGAGCCAACCGACACTGAGGAAGAAGGGGCTCGAGGAAGGAGTTCCTTCCGCAAGCCTACCGTGCGGCGTTACTTTTTTTTTCGGTCGGACCATCTTGCCCAAACATTACACGGCCTAATTTGGTTGCACTGAATCCGACTGGCAATGGAGTGGATTGGGTGGAAATTGAACTAAATCCGATCGATTCCCCGTCGATCCCTATCGGGAATGGTAGATCCGAACGGGTCCTACTTGGGAAGATACATCTTCTATTTGGGATTGGGGTGGAGGGCAATTAGAACGAGCACAATAACCTGCCTGTATTTTGTCTTTCCCGCAGTGGTGAAACTCTGGGCAGTCAGCGACAGCACGCGAACTGACAGATATCCCTTGAAACGACCACATGATCCCAAGTGTCTACCAAATCCGAGACGGCGGACTCTGGCCGGTGGCCGGCGTTGCGCACGAATGGATCATTTTCACACGCTTTGCCGTGCGCGCGAATCACCCACCTCCACTAGTCTAGCCCACAGCCAACGCCAGCCAGACACCTGTCCCACCACGCCCTCCCCCGCTATAAAAGCCGAGGCGCGGTCGAGCTAGGTCCCCGTGAACCAGGGCTGCATATAATTGTGTCCGGCGCCGGCTCCCGGGACACCACACAGGCACACACAGCGCCACTCACAGACCGACAAAGCCTAGCTGCTTGTACTTGAGCAAGTACTCTCGAGGTCAGCGCGCGCGCGGGGGGGGGCTTAAGTTTGCATGAGAAGGCGGAGGATGGGCGCACTGCACGTCGGCGAGCCGCGGGTGGTCAGCTTCCAGCAGGTCAGCAAGAACAACAACAACAACGGCCAGCAGGGTCATCATGGCGCCGTCGTGGAAGAGATCCACGGGCTCATCCGCGTGTACAAGGACGGCCACGTGGAGCGCCTCCCGGCGATGCCCGACGTCCCCTGCACGTGGGGCTCCACGGCCGTCCAAGGCCCGGGCGGCGTCATCGCGCGCGACGTCGTGGTCGACCGCGCCACCGGGGTCTGGGCCCGGCTCTACGCGCCGGCGGAATCAGGGAACAAGGTCCCCGTGGTGGTGTACTTCCACGGCGGCGGCTTCTGCGTGGGCTCCGCCGCGTGGAGCTGCTACCACGAGTTCCTCGCCCAGCTTCCCATAAAGTCGGGCTGCGCCGTGATGTCCGTCGACTACCGCCTCGCCCCGGAGCACCGGCTCCCGGCCGCGTTCGACGACGGTCTCGCGGCAGTCCGTTGGCTCCGGCAGCAAGCCGCGAGCTGCAGGAACAACGACGACCTCTCCTGGTGGCGCGGCCGCTGCAGGTTCGACAGCGTCTTCCTCATGGGCGACAGCGCGGGCGCCACCATCGCGTTCCACGTCGCCGCCCGGCTCGGGCAGGGGCACCTGGGCGCAAGTCTCGGCCCGCTCTGCGTCAGGGGAGCCATCCTGGTCCAGCCTTTCTTCGGCGGGGAAGCCCGGACCGCGTCCGAGAAGACCATGGCGCAGCCGCCGCGGTCGGCGCTGAGCCTCTCGACCTCGGACAGTTACTGGCGCATGGCGCTCCCCGCCGGCGCCGGCCGCGACCACCCATGGTGTAACCCGCTGTCGTCGTCGTCGTCCCGGGGCGCGCCTCGGCTCGACACGCTGCCGCTTCCTCCCGTGCTCGTGTGCATCGCGGAGGCGGACATCCTCCGCGACCGGAACCTGGAGCTCTGCAAGGCGCTGCGCAAGGCCGGGAAGAGCGTGGAGCAGGCCATGTACGGCGGCGTCGGCCACGCCTTCCAGGTGCTCCACAACTACCACCTGTCCCAGCCGCGGACGCAGGAGATGCTCGCGCACATCAAGGCCTTCGTCAGCGCGAGGTCCAGCTGACTCACTAAGCTTCCTCTACCGCCGTGTCATGCCAAATTGTCAATTATTCCAGTCTAATCCACAGCCATCTTCAGAGCATGTAGATGCTGCCGTGTAAGCACTAGGCAGTAGTAGTAACTTGTAGTACTTGTTCAAGTAAAGAAAAGACAAAAAAAAGGGCTCCGATACGCAACTTGGATTGTTATTGTAGCTATTGGTGTTGGAAAGCAAAAGGTGTAGCGCGAAAATAATACGAATACAGTACTGCTTGCTCGTATTTTCATTGCTGTTCATTATACTTGCTTGCAAAGGCGGATCACAGAATACTGTTTTTTTACTACTATAACTCCTTTGATGTGTCCTCTGCGCGCGTCATCGATGGTGTTGCATCAAGGCAACTGGAAAAAGGCTCCAAGAGCAAATCACTGTCCGCTTGTCTGGTGCCTTTGCACTTTGCAGCCATCATGAAGCGAACAAAACATCACTTCTTTTCTATTTCCCCCTCTCTGCTTTGGGAAGGTTCAGGCTACATGGAGCCCCGCTTTGGCCGGCAATTGTCTTAAGCGCAATCATCAATCAGCTGCATTTTAGACTAGCTAGCACCTGGAAAGAACAGAGCAGAATCTTTGTTTGGCCTGCTTCCCGATGCGAGAATGCCTTGTGCCAGGAGGCCATCGCATGACCCCCAACGCAACGACAAGCGCGGGCGCTGCTGCTGCAATGCATCAGACAAACTGATCGACCGCTGGACGGACGCATCATTCACTGCGCTTGTGCGCAAGGACCCTCGAGATCGAGAGTTCATATGTTTTATGCAGCTTGTACAGTAAATTGGAAGTCACGCAGCGTACGTTGTGTTTGTATCATTGCCGCACCAACCCCATCATAGCGGCAACTAATTGCGTGCAAGCAGGCCAACATCATGCGTGCTCATACAAATCGTATCTGAAAACAGACTCCGCAACGCTGGGAATTTCAGCCAAAATGCAAGCAATAAGCCGTTGCTTGGTCAAATTTGAACATGATAGTTAAGAACTGAGATTATATTTGCATTAATTTGATCGTACATTTTCTACGACGTTAGCTATTCACAAAAAGAAGTGCTCCAGTACTATTTTGTCTGAAGTTCTGAATATCAATGCAATCATGCATTCCATTGGAAGTGCGGGCTTGCTTGAAACTTCAGAATGGTAGTTTGGCATGATGAGATCACTAGTAAACTACGATGTGAAGTTCCTTTTATTTCCACGTGCGATATGGAAAAGATCAACAAGTTTGTCTATGAAGTGGCATCAAGGCTTTGCAAATTTTTCTCTGATGAATTCTCCTTTACAGGCCGCCAGGCCGGCCCTTGGGCATTGCAAGGTTCAGCAGATCAAAATCAGTATGGTATACCCATGTGATCTCGATACGATATGCTAGACGTTGGAGATCGACATGTATCACAGCCGAGCATCTCAATCTATCCCAGCAGATTTCTCGAGAATCACGGACTTCATCTTCTTTTGCCCTCTTTTCAGCACATTCAGAGTACGGTCAGTCAGAGAACCGTTTCATCGCCACTTGTTTCTCGCCAAAACATCACGATCAGGTCACAGGGAAAAAAACTTTATTCCTGAGCGAAAATATTCTGATATCTTTAGCTGATGTAACTGCACACCCCTTGGAACCTACATGCATTGACCCGCACGCCCGGCGGTCCGTCTGTGCGTTGTTGTTTTCCCCGTCTGTCAGACCGACCAGGCAGCCATGTCCAGACCGAGGTGCTGCAACGGGATGCTGCCCTGCTGCCCTGACATGTTCTTCTAAAAGCAGGCAATATATGGGACCTGATAAGTCCGCCGATCTGATCTCGGTGCAGGACTTAGCTGAAAGCATGCAAGATTTGATTTGGCACTTCAAACTGCACATGTGTGTCTGAAGATGCATGCATCAGATCTTTGAAGAGATCGGCTGGAAGAATCGGAATGGGCAAAAGAGGGTTCGACCAAACGGAGTTCTGAAGCACGTGACAAAGAGGTTAATTGATGCTGAATTGCAAAATGCGGCCGTGACTCGTGAGACATATCTCTTGTACCCTTTGTCTACCACGTATAGAAGTATTTATCTTGCTGGTCTTAGCTGACAACGATTTAAGGACCACGCGGTCAACTGTCAACACATTATTTAACCCTGACGAGTTATGGTGGTAGGAATGAACACGAACTTCTCGGAAGATATACACTAAGAAAAGAAACAGACACGCCATGCGGTGGGATCGATCCTCCTTAGAAAACGGCTAGTCTAAAGTATTCCCCATTAAAGAATGATGATTACGTAGTCATAACCCAGGGAGGGAAGATTATCGGACTAAGAATATAAACAAGTTGTTCAAACGGCAGAAAGACAACGCTGTTTCTGGAAAGACGGGGGACTACGACACGGCATGCATCAAGAATTCGTTCCGTCCAGTGGCACAAATGCATCATTCGTCCTTCACGAGTGGTAAAAGGCGGGCGAGGCACGGGCAAAAGCGGCCGATCGAGATGGATCGACGCGCCCCGAGACGAATCTAGCTCGCGTTTGCTGCCGGGTGCCCAGTTGACAGGGAAGCATGCACCAACATGGTCCTCCCTTTTAGCTCGGACAGGCCGGCCCGGCCGGGGCCCTGACCGAACCAGATAGTAGATGCCTTTGACCAGGAAGGGATCGAACGTTCGTACGTCCTCCTCGGTTACGGCCTTACGGGTGGATAGATGGATGATGCATGGCTTCCGTTCCCATGCATTATGGCGCGCAAGTAGCTATGGTATAGTAGCCTTTTGGGGGGTCACTGATTGAGAGGAGAATCCTGATCCAAAGAATCTGCTTGTTGCCTTGGATATCCTCATATCCGCCCCCTTGCGTCCATCGTCCTTGAGATGCGCCTACCCTTCTTCTTCATCATGGGACTGCAGTGTTTATGCACTCAGATGTCAATTTTATGATGTCCTTTAATTTCTTGGGTTGCATTAAGATCGATGGAGCAAGTATTTGGGTGAGCCCAATTAGTTTCTTCACTAGCTATCTCGCCAGGAAAAGAAGGCTACTCTGAGTGGGTTTGTAGAGTACTAGAGTCACCGTGCGGAGGTTGCATGAAAATTGCAGCAAAGTTACGAATGGGAGTGACCACTTTGAGGAACAATATTGTCAGGCGGAGCGATATGTGGACACTATGATCACACTTCAAAAGCAGTAGGAGACTTTACAAGTCCCATTTTATTCGGTGCTATGCTGCTGTGTATGTCAAACTTGAGCGTGCATGAAAACTGGATCCTGAATTGGCACGACACTTTCCTTTCGATAAAGTAGCATTGTCTAAAAAATGGATTATAACACTGATAATGATCAGAACGAGACTTAAGCTGTGATGAATAATATTACTCCGTAGATCACTTGCAAAGAGAGCAGTTTCACACTATGTTTGCGGCGGTCTGAAGGCTGAACTTCTAGTGTTGTCTGTTCTCTTTGGCAGTTGACAAATAAAGCGTACTATACGTGTAGATAAACAAAGCATCATTTTTCACGAGTCTTCATGGAATCTGCAAAAAGAATGCCCGGTTCAAGTGGTAAAAGGCACTTTCATGGTCAGAATGGGGGAAAGGGCTGAACAAGTCAAAATTCTGTTCGCAGTACAAGAATACAACATCTCAGCTGTTCGATATAGACTGATGGCGAAGTGAAACCCGGAACCAGTACAAGAATACAACATCTCAACTGTCTTATATATAAACATCAGTTCTTAAGAGATTAACTCCTACTCCCTCAGTCTCATATTAAGTGACCCAAATTTGACCAAATATGAATATATCTATGCCTAAAAAACGTCTAGAAACATGTAATAGAAAATCACTTAATATGTGACGGAGGGAGTACATGGTTGATATGGACTACAGTAGTATAGTGCCATTTATTGTGTGGGCATATTATGGGCCAACTGAAAAATGTTAAAACTACAGTATGGTTAAGCACATAGAATTTGCTAATTGCATTTCTTCTTACAGTGTCTTAACGCAGACTTCCAACATGTGGATTCCCATGTTTTTTTAGGGTAGCGGGTTCTCAATTTCTCAGGCAATGCAGGAGAAGAATTCCTTGCTTTTTTTTTAGCGAAAGAAGAATTCCTTGCTAACAGAAGCTGAAGAATACCAGGTACCAGCCCTTGAAGTGAACCCAGCTCGAGAGGAGATTAGGCCCAATTAACGTGGAATGGGCTTTAGCCCACCTGATGTGGGCAACGCAATGGCAAATTCTCCAAATTTAATACTCCAGTATCAATGTTTGTACTCACACAGTCCGGTCCATGTCTGAATTCCGTGAACGACCAACGGCCCAACTGTATTGTCGATTTGTCGTATGATCCGTAAGGGGCAGGTACACTAGTCTAGACTACACAACCACATCATCTATGTATAGCATTACCACACGTGCTACAATGTCCTGTTGTTTTCAGTTGTCTGCATATATCACGATGTGCTGAAAGAGTGCTCTCTTGCATTACCACACACCATCTGTACAATATATGAAAAGCCATCGTTAGGCAGCGATCTGTCTGCTGAATTAATGACGACCTCTTTATATCTCCTCCTTCTCAATGATCGAACTCACTAAATATCCTAAGTGGCATCCATGCCCTAAGTTCTTCCAAAACCTGGTTCGGAACACTACTACAAAACTATCTATATGCAACGGCGCATCAGTAACGGGTCCGGCGCGACCGTTACTGATGAACAACATCAGTGTCGGTCGCGGCCGCGACCGTTACTGATGAACACAGCAGGCTCTGCTCGTCCCCGCCCAGCCATACATCAGTGCCGGTCACGCGAGGCGACCGCCACTGATGAACCATCGTAGCTCGTGAGTTACATCAGTGGCGGTCGGCTAAGAGGCGACCCCCACTGATGAACCATGCATCAGTAACGGTCGCCCCAACACGACAGTTACTGATGTACCCACGATTATCAGTAACGGTCGTCCAATTCCCGACCGCCACTGATGATCGTCGCGGTTTAAATACACTGGGCGAGCCGCAACTGGTCGCGATGCGCGTCGTAACGGACCAGCCGCGGCCCCTTCTTCTCCGGCAATGGCGAAGCGCTGCCCGACGGCGCCATGGCCACCGGCGAGCCCCCCAGGTAGCCCCTCCTCCCTCCCCTTCCTCCCCCGCCCCGCCAACCCCCCCCCCCCCCCCCCCGTGCCGGCGGCCGCCGTTTCCATGGCCGACATCTCCATTTTTGGAGCACCGGCGGCCGGCGAGCTCCGATTCTCGACCCCGAAGCTTCCCTCTCCCTCTCGATCTCTCTCGCCGGCCTCCAATTTCTCTCCGAAATTCCCCAATTTCAAATTTTTGAGCTCCGCGGCCACCAGCCAAAATGCGGCCTCCTCGTCGTCGCCCGGAGCTTCCCTCTCTCTTGCGAGCTCTCTCTCCCTCCCGATCTTTCTCGCCGGCCTCCAATTTCTCTCCGAATGTCTCTAATTTCAAAATTTTAGTTAACTCCGGTTAATTAACATCTTAATCCCTTTGTCAATGATTAGGCTAACTATTTTGCTTGGTTTGTTTTCTTGTTTTATTGTGTTGTAGATCGAAGGACCGTTCTTGGATGTACGCCAAGGAAAGAATCAATGCTCGATGGATAACCGAATGGACGGTCTTTTTTGGAGTCGCGAAAGGTGATATGGAACGAAAAGGACTTTTGATGATGCGTTGTCCATGTCGCAAATGTGAAAACACATGCATGATGAAGCCTGAAGATGTTCAGATGCACGTGCTGGCATCAGGTTTTGTGGAAGGTTATTCTCGCTGGACTTGTCACAGGGAGGATGCGGTTGATGTCGGTAGCGATAGCGAAGATGATGATGTCCTGCGGTATGATATGGTGAATGATTTCGAGTAAGAAACAAGGGTTGATGAGGAGGCTAATGTGGAACATGAAGGAGCTCCACGTGGCAGGATTGCCGAAATGCTAGATGACCCATACCTACGGGACCAGCTGTAGGATCCCGAAGATGAGGCAGAGTCTGCTCAGTTCAAAAAATTGTTGGAGGACGCAAACACACCCTTGTATGATGGAGCTGGCGAAGAAAACAACGTGCTCGAAGTGATGCTTGAACTTTTGAGGCTGAAGGCAGCATCATGCTAGTCAGACAAGGGCTTCATGAACTTGTTGAGTTACCGTGCTTCGGTTTTTCCACAACCAAACAAGTTGCCAAAGAGCACATACGAGGCGAAGAAGATTACATGCCACTTGAATTAGATTGCGTGAAACATCATTCATGTCAAAACGACTGCATGGTATACATTGGAAAGTACGAGAACCATGAGAGCTGCCACATATGCGGTGCATCGAGATACAAGAAGAAAAACGCCAGAGCTGGCGAAGATGATGGGGAAGAAGTGATAAAGGGCAGGCCGGCAAAGACTGTCTGGTATCTTACGGCAGGTGGCCAAGTTGAGCGTTGGATGTAGAACGTTAAGGACGCGAGGTATCTCGTCCATCACGATCCGGCGCAGGCTGCATTTGATCCTGACGGGCACTACCGTGTAGAGGAAGCTGGGGTCCTAAGATACCCTGCCGATGGGATTCAGTGGAGTAACTTCGACCCGGCATTTCCAGATTTCGGGGCAGAGCCCAGAAACCTGAGGCTCGGTCTCAGCACTTGCGGGATAAATCCTTTCGAAAACATGAACAACAAGCACAGCACATGGCCAGTGATCCTGTTTGTCTACAACCTTCCTCCATGGTTAATCATGAAGAGAAAGTACATCCACATGTGCATGCTCATACATGGTCCAAAGCAGACGGGGGCTGACCTAAATGTGTATCCGCAGGTAGTGAAGGATGAGCTGAAGCAGCTTTGGAACCCTGGCAAAGTGGTTTGGGACGCATACAGGAGGGAGTACTTCACGATGAGAGCAGTGTTTCTGACCTGCGTGCATGACTACCCCACGAATGGAAATACTTCATACCAGGTGACACATGGCTACAAGGCCTGTACAAAGTGCGGGGAAAACACGACATCAGAGAAGTTGCCCGCTTCATCCAAAATTGTTTACATGGGTCACCGAAAGTGGTTAGATGCTAAAGACCCTTGGAGGGATGACAAGGAAAGGTTCAATGGGAAGACGGAGCACCGAAAGCACCGAAGGAGAAGTCTGGTATGCAAATCCTCGAAATTATGTGGTTATCCTAGGCGGAGGAAGGCGTGGATATCTTAGGCGGTTGTCCAAACTACTGCATTATATGGCCTAGGAGCTTGATATCTCTCTACAACCAGTGCCGGCCCTCTATGACTCAATCTCCCTCCGCCCACAAAAGTACTTCTCAATCGCCGCTCGGCCTTTCCCCTAGGATACTTCCTCCTGTCGATGCCGACGGAGATGAAGAGCGGGCAATGTCGATGCCTGCACAGCTCAAAGATAGCCAGACCACAGGGTCGGCACAGGCTGGAAGCGTCCCTCCTACCTTCGCTCTCTTGGGTGCCGCTGAGTCCATGGGTGGCCGCAAGATCAATGAGAAGTACAAGGCAGAGGAGTAAACGGCATGGGACAGTAAGAGGAGGCATAAAAAGAGGGGGCGCGGCGGCAAGACCATCAAGGAGTCTTCCAATGTCACTCAAGATGAGATGCACTATGTGCCTGACATAACTGGAGTCTGGGAGGACAATAGGCCTGACATTCTCATCAAGAACCCATATCAAGGCCAGAGATTCGAAGACGGATCCTATTTCGTGGCCAGGGAGTTCGACCGGGTGCTTATTTACTATCTTGGAAGACCGATGGTCACTGAAGATACCCTGCGTGCCGTGTCTAGAGAGATGCAAGAGTTTCATCAGTTCTACATGCAAGCATCAGCTAGTTCTCAACAACATGCCCAACAGATCAATGTTAGAATCCCAAAAGATTATGGCTTCTTTGACCAAGAAACCGGAAAAATTCAGGAACGTCCTATCACCTTTGGTGTGGAATTCAACGAACTGTTCCACCTCTTCAACCGCCAAAATCTTTATATCAACCTCTTAAGCCTGTGGTCTGCCTAACAAATAAGAGAACTGAGGCGAATGGAGGTAAAAAAAGTAGCCATTCTAGACCCCGCGATGTTCAACTACGGTGACATCGGTCTTGAGCCAGAAAAGGATGCCTCAAAAACCATGGCATCTAAATACTTGGTGGCATGTCTTGAGAAATACGCGGACGACGACTTCATCCTCTTCTTCCTTAATTTGGAGTAAGTTCAATTTTATATATGGAACCGTTTGTTTTTTCTAATTCAGTCTTTCTTATACACCCTTAGATACTAAAGTTTGTTTTTTTGAAAACAGAGACCATTGGGTCACACTACTCATTTGTTTGCCTTAGTCCGCGGTGTACTACTTCGATTTACTACTTCCAAAGAAGGGTGTTCGAGGTCGGTTCTGGAAACCCATCAAATCACTCATTAACACTGCCTGGAAAGTGGCGACCAAGGGAAAACTAGCTGGTAAAGGCTATAAAGACGAGCCTCATCACAACCACAGGTTTCCTTGCCAGCAACAGCCGCCCGGCAGTGTGTTATGTGGCTACTACTGATGTCACATCCTTATGGAGAATGCCAGCATGTTCAAGCTTGAGTGGAAGGGGTCAGTCGCGGCGATGTAAGAGTACAGGCGGCTCCGAATGACAATGGGACACCGACCTAAATGGTTCGTCTAAACCATTCAAAGGGAGTTCGCCCATCTCATAAACAATGAGGTCATCAAGCCTAGTAGAGACTTCTACGAACGCGTGGAACAAGTCGTGTCTAGGATTCATCCACGACAATAGATTCAAGCTTGAAATGAGATACATTTGTATTCTTCATATGAAATTTTGACACTTTGTAATTATGCTTCTATGAAACTTTGACACTTTGTAATCAATGTCGTGAAGTGAGATACATTTGTATTCTTTACATGCTTTAAATGATGCGGCTTATATACATTTGTATGCTTTAAATGATGTGATGTGTTGTGATGTGATGCGGCTTTATATGTATTTTTCTGTGATGAGATGTATTTTTATGTGCTGTATGTATCATTCTGTGTATTTCCTGTGGTTTTAATTATTTTTTTAAATACCGAAAATGTATGAGCGACTGATACTGATGTGGCAACGTGAAGGGACCGCCATTGATGTATATATGCATCACTAACATTCGTTGCGACCGTTGCTGATGATACCACGAAGTTAGTAATGGCGGCTTCGACCGTTACTGATAAGTCTTTCTGTAGCAGTGGAAGTTGAACTTCTTTGCGATTGTCGAGTTGACAGTGGGACCTTTTGAGTCGAGGTGTTTGCACTTGAGCTATAAACATTTACTCCTACTAATTATGAAGTGGAAACTGAAAATTGCAGGTCGAAAGGTGAAACTCTTCCTAAGTCAGCATGACGAAGTCAACATCTTATTTTTTCTGAAAGATGGCTTTCTGGACGATGGAGTCCGGAGACGATTATCTCGCCTTGTAAGTGCATACGTGACTTGTATTTACATTTACGCGGGCTTGTGGCTGATTGTGTCACTTAAAAAAAAACGATTGCGCGGACTGTGCCTAGCCCTGTGCACCATGAAAACGCCAGCACGCGGGGGATCCCGGCCACCTCTTGCATGCATGGGCAGCTAGCGAATATCCACCGTTGTCACGACCCCGCCGGCGCCGTTTGTTGCAATCTCTCTTTCCTTCCAGCTTAGCTACGCCGATCTCGCTCCCCATGAACCCCCACAGGCCACAGGCCACACAGCCGTCGCCACGCTCCGAGGCCGCGGTCCACGGGTCCTTCTCCGCTCACACACGTGGTGGGGGTCGCGCCGCGCGCTGTCCGTCACTCTGTCCCGAGGCAAGAGACGCGAAATTAGCCGCCGCGCATATCGGCCCAGCAAGTCTACGGCACGCACAGGACGGCGGTAGGAGCCTCGTTTCGTCTTACTCCTATCATAACGTCGCATGGTGGCGCGCATGATCCGTGTCTTGACTATCTTCTTCTCTCTTCGGCGTTGTCCTCGCGCGTTTCGCGAGTTGCGACGCCAAGACTAGTATCCACGACTCCACGAGCGCACTGTGCAGTGCTGCACAGTACCGTTCTGTCTATACGAAAATATGGTGACGCGAACTGTTCCGCGCGGGGCCAACGTGGATACAAGACTGGTGATAGTGGTGAGTAACATAGAATGGTAATATGTATATGTTACTAGTATAAGTTAACACTTTCATAATAGGTGGTAACATGTATGTGGTGTCATGCATTGTGTCATTTATTAGGTTGTATATAGACTTATCTTATCTTGGTTTGTGTGATGTTATAGTAACATATGTAGTTACCATCTTCCTCTCTTTTTCTTCATTTAATACAATGCCATGTCACCAAAATGCTTAGTTGGCATTTTATGTTACTATCCAAGTTACTCTCACTATGACTAACCTAAGAGCGGTTGCCATTATGCTGCATGCTGTCCGACCGGAAGGAGGTCCATCCGACCTGTCTCATAAAGAAGAGCCCATATGGACATGCGAGTTGCGTTCATCAGATTTAACTTCGGTTCTTTGTCTTCTTTCGAAACATCATAGAATGTAACTTAATTAGTTCAGGAATAGCCTTCGACATATCCCTCCTCAATAACTTTGGTCACTAAGGGAAAAAATGAATGATGAAAAAAAAAACTAATTGATTGGCGTAGGTTTTGCCAATTTGAAGAAAACCATATAATGTGCTTTTTCTTGGCAACCATTGAGCTTTGGTTCCACCCTGTTTTATTAGATTAAAGCAAATCTTTGGCTCCTCAATTGGTAGCAAAGTCAACAAATGGTCCCTGAGCACGAAATCGTATACATTTGGTCGCTCAATTGGCAAAATCGGATATTTTGGTCTCTCTCGAATCCAGAAGAGGGACAAAGAGTATCAAGTTTTGCCGATAAGGGATCAAATGTATACGATTTTGAGTTAAGGGACTATTTCTAAACTTTGCCGTCAACCGAGGAATCAAAATATATTTTTCTCCTTTCTTTACCGCACTTTACTCTCACCTTCTTTGTATTTTCATATCGTAACTACAGTAGTGGTGCATTATAGAAAAATGTGGAAAATAAAATCACCCTAGAAGATCAAGATTTTCTTGTGAGCTTGTGCTTAAGAATAGCATTCTCATCGGTCACCAATGATAACCCAATCAAGAGGGGATGGATGGGCGATATTCAATGCCACTTATGCAGCCGCAAGGAGATTGTGGATCATCGTATTTCTCCCGCACTTTTGGCTCGGTTTGTTTGGCAGGTGGTAATGAGTGTGTTCATCTTGCCAGAACGCCCGGGATGCACAGGGCGTGTTTGGAGGATGGCATACATGTTTTCCTCTTATGAACACACATTGGTTCGTAGTGGGGGCTGTAGGGGTGTTTACAATTTAGAAAACTCAAAATAGAACATGTTTCCCGACGAACACATTGTGCTTATCTTCCCATCGTGTGATCGTATTGTTGCTTGGGCAATTTTGTATAAATGGTCAAATCGAAGAAAGCTAGAGGCAGTGGTCATGACGGCTACTACATTTCAAGCAAGGCTAGAGTCATACCACAAATGACCTTTTTTTGTGACAAAAGTTTACAAAGACGAGTTTCCATTTATTGTCTTCATGTACCAAATTTCTTATCATTTCCCCCCTCTCAAGATTGTCATCAGAATTGGCGTCTTTTGTTCGCAAACGAGGATGGCCGATTGTTCAGTGGCCGATGTGAGCTTGCGTGCTCGTTGAGGCAGAGACGCCGTTCTTGGATGTTGGTGGGGGAAGTCGAAGTCGCTAGTTCGGAGGAGTGTTTTTGTAATGATGGTAACTTATGCGTGGAACCTTGACGGATATCTTCTTTCAGCTGTGTGCGTTGAGTGAGTCTGGGTGGCCAGGACCAGGGCGGTCCTTGTTGCAGTCACGTTTCATGATAGCGCTTTGAACGTTTCTTATGGTTTGTACTCGGTTTACCGTTAGTTAACTAGTCAATTATGTTCCTCTTGATTAATGGATTTAACCCCTCGGATTCCGGTTTAAAAAACAGAATATATTTTCTTGGCTAAATTTCGGAAAAAGGTTCATATATTCCTAGACTGGCAATTACCGTGAAGGCGTGGCACCGCCGTCATATTAAAACGACGGCCGAGGCAATTCGTGTGCGTGGACGGTCATGGTCAACTGTAGCAGCTAGCTGGTCAAATCATGAAAAGATGGTGGTAACTCCGTGGTCTATGCTCAACGGGCCGCAAAACCAAATCGCCATAAAGAACATGTATTTTTCGTTTTGAGGGAAGTCATAAAGAACAAGTTTAATATAGGACCGAACGAAATCAAAATCAGAATCAAATCCATGCTGGCAGAAATAATGACCGGATGGCATCCCCGCGTCTCCTCGCAGAACGAAATCCTACGCGTTTCGAGGCCTTCGATCTTCACCTAAAAAGACTGGCAAAGCCTCTTGGCCCGTGCACATATACTCACTCCCTGCTGCTGCCTCACGAGCTGAACACTCGATCCCATACACACACGGTAGACGGTACTACTGCGTGCTAAACGAAAAGACCAAACAAACAAAGACCGGCCTGCTGGCCTGCAGCATCGTCGTCGATCGTCACGGGTCACGCCATGGAGCTCGCACTGCCCCACAACCTCGTTCTTGTCCTGCTCCTCGCCTGCGGCGCCGGCATTGCACCGCCCGCGGCAGCAGCAGCAAGCGGCGGCGGGAGGTGGGACATACTGCAGCACAGCATCGGCGTGTCGGCGATGCACATGCAGCTGCTGCGGAACGACCGCGTGATCATCTTCGACCGCACCGACTTCGGCCCGTCCAACCTCTCCCTCCCCGACGGCCGCTGCCGCCGCAACCCGCACGAGCGCGTGCTCCCCGTGGACTGCACCGCGCACTCCGCCGAGTACGACGTGCGCACCAACGCCTTCCGCCCGCTCTCCGTCTTCACCGACACGTGGTGCTCCTCCGGCACCGTGTCCCCCGACGGCACGCTCGTCCAGACCGGCGGCTGGAACGACGGATACCGCAACGCCCGGACCATGGCCCCCTGCGTCGACGGCACCTGCGACTGGAACGAGACGCAGGACGCGCTCGCCGCGAACCGCTGGTACGCCACCAACCAGATCCTCCCCGACGGCCGCGCCTTCATCGTCGGCGGCCGCAGGCAGTTCAGCTACGAGTTCTACCCGAAGCAGGCGGACCACCCTTCCGACGCCATCGCATTGCCCTTCTTGGTCCAAACCAAGGACCCCGAGGAGAACAATCTGTACCCGTTCGTCCATCTCAACATCGACGGCAACCTCTTCATCTTCGCCAAGAACCGCGCCGTGCTTCTCGACTATAAAAGGAACAAGATCGTCCGGACGTACCCCGAGCTGGCCGGCGGCGACCCGAGGAACTACCCCAGCTCGGGCTCATCCGTGCTGCTGCCGCTGAAGCCGTCGCCCACGGAGGCCGAGGTGCTGGTCTGCGGCGGCGCGCCCGCCGGCTCCTACAACGCCACCAAGGACAAGAGCTTCCCCCCGGCGCTGACGACGTGCGGGCGGATCAGGATCACGGACGCCGCCCCGTCGTGGACCATCGAGACGATGCCGTCGCCGCGGGTGATGGGGGACATGATCCTGCTGCCCAACGGCGCCGAGGTGGCCATCATCAACGGCGCCACGGACGGCAGCGCCGGGTGGGAGTCCGCCAACACGCCTGCCTACGCGCCGCTCATTTACCGGCCCGACCACGCGCCGGGGGACCGGTTCGAGGAGCAGAGCGCGAGCGGCATCGCGCGGCTGTACCACTCGTCGGCCGTCCTCCTCCGCGACGGCCGCGTGCTCGTGGGCGGGAGCAACCCGCACGTGTACTACAACTTCAGCAACGTGCGGTACCCGACCGAGCTCAGCCTCGAGGCCTTCTCGCCCGAGTACCTCGACCGTACCAACGACGTGCTCCGTCCCGCGATCACGGACCCCTCGCCCACCGGCGCGCCCGCGAGCGTCACCTACGGGGGTTCGATGACGCTGCAGTTCTCTGTTCCGGCGGCGCCAGCGCCATCGTCGAGGAGAGCGCACGGCGGCGGCGGCGGCGGCGGCCTCGGCTTCGTGTCCGTCACGATGGTCGCGCCGTCGTTCACGACGCACTCCTTCGGAATGAACCAGAGGCTGCTGTTCCTCGACGTGCTGGAAACGGCAGCGTCGTCGTCGACTCCGGGCGCCTACGAGGTGTCCGTGGTGATGCCGGCGACGGCGGTCATCGCGCCGCCGGGCTACTACTTGGTGTTCGTCGTGAACGGGCACATCCCGAGCGAGGGGATCTGGGTCCACATTGACTCATAGAGCCATCATGCATGCATGTTGATGTTGTATAGCATAGCTGCAAACGGTTGTTTTGTTCTGTTGTTTCTAGTAGTACTCCTACTATATTTTGTCATCACACATGCAGCAGCCAGCAGGTGAAGAAATGCTACCGTACCACGGTTGTTGTTCTACGTGCTGCCCTACCCGACGTGACATCAGACAGGATAGAAAAAGAGTGGAGAATGTGTACCAGTAGTGTCAATGTTTTTTTCTAACAAAAAAAAACACACGAATGCATATGCATTCACCTATTAGAAAAACCATCTCCGTTTTTAGTTTGTCGTGGCCAGAGAGATTCACGTGAACCCGGCCTCACCCGACACGTGACGTTTCTTAACCGCATCTGCTCTTGGCTCTGGCGTACGTGTATTTGATGCGGATCGAACCATTTCGGTAGATTATTGACAAAAATGGTTACAGCCGCTTACGCGATCCACCCCGGCTGCTGTTTGCATTGCTTCTCTTGTGAAAGTGCAGCAACATGGTAAATGCCGTTCGTGTGTGCGCCCGGCCGGGGGGCGGGTTGGAGATCGGGTGCGTAATGTGTGCTTGCAGGTGATGGGCCGGAGATGGTTCATGGTTGTGGCCGGTGGCCTGGGACGTCACGGAGTAGGTCGATTCATAGCAAAATTAGAAGGCTGGCCCACGTATGTGTGTACCTATTTTTTCTTTGTGTTTGTTAGTATGTTTTTATGTACAAGGAGTATTGGGGTAGTGGAGCATCAAATTTGACAGGAGTTTCCTCAGTTTGGTGACTGCAATTTCAGAAGAGAGTAGTTTTGGTAGACAAATAGTTAATCAAACGGTGTCCGATGGAGCTAAGATTTGGAGGGCTTGTTTTTTGGTTGATCTATGTACTTGTTTTTTTCCTGATTTTGATTTTATATGATATATGTACTTGTTTCTTGGTTAAGGTACATGTGATGTACGATATGATGTACTCGTCTCATAATGATCAATGTACTTGTTTCTTGGTAATTTTGAATTTATTTGATCTATGTACTTGTTTCTTGGTTAAGGTACATGTGATGTACTCGTCTCATAAGAGGTACTCCCTCCGTCCCATAATTCTTGTCTCAAATTTGTACCTATTATTACTAACAAGCGTATGGATACATGTAATACTTCGACAAAAATTATGAGATGGAGGGAGTATGAAATTGTTAAGGTACATGTGATGTACCTACGATGTACTCGTCTCGTAAGAGGTACAAAGCTTTGAGAGATGCTCATACAATGATTTTTTTCGTGATACATCTGATGTACCCTACGATGCACTCGTCTCACAAGTTCGTGTACACGAGGTACTTAAAAATTGATAAGATACATGTCATGTACTATAATGTACTGTAATTAAAAACTTGTTTATGTACCATGTTTGGTGTACATACGTACCCGACGTGATGAAATATTACTAACGAATAAACACAGTACTCTACAAAAGAAAGAAATGGTTCTCCAAAATGTGCATCTACAGAAAAAACAAAATATATTAGAGAAGAACGAGAAAGAAAATAGAAGTCTGGGAGACATAAAGTAGAGAGAGAGAAACAAAAGAAAAAGAAAAAGATGTCAGGATCAATACATGAGGTCACATCCAAGCAGTCAGTGCTAGACATAAAATAGTATATATTTTTCTGCTAATCAATTCTCTCCCTGTACGAAGACACAGTAAGCCGAAGTGAAGATGAACGGCACAGTAATTACCTGTGCATGATCCAACCGCTAGCATGATGGGGGCAGACACGGGGGTGGTACAGCCTCCGCGTTCATGTTGTACGGGAGAAGAAGCGAGATGAGTGGCTAGAGTGCACATGTGCACCCGTGGCCATCCAACAAATAAACCAGAAAACAACAGCTTAAAAGCACACACATCTGGCGGCTTGAGCTAGTCGCCACACCTAATACTCTTGCCTTTTTTTTCGTTTGAAACTCCTAATGGGCTAATACTCATGCTAGTAGGCTGGTGGCACCCTTGCCAGCAAAATTCCCTGCCATGGACAGCTTCCCTGGATCGTCTTCATTTCGTGACGACATTAAGTACGACGAAAACAGCAGAGATGGTACTACTAACCAGATCGAGCTAGCGAACGTTCCTCGACAAGCATATCAAGACTTTATTGTCCTGTTTCGATGTAATCATGGATGGTTTTTAGCACGACTCGGAGGAACCTTGATTAGTACACGTAAGACCTTGTATCGTAGGATGGGTGATTCTGGTTTAGGCACACTGATCTTCTACGTGATGGTACATTGGAACTGTATGCTTATAATAATGAGGATGGCGATTAGAGGAAAGCATACACTACTGTGGCTCTAGGACGCCGCCTGTGGGCTGTGGCTAACTTCACCCAGGAGATTGCTTTCATCCATGTAAACATTCATTCTGACTAAAAGTGTCCGTTGTTCTAAAAAATATATACTCGGGGAGATCAGAGGCAACCAAGATCGACCGGTCTCCTTCCTCCCCTCACCCTGTCACGACCGCTTCAGACGGAGGTGAGAATTTTTGCACGCTATAGTGGCAATGGTGCAGAGATAGTTTTGTAGACGGATGAGTGGGTAGAGTCGTCTTTATTGGTCTGGAGTGGTCAATCCGGTGGGCGACGACGGAGGTGGTGGCCGCAGGTTGTGGTGATAGCAGTAGCAGGAGGCAGTCATAATCTGAACTTCATGTCAGAGGACACGTTTGTTAGAGTTCTGTCAAATAGTTTGAGTAGAGATTTTTTTTTTGTGTTAAAGGCTTGGTGTGGCGGTTAGTGTTAACAATCCAAACTATCTTGTACAGCAGAGTGTCCGTGCGTTGCTACGGAATAATTTTTCTCGTGAGGAGGCTTGCGCTGAGGATGGACGATGATGGACGGCTTCGGGACCTGGGGTATTAGGTGGCATATTGGCGTAATTTCGGTGACGTGACGTACCGCGACGCCCGTACCATCACCACCAATTCTAATGTAGAGAAGTCGCCGGCGCTGTGCCGTGGGGACTGGGAAGCTCGTCCGCGCCGCAGCGTGGGGAGGGACTGATGGGCATTCGCGTTGCAGGAAACTGAGGAAAGTCGCCGGAGCTGTGTCGCGGGGAGCTCGTCCGCGCCGCCGCGTGGGGAGGGATGGGCATGTCGCGTTGCAGGGAGCCAGGGACGTCGCTGGTGCTGTGCCACGGGGAGCTCGTCAACGTGACTGGGAGAGACACTGCCGTGGGGGACCGGGGGTGCCGCGGACGGCTCGGATGCGGGGGGGCCTTCTTTTTGCGGGGATTGACAACAGCTAAGCGAAATGTTTTTTTCTCATGCGGGAGTGGCATATCCCTCGTAATTTTGATGAAAAGACCCGCCGCGATGTCCTTACTATCACCACCAACTCCAATTTAATATATTGGTATAGATATACAAAGAGAGATTGCGCGATTAACTTCATACCGTAGTCAGAGTCCATAGTCAAACCAATTGGAAAGTAACTCCATAGTCAGAATCATAGCGATATAACCACAAGGTGAACTTCGTGAACAAACATCGTATATCTTGAGCTTTTTTACAGTACCCCAGTACTCCAAAAACAAACATGGAGTACCAAGTATATCTAACCGTTCGTTAGAAAGGGTAAATTAGTCATTTTGCAAATGTAATTTGGTAATTTTTCTCTCACGCCATCCTGATCACGTCAGGTGCGTTCAACTTGCTTCGGATATCCTCATCTCCATTGAGCAGTTGCGCCGCCGACCCCAGCCTGCTCTCACTGTCCGCTCGCCGTTCGGAGCGCTGGAAAGCGCCAATCGAGCCGCAGCGCAGCCCCAGCCCTGTCCATCGAGCAGCAGCACTTCCCCAGCCCGATATTTGATCGACCTCGTCGTCGTTGTGTACTCGTCATCGGATTGCCGGCCGAATCCTCTCCTCCAGGCGCTGGACAGCGGCCTCACGGCCGAATCCTCTCGTCACCGCCTCCCGACTGATCGATCAACGCTCGTACCTCATCGCCGCCCGCTCGCCGGCCGGACCACCGACTAGGTCGCCTCTTCTCCACGCGCTGGAAGACGCCACCGCCGGTGTTGGCTCAGCGTTCGTCCGCTCGCCCCCCTAATACAGCGCAACGGCCTAATCGAGCGGCGCGGCCGCCCAATCGCAGCGCGGTGGCCTTGTCCTTCCTGCCGTCTCAACGGCGTCGTCCCCTCCGGCACAGCGGGGCTTCGAGCGGCACCGTCGTCCGCCCAATTGCAGCACGCCAGCCTTGTCCGTCCCACGGACGCAGCGGCCCTTCGAGCGGCAGCGTCGTCCGCTCCCGCTGGCACAACGGCCTCGTCCGTTCAGCCGCCTGAGCAGCGCCTTCGTCCGCTGCAACGGCCGCCACATGAAGCCTTTTTCTTTTTTTTATCCAGTTGAGCATGAGAAAGACCAAAATACCCTTACACAATTACGATTTTACCCTAAACTCGTGGTATTTCGGTGGTTTTCGACTTGGTACTCCGTGAAATTAAGCATGGAGTGCCAAATAACAACTGGATCGGGACAAATGGACGGCCCATATTAAATCCGGGGCACCGCAAAAGAGCTCATCGTTTTATTCTAGCGACATTGACTGCCATTGGTGGTACAATCGTAACCACGTCTGGTACTCCAAAATTTGCCAGGAAAACAATGAAACATGGAGATGCATACTCAAGTTTCAGTGTTATACATCACTACAGCAGTAGTACGGTAGGAGAAGCATGATGCATAACATGTAAGATATTCATGTTCAGTTAACATTTCCCAGCTTCTGAGGACTCATGGAGGATGGCGTGCACTGTTCGGCGGCATTCGGCACAACTACCACTCCATTTTCGGCACAACTACACTGGAGTACCGTTTATTCGCTTGTGATTGGATCCAGGTTGCCGGCTTTGCCCTTTCCGCCTCTATAAATGCCGCCCCCACCTTCTCTGTTGTGCCCACGGCACAACCCAACCTCAGTACCTCACACACCTGTTGTCTGTTCCATCTCCACCTCACACCAAGACGCAGCAGAGAAGCAACAGAGAGAGTGACAGCCATGGCACAGGGAAGAGGCAGTGCGATGCAGGGTCTCGTCATCGGCTTGCTCGTCCCGTGCCTTCTCCTCGGCGCCGACATCGCCGGCGCTGCCACCTACAAGGTCGACTGGTCTATGGGTGCGGACAGCTGGTCCGGCGGCAAGAACTTCCGCGCCGGGGACATACTCGGTGAGTGACCATGCCGTGGGGATGCTACAGTCAATTTGTACTCTGAAATCTAATGTTTGGCTGTGATTTACGGCGTAGTGTTCAACTACAATCCGTCCGTGCACAACGTGGTGGCGGTGGACGCCGGCGGCTACGACAGCTGCCGAGGCTCCGGCACCACGTATAGCTCGGGGAACGACCACGTCACGCTCGGCGCCGGGACGAACTACTTCATCTGCGGCCTCAGCGGGCACTGCGGAGCAGGGATGAAGATGGCCGTCACGGCCAACTGAAGCTAGCTAGCTAGCTGCAGCTGCGCGAGCTCTTCTGTGTGCATGGGGTAGACAATAATAAATTGTGTTGTGGAACTCAGTGAACATTATGGTACTATGATGGTGAAGGCTCCGTTTTAAGCTCCATGAGTATGTTAAGTTGTCTACATGATACAGCGATACAGCAGGCACATGTGTTACGTATGGCGACTGGTAGGTAACGCATGATATGTGTATGTTCGATCACCGGCATGTCAAGTAGTAAGAACTTCAGATTGGTTTGTTCAATTGTTCCCGTATGCACAGAGCCTTGGTTTCGCAACGAGGTGTATATGTTGAGCACCAATATGGAAGCGTGAGACGCTGATCCAGGTAGAACTCGGACAGATACATGTGCAGATTAAGAAATACCAACTCTTTTCTCTTATGGACTTATGGTTATGTAATTCTATTGTACACTAGCTAAATACCCATGCGTTGCTATGGATGAAAAAATTAGACTACTCGCTAAATTAGATTAAAATCCCTATTAGTACATGTTAGCGGCGGTGCCCATCTTATTCCAATTTTTGTGACAAACATTATCCACATGTCAATCTTTTGCAAGAGGTTTAGTTTTTTTTTCTTTTTTCCATTCGACCAATATATGATCGGTTCCGCAATCACTGATAACGGAACAAATAGGTTTAATTGTTTGCATTAGAAAGAGAGGGGCAATTGTTTTTTTTTTGACAATAGAAAAAGATGATGAGATTATTTCTTCAGAACAAAAGGAGGTGACGGACCGCCGCCACCAATTGGCTATTTTATAAGAGTAAAGATAAAACAATACGATAAATTTTTTGGCTATTTTCTCTTCAAAGATACAGTGCAAAATATGTAGCAAAAGGAAGACATACCGGCCTATGACTTAATAGAATTGTTGGACTACTTATATGAATAAGATGCATCTTCTTTCCAGAAGCTCATCTTGATAGTACCTCTCAGTGCGTTCTTGGCTTGGCTGGGAGCAATATTGGTAAGGATGACCTCCCGAGAGATTTCCCGAGAAACACACGAGTGAGAACAAAGTGTGCTGGAAAAATTAGTATCGGTGTGCGAGGCAATCTTGATTCTTGAGCCTAGAAGGCACATCAGGAGTGACGCCCTGTACATCGCACAAAATGATGAGGGAGCACACTTTGCCTCCCGTGACCAAACTGGCACCGCGAGACGCGAGTTGTGGAAACCATGGATAAATGTTCAAAGAAAATTCAAGTTTCGGTTTCCTTGAGTTTTCTACGTCCTCGGTGACTACGTCTCGACGAGGCCACATACATACATGGAATAAAAATCTCACAACCTCATCCTTGTCTTGGTCTAGCTACCACGGCCTGCCACCAGGGAGCCTTTGATGTTTTCGTATCGTGTATTGACCCCCAATTTGACAAATTCTCGAGGCGGTGGTGACGACAATGCTGGCGTTAAGTCTATTTTTGTTAGTCTTTCTCTCTTTTCGTTGTTTTGTGCTCTCGTCTTTTTTTAGATAGTGTGGTGATGAAGCATTGGTTCCACAATCTACATTGCAAGGGGTATGTCCGGCTGCAGTGTGTTGAACGATCTTAGTTTCTCGTGTGGGGTTGGTCCCCTGCATTTTCTTCACGAGACTTTTTTTTACTGCAAAAAGGTGGAGGTAGAAACATCTATGTGTTTTTTTCATTCTTATTCTCCAATCTGATGTAATATACTCCCTCCAATCCTTATTATCTGTCTCAAATTGCCAAAATATGGATGTATCTATGTCTAAAAAACGTCTAGATACATGTAATATTTTGACAATTAGTATGGATCGGAGGAAGTATTTATCAGCCGATAAATTCACATCGTTTTGTGAAAACAATTGTTTCTGACATGAAAGAAACCAAGAGATGTCGTCTAGAATACAGTTTTGTGAAGTCGATGTTTTTTTTTAAAAAACTTTGTGACATTGAAGCTTAAGATTTTTTTTTTGTGGAAAACTCACTCGTGCGACGTAGCACGATAAGTAGTTGAATAGATTCCACCTCTGAGAGAGAGAGAGACGATGGAGACAAGTCCGAACAGAGTCGGAGGCTACGGCATCGGAAGCGAGTCGGTGACGACTGACGAGCACACACTGAGCGTATAGCTCACGGTCTAATTTAGGGTTAGGAGAAACATCAACACTACAGAAGAATCCGGTAGATGACAATCGAGGTGGCAGTGGACCAACGACGATTGGTGATCGAAGAAGGGCCAAGCGACGAGGGGCACGACAACGACGCTTTCCGCGGGTGGTGAGGGGACCCATGGTTGTGCATGCCACTGTTGACAGGTTGTTAACAAGAAAGAACAACGGGTGTGACGACGATGCGGGTTGGTGTAGTCAAGAGGCGGCACGAGCCCCTTTTTTTCTCGAGAACAAAGGTTATACCTCATGTTTCATTAAAGAAACCAACATTGTCATACAAGCCCCACTTCCTTGCTGAACATCTCTATATATAAACATTGGCTAGTTGGAATCGATTTGTGTTCAAGATCCCGATGCCAACTATCTGGCCCCGAACAAAAAGAAGAGGAGTAATAACCCTCCGAACTTTGTGATAGAATCGACGAATCGTACAGAATACGTGGCATTTGGCGAAAGTTTGACTCAAATCCCTAGCCAATCACGTTGCGCTATACACGTCTAAACCCATGACTCCAATCTCCACGTCACCACCAAACACGTCACGCCGCCGTAGCACGACAGGACCACCTGTCAGTACCACGGTTTCCATCTCCTAATTCCCAACCTACTGCAGAACAGGGGGATCTCGTCTGGTCTCTTCTCCGATGGCCGGCGTCTTCCACCGCCGTCTCCTCCTCCTTGTCGTCGTCACCGCCGCCGCCCTCCTCCCACGCGCCGCCTCCGTACGACCCTTCGTACTGGTCCTCTCTGGTGACGACTTCCTCAAGGACGCCTCCGGCGCTCATCCCTCGTTACCCTCCGCCGATGCCGATGCTGACGATTGGGACGACTTCGCTGACGATTCCCCCGCCACCGACCCTCTCCTCTCCCCGTCGTCTTGGGTCCCCCTCCTTGACCCCACCACTCCCTCCCCGTCGGGTGATGAGCCGGACTCACCGTCCGACGCGCTCTTCGTCGCGGGCGCCCGCGCGATGATCTCGGCGGCGTCTTCAGGGGACGACGCCGCTTTCTCAACTGCGTCCGCGCAGATCGAGGCTGCGGCCGCGGGTGGACACCCCGGTGCGCAGTCGGCGCTGGCGTTCCTCTCCGGAGCCGGGATGACACGCCCGGTGTCCCGCTCGCGTGCGTTCCTGCTGCATAAATTCGCCGCCGACGCAGGAGACCTTCAGTCCAAGATGGCGCTCGCCTACGCCTATTTCCGTCAGGAGGTGAGGTGATTCCGTTCGATTGTTTGCGCACCTGCGCAATTTTTACATTCTAATGGGGATTCCATGATTGAGCGATTTACATGAGGTTAGCTTGCTTTGGAGGGACCGGCAGCCTCACCTCGCTAACTTCAGCGTTTAGTGGCAGCAAAGAACATGTAGGGAACTTTTGCTGTGTTCTTCAATGTCTTGTTGACTAGGTTCGTTAAATTTTAGTGGTAAACTACTGTTCGTTCGTACATGCAATTCTGCTACTCCACTTCTATAAATGATTTGGACCAAATTATTAGTATGATGTAATGCTATTACGACGATTGGATTATTCGTCGACTTGAATAATTTTCTTTTGCAGATGTATGAAGAGGCTGTCACGCTATATGCTGAACTTGCAGAGGCTGCACTGACAAGCTCCTTAATCTCGAAGGAGCCACCAGTGATTGAACCAGTCCGGCTACACAGTGGAACTGAGGAGAACAAGGAGGCCTTGAGGAAGTCCCGTGGAGAGGATGATGAAGATTTCCAGATCACAGAGTACCAGGCACAACGAGGCAATGCTGCTGCAATGTACAAATTAGGGCTTCTGTATTATTATGGACTACGAGGACTCAGGCGTGATTATGGTAAAGCATATCATTGGTTCTCTAAGGCTGTTGAGAAAGGCGATACACGTGCAATGGAGCTTCTGGGAGAGATCTATGCTAGAGGTGCTGGAGTGGAAAGAAACTACACTGAAGCATACAAGTGGTTGATACTTGCAGCAAAGCAGCAACAATACTCAGCTTACAATGGACTTGGTTATCTCTATGTGAAAGGCTATGGGGTGGAGACGAAAAACGTGACAAAAGTAAGTATTTGAATTTGGAATACAGTTGCATGTTTGTAGTAAGTCATAACGCCTAGACAATATAAGTCTTGTTGCCCTGGAATGTGCCTGGTGTTAGAATTGCCTTGACTAAATATTGCATTGTTACAAATTCACCGTGTCCTCTGCCATATTTGTTAGTCAGAGATACTGGTAGACAGCTAGATTTTCTATAGGTTATTTTGGTAAATTATACTGCTGTACATCTTGTAGTAGACAGGAACTCTAGGTATCACTTGCAGCAATCTTGATAATGTTGCTATGGAGAAACAAAGTGAACTTGTTTGATCAAGCATATATATAAGGAAATATCCCTTTAATCAATGCATCACTCCCAGCTGCCATAGAATGTAACATTAACAATAATCCAATCCTTGTACCCTTTAAAAAAAAACTCCGATCTTACTGCCGTTAATGTTTTACCGAGCCTAATAAGGAGACATCTACAAGTAAGTTACAACAATCTTTAAAATCATATTCACGTCAATTTTCAAATGGATGGAAATTATGACTGCACTCTTTTTTAACAGAGTTATGCTAACCAGTATACACATATTCACTAGGATGCTACTAACAAATGGTCTTGTAGCACATCCTAGTTGCTGATGGAAAACAAAGTCGAGTAACAAAAGTTCTGCGGTTCTGCACTATCAGTTAATAAATACTAAAACCGGTGAAACTTGCAATACATTAATATAGTCTTCATAGTTATTGACATAACACAAGTTATGGAATTAGATATTTTGCTTTCTTGCTTTGCTGGTTTTCAACAATACCTAGTTCCATGTTGCAATAAATGATTTGCTCATAAGCTTGAGGAACTTACTTGTCTTTACTTATTTTTGTTGCAGGCGAAAGAATATTTTGAAATTGCAGCTGAGAATAAGGAACATGGGGGTTATTATAACCTCGGTGTGTTGTATTTAAAGGGTATTGGTGTAAAGAGGGATGTGATGACAGCCTGCAATTATTTTCTTCGTGCAGTTAATGCCGGACAGCCAAAAGCTATTTATCAAGTGGCAAAACTGTTCCAAAAAGGCATTGGACTTAAGAGGAATCTCCATATGGTAATGATATTTCTTTTCCAGTTGTCTAATTATAGTGTACATTATCAGCAGTATATAGGATGCTTCAATGAGCATTCCTTAATCAGATCATCATCAGTATATAGGAATGGAATGCTCGCATGAGCCATGTGTAATTAGATCCCTGTAGTACCTAGGATGCGCAGTGAGTAGGCTTCAAAATGTTTACTGTCCCTCAATACTTTTTTTAGAAACTTGTACTCCCTCCGTCTCATATTAAGTGCCAGAATATTACATGTATCTAGACGTATTTTAGTATATAGATACGTCCATATTTAGACAAATTTGAGTCGCTTAATATGGGACGGACGGAGTAGTAGATAGTGGAGAAGTAGTAGATATGGGACGGACGGAGTAGTAGATAGTGGAGAAGTAATCTCATCTGATTTTGATATATCTTGCCCAACTCCTTTTTTGTTTTCTTGGCCAACCTCCCGTGTAAGTGTTCTGGTAGCAGATTATCTGTAGCAACAATACAGCGAGCACAACAGGCTTGGTTATATTTGACAAGTCTTACAATTAAAATAATCAAGCTTAAAGTGAAGCATTCAAATTTCACGGCCCGTACGCTTACACTACAGATTTAAAATGACGTCAAAATCACTGGTTGGGATATTGGTAATCGGTAGCTGCTTGGTCGGGTAGGGATTAATCAGAATTCGGACCGTTTAATCGGTTTATTCGGTCGACCATTGCACTAAAATCTGCAATATAGTAGAAACAGTGGGCAGAACAGAAAAACAGAATTCAGCCGAGGGGTAACCTGGAGGAGAGGAGAGTGCTGTGGTAGCAGTGCTGGTGCTGGCCGCTGCCATGGTAGGGGGAGCCGAAGGAGGGAGGGAGGAGGAGAACCAGAGGCGGCGGCAGGGGAGGAGGAGAGGCAGGCGGTTCTGCGGTCGAGCTAGCAGTGCTAGTGCTGGTCGCTGCTGCTGGTAGGGGGAGCTGGAGAAGGGAGGGAGGGAGGAGGAGAGGCAGGCAGCGCTACGGCCGGGCTAGATCTGGCTGCAGGAGCCCTGCATCGGGTGACGGCGGCAGCAAAACGGGAGAGGAGGGAGAGACTCGGGAGCCCTAGCTGCAGGAAGAAAGAAGATACGGGAAGGATTTGGGGCAGCGGCGTGGGCCATTTTGGCCAAGGTGACCTGGCTAGTTAATCGCTGGAGAGGCCGATTTATTGGCTGTCATACCGATTAGTTGTCCAGAGCGCTTAATGCCAACAAATAGGACTAATCTAGTCGCTGGACTGCCGAGGAGCGATTAACCGTCCGATTTCTTGACCACTGGTAAAAATATAATGACCTGCACGACAATCACTACTTAGATCCTCTAATGTAAATGGCCAAAAAAAAACCCTGATTTATGACTTGTTTGCATTTTCCCCTTCAACAACAAAGCAATACTGCATGTCCTTGGTTAGACTATTGGAGTATTGTTATTTCCAGTTACAAGAATCGCAGACCAAAGCTTTTGTTCCTATAAAGGAACAAAAGGTTGAATTGCAGAGAAAGTTCATGCTATAATATACTTTGTTGATTTGTTTACATGATTTAGTTGTTATGATACAGATAGGGAAACGTTAATTTATCGATGTAATATTATCAAAGAACTGAATCCTGCATATGATCTTGTTTCAGGCCACAGTTCTGTACAAGTCTGTTGCCGAGAGAGGGCCCTGGAGCTCGCTGTCTAGATGGGCTCTGGAATCTTATTTGAAAGGTGACATAGGGAAAGCGTTGCTCTTGTATTCTAGAATGGCAGATCTTGGATATGAGGTTGCCCAAAGCAATGCTGCCTGGATTCTTGATAGGTATGGTGAGGAAAATATTTGCATGGGAGAATCTGGCTTCTGTACAGATACGGAAAGACATCTCCGTGCACATGCTTTGTGGTGGCAAGCATCTGAGCAGGGTAATGAACATGCTGCTTTGTTGATTGGTGATGCCTACTACTATGGACGGGTATGTGTGATGGTCCTCTGAGTTGCTATAATGCATTCCTAAAGTCTGCTCTCAAACATTTTAGATGATAATGGGCTTCTGCTAAAATTACTTAAGATATTCACATCAAGGACCATATGTTTTAGGGATATAATATTTTATGTTGGACATGGTCCTCATTTTTTGCTCTTAGTATGACTTGCAGATTTTGAAAAAAAATATAAAAAATAATAATTCTAAAGTACCTCACTTTTGTCTTCTGATTTTTTTTTTTGAATAATACAGAATTTATGTTGGACCTACAGACCATCTGTTTGCATTGTCATGTTTAAGGAGCAACTTATCGAAAATCCCTATTACGGTAGCCAAATAAAGCATGGTTCCTAAGTTATAAGAGATACTACAGGATCTGCGCTCTCTTACAAACTGTCCTAGTATCATTGCTGACATCACATATTGGATCTTCCTTTTGTGTTGCAGGGTGTAGGGAGGGACTATGAGCGTGCAGCGGAGGCATATATGCATGCTCAGTCACAGTCTAATGCCCAGGCCATGTTTAACCTTGGGTACATGCATGAGCATGGTCATGGACTTCCCCTTGATCTGCACTTGGCAAAAAGATATTATGATCAGGCTGTTGAGGTGGATTCAGCAGCTAAGCTTCCTGTTATGCTTGCACTAACTAGTCTATGGATAAGGAAGAATTATGCTGGCAGTTTTGCGGTAAGGCATTATTTTCTCTGTGTATCATCATCCGGAGCTTAGTTCCACACAGGAAATCAAGTATTTGTATAGTTCACTTGTAGGTATATTTCTAGTTGCCTCCCTTATCCAGTAATCTGTTGCCACTGAAAACCTTTTTCATGATCCATTCTCACCATCTCACTGGGTTGCTAGTACTAGTACTTTTTGGGGTTCTTAGCCCACTGGTTGCTGTATGCAGTGAACCCTAGTCTTCTGAGCATAACAAATAAGCCTCTTATTCTTGTATTTTGAGTTTTGAAAATACCATGTTTACAATGACGAAAGATGTTCAGAAACTGTTTGTTCCTTTTCTTTTTGCGGGTAGAAACTGTTTGTTCAGTTTGTGCATCTATGGTAATGATTTTTTTTTACCATCTCTAGTCTTAGCGCTTAAAGCACTTCTCGCTCAAGTATGCTACTGTATATGCCTAATTGATTGTTTATTCATAGTCACCTGATGATTGATGTTTGCTTTTAGTTTTGCTCCGTCTTTGTGTTGCCATGATGTCTTGCCACAATGAGTATTGCAATCATCCTGTGTTGTCAACACAATTGTTGCTTCTTGCACTTCATAGCTAAATCTTTCTTAATTTCAGGTTCATTTTATTGATTCCCTGCCGGAAATATATCCTGTAGTTGAGGAATGGGTGGAGGATGTCCTGATGGATGAAGGGAATGCAACGATATTGACTCTCTTTGCTTGCCTTGTAACTGTCCTGTACTTGCGAGAGCGTCAGAGGCGTCAGGTGGTGGCTGACAACCCCCAACAACCTGATGGTGCACCAAATTAAAGCCGAGATGCTGGGGGCTATGTGATGTGATTGCTTGAGGTACATATGGCTGTTTATTCTCGGTTTTAGCATCAAAATTTTGTTGAATGTCTGAAATGTTAATGAAATGAATGCTCATACTGGAGTACTGGATTTCCTTCAACCGTGAAATGCTAGTGGCTTTCTGAGGACAAAGGATGTAAAATGGTAGCCCTCTAGACAACATATGTACACTAAATTGGCTAGGATATGAACTGATTCATAGCTGTGAAATTGAGATGATATTGTGGTTCCCGGTGAAAATTCACCCTTCTTAACATAGCATATATACTTGTAAAAGTGCTGATTTTTAGAGTGCTCTTGTTGCTTGGAACATGCTAGTTTTAATGGCGTGTGACATGCGCATCCTAGCTGCTTCCATATTCTGCTTTTGTAACTGTGGATTGTTCAAAAGTGAGTACTTTCATTTTTCCCGGGCCTTGTTGATAAAAAAATCTAATTCGTGCAAATTGAATGGCATGGTCCCTAACTATTTCCAAATTTCAATAGGACCTGAGCAAACATGTCTACTCAAAATTGGCCATATCTTTTCACCAAAGATGTTATAATGGATAGTGTGTGGATATGAACTTCCATTTCTCAACTTGACCAGTATACTATCAAGCAATTACTTAGCTTCACCTAGTTTATTGAACAGCGTTGAAATCCGCACCCTAGGGAATATATAGCAGGAGATTAAACAGTGAAGGGAAAATTGCAAAGCACATGCTTGTTTTTTTGTACAATAATCAAAAGTCAGAAAGTCCCAAGTTATTTTCTGAGGACAAGTATGAAATTTGCACACCTTTGCAAATTTCTTTTGAGGAAAATGGCAGGAGCTCTACCGTTCAATTATGTAGAGAAAGAGTGCAGCTAGCTTTGGGAACATGGGGCAAGAAACCACCCAGAACAGAACAACGGACTACTCACACAAATCGTGAGCACCCACAAGGCCACAACTGATGGTTTAGTGGCTGTCCTGAAAACTCAAAACTCCTCGTGACAAGAGAAAGCTACCCAATCCTACACCTTTGCACTCAATGAGAAATTGAACCAAATACCATATCGCATTGCTACCTTACCACCCAGAAGAGAGAAAGGTTAAATTATCATAGTTTCTGTACATATTTGCCTCATGTTGCGAAAGCAAAATCACGTGTTTTACACAAAATGACCTAGATAAGGTGGTGGGAAGTATTATTTAATCATCCAACCAGGTTAAACAAACCAATGGCTACGCGATCATTCAGTACAATCAAAACACATAGTGTAATCCACCTGCCCGCTCGCTAGTTGTCGTTGTTACACACCCATCTCGTATCTTGAATGTTGACATAACGGACGTAACACAAAACAGTCCCATAATGGAATAATGTAGAAAGTACGAAGGAACACGAATAATGTTGCTGTGTTGTACATGTCTGGACCTAGGCACACGTAGGATGAACTGCCAATATCTCCACCATCGGTGTGTTGCTTTTTTTCTTGTTCTGTTTATCGTCTTGGTCTTCCTCTAGGTCGAGGCCATTAACATACTCGTCGAAGCATTCATCTATTGTCCTGAAGGGCGTGTCAGGGTAAAGGCTTGATATGTCGATGTCTTTTGACCCATCGATGAAGAAATTGGTCTGGCAGCCGTTTATAAATATATCGTGCGTCAGCGAAGCGACTATGCTTTCCGGGATGATGTTCTCTGCAAAATTGATAGATCAAGTCACGAATACCTTTTGTCTATCTCAAGCTATATTTGCTATGTCCTATAGTCAGTGGAACAAGGCTAAACCCTCCAGGGTTAAGTGTTTTTAATATCTCTAAACCTCTTCTTTCTGGGTGATGGTCATTATTCCATAAGCTAGCTCATGGCATGGGGGATGTGCTAGAGTTCGTTAGGATTTTGGTTTGTTGCCCAAACCTGCAGCCATGGCGATCAAGTCCTCCTTGCTAAGCGTGACACGTGGCAGCGTCCTACCGATCTTAGCCTCCCACAGGGACGCCATCTCGTTGGTGCTCAGGAGGTTGCAAGCGGGACGGAAGTGAACAATCTTGTTGATGCTGCGGGGGTCGTAAGCAGCTTTGACAGTGAATTTGCCGATGTCACTTCCAGCCACGAAGAAAGCTGGGTATGTGCAGTAGAATCATCAGCATTGCACTTTATATGACACTAAATGTAAGGCGCAGGTGTACGTAGGTACTCTACCTCTGACGGTGCCGTCGCCGTAGATCTGGAAGCGGTCGAGCGGCGGCGGCACCTCGGACGGGTGCATGTTGTCGAAGTAGGGCCATCCGGCGATGGAGTTGCAGCAGATGTAGGTGTAGGGAACCCCCGCCGCCTCCGCCGCCCGCCGGACGCGCCGCTTGTCATCGTAGAACTCCACCCCTGCCCCCACCGGCTGCGCCCTGTCCACGTCGTGCCCGAACTCCGACGGCAGGAACCTCTGTGCACACGCACACATACAAAGTCACGCACAACACAAATGCAGTGAACGCAGCAACTTTACGTGTCAGAGCCAAAGGGTTTACCTTGACGGTGCCGGCGGCTTGGATGGCGTCGATGAGGCCGAGCTGGTCGAGGATGTTGGCCCCGCCCATGACCGAGATCACCACCTCGATGCCGTGCGCGCGGAGCGCCGTCTCCACGGACCTCTTCCCGTCTTTCCCATCCACACGGCCCTGCATTCCATTTCCATATCACGATGCATTCCAGTACTGTACCGCGCCTGCATTTGATATCGATCGTATAAATGATGGAGCATTATATAACTGATTTATACCTCGACGAGGACGGCGCCTTTCTTGCGGAGCTCGTCGACGGAGGCGGCGCGCGCGGGGCAGGCGTTGCCGGGGCGGACGAGGATGAAGGTCCTGCGGCCGCTGTCGAGGCAGGCCTCGGCCACGAAACGGCCGATGTAGCCGGTAGCGCCCACGATGAGGGCCGGGCCGGCCGCGGAGCGAGGCGCACCCTCCTGTCCCAGGAAAGGCGCCATTGTTGTTGCCTCGCTTTTCTGTTTAGCTAGCAAGAAGCTGCTGTGATATTCAGTCGTGTGTGTGTCGCAGCGGCCGGTCGGACGGCGGACACTGAGGAACAGAGTGCGTGCGTCGGGATTGTTATATATAGAGGTTGCTCGCTTTTGTACCGATAATACGTGCCAGGTGTTGGTACAGGTCAGAAGAGTAGGTGACCACATGGTTTGCGCGGTGTGGCTGTTAGCCAAAACGCAATGCCGGCGTTAGGTGGCGAATCCCAGGTCTGCCCGGATCTATAGCACGCACGGGCACCGGACATTTTGATTTCTTGGGTAGTGATGAATGGTAGGGGGGGCTCGATCTTCCTGGCTTTCCAATGAGTCGCCAATGACTTTTTCCTTAATCTCGGGTCACATAAATAAAAATAGAGTGGGTGTCTGCCGTTAGTCTTTTCTTTTAGATGTCCCGTTAGTCTTTTTACAGACCGACCTACGTGGGTTCACTGTTACAGCTCCGATCACTGTCTTTTCCCGCTCTTGAACTACCTCGTGCACCGTCTGGTCTAGAGCGCCCCCATCCTGTAGTAGCCATCAAACAATCCCCTCTTGGACTCTGGTCAAAATGGGACGCCGCTGAATGGGATTTGTGTGGGCTGCCTCCTGGAGCTGATTCTTAAGGTCTCTATCGGTCTTCTTGCAAAAAAAAAAAAAAGCCTCTATGGGCCGTAGTAATGCCGGGCCTGGTCCTTATACAGGCCGGTATGGGCCGTAGTAATGTCGGTGGTGTTACCCCGCCAAAATCGTGGCTCGGCACGTTAGCACGTCCAATACCCAGCGGCACAATGCAGTTATTGGACGCGCCAACGTACCGAGCCGAGCAGTGCCGCTGGGCGCTGCTGGGCGTCGCTGGATATAGAAAGATCAAACCGGCCGCCGAGCCGCATCGTAGAGAGAACTCAACAGGTAAACGCAAGGGGGGTTGAAGATGCAGATCTTCGTGAAGACGCTGACGGGGAAGACCATCACCCTCGAGGTCGAGACCAGCGACACCGTCGCCAATGTCAAGGCCAAGATCCAGGACAAGGAAGGTACGGATCCACTTACATTTTGCGTGCCGTCGTTTTTTTTTCTATCAGTTTGATTTCTCGCTTACACTGTGTCACTGTGATATTGAGTCTCACTCACTTTGGGGTTACGGTTAATTTATACGTGCGTTGCGCTGTGCCATCGTCGTCGCCGTAGGCATCCCGCCGGAACAACAGCGTCTCATCTTCACGGGGAAGCAGCTGGAGGAGGGGGACACCCTGGCCGACTACGGCATACATACACAAGGAGTCCACGCTTCACCTCGTGCTTCGCCTGCGCGGCGGCTGGATCTATGACCCCAACCTCGCAGAAAAGCACTCCGTGCACAAGATGATCTGCTGAAAGTACGTATTCAGTTGACCAAGCTTTTGACCACAAATTACTTCATAAGTATGTGACTAATGTGATCAAAATCATAACCATAAACAAATATCCTTGAGTTGGAATATAATGGATATGAATCTATATCATATAATTATATATTAATAGAGTAATTTGTGGTCAGCATTGGTCAAAAAAAATTAATACGCCCCTTATTGTTGATGGAGGTAGTACATATTTACCGGCCTGTGTACAAGATGATCTGCTGCGTGTCTGAAATGCATGATTTGACAAGCTAGCCAACCGTGTATCGTGACCTTAGATTAGTGTTCATTGGGTCGCCCGCCCCCCACCCCACCACCCGCCCCCCACCCCACACACACGTATGCAACGATACTATCCGTAGATTACCGTGCATAGAAGAATAAAACATGTTTCTTATACTCCGTGCCGATCATTTTGGACTTGTACTGTACTGTATATAGGTGCTGTGTCCTAAGTCCTAACTTTGACCCCATTTCTTTGCAGGTGCTATGCTCGTCTGCCTCTGAGAGCTACAAACTGCCGCAAGAAGAAGTGTGGCCACGGCAACCAGATGAAACTTAATTGTCGTTGTCATGAAAAAAGAATAAAATGTTCTTCGCGCTAGTCTGTCTTATTCCAATATGATTCATGATGCTTCTTCACTATTGCTGTGCTCTAGTCAAACACAACACTAAACCTTTCGACGGAGCTTCTTGCAACTTCAGTTTTATTTTTTATTTTTTGAGGACACCTCAAAAGGGGCAGGATGTTTCTGCATTTCATTATACAAGAAATAGAGATGCCGGTTTATTAGAAAAAACCGGACAAAAACCAGATAAAAGAGGACAAAGCCTCTAACAGTCAACAGGAGGATCGACACAACGAACAAATGCTTTGCCTACACGCCAACACACCAACGGATGCAATTGAAGAAGAACCCCACCAAATCGACACATTACCCCTCCACTGAGAAAGCCAGATCCGGCATGGCTCCCTAGAAAGGGCCGAAGGACCTTGATGGGCTCCAAAGGAGCACGGAAGAAGCATCGCCAGAGCACCGCACCACGGCACCGCACTCACCGCCACCAGACGAAGGGGAGAGAAACCAAAACCCCGAAGAGGAGCAGGTTTGGGCAGCCCCGATGCAGGTGGACGTGAGGCGCGCCTCAAGAACCCAGCATCTTCCATCGCATTTGACCGCCTGAGGACCAACGTTGTCCGGGGTTGCTGCCCCGGCGTCCAGAACCCGACTACACCCCGTGCAGCAACCGCCTTCACCCACTTTCGAGGCCGCCGCCTTGACATCCTTCCTCTGCTTGACTGAGACAGATCTGCGCCTCAGAACTCCAGATCGGCTGCCTAGACAACCAAAACGCGACCCGGGACTGCCGCCCTAGCATCCAACGCTGTAGCAACGCTGGCGAGAAGCTAGCGAGCCAAAGTCACACGCACGGGGAAGGGAGGCGAACGACTGCACCAGATCTGCAGCCGAAAACGCCTCCAAGAAGCCCGCCGTTCGCCGGCCCAATCCGGTGCCCAACCACCCGCCGACGCCGGATCCACCTCCGGGCTTGGCCACCAACGCTCGGCAACACCAGAACCTACCGCCGCCTCCGCCAGCCAAAGACCGCGCCGCCGGGTGGTGCTGCTGCCCCGGCCTTCCAGCGCCACGCCCGGCATCGGCAGCAGCCGTCGCGGGCCTCCGCGCACCGTTGCTGTGAGATTCGCCGCAAAAAGCCACGGGAAGGCCCCGCAGTCCGCCGGGCGAGCTTAGTCTGCCGGGATCCTCCAGCAACGGGGAGAGGAGAGGAGGGCTGGAGGAGTGGGGGCGGCGGCTAGGGTTCCGCCCGAGCAGCCACTCAAATGGTCCTAAACCACTCCAGTTTTATTTTTATGTTATCCTTGCTTTATGTTTCTGCCGTACACTGTGGTTAGCCTGCGACCCATATAACTGCATTGATGTTCTCCTCTTAGAATAGTTTGTAACAAATGTATAGTCGGGGAATTCTATTTCTTGGTAGCTACAAATTGACGAACTTATTTAGTATAGCTTTTTTCATTTAATTCTTTGATCTGATACTCCCTCCTCGGTGTGAGTTGGGGAGCTTGTCTTCCCTCAGGTTTTTTCCTTTTCTTGTTTTGTCTCGGGGAAACTTTGTTGTTTCCCTTTGTACAGTGATTCTCTTCTAATCGAACGACGGAATCGATGGTCTTTATCTTAAAAAAAAGATACTTTTTCCGTCCAACAAAAGGATGTCTCGACCTTGACTAAATTTAAATGCATCTATACACTAAGTCACATCCAGATAGATTCAAATTTTGACAAACTTGAGACATTTTTTGTTGGACGGGGAAAGTATATATTTTTTCCAACACAATATTTTTCAGCTCAGGGAAAAGAAGCCCAGGTTCTGGCGGTACAGGCGCCACTGAAGTGTCATCATCCTCTCGCCGGTGATACAACTTCTCGGTGCTCATCTAGTCTTTAATTGTCTCGTTGTAGATGTGATGCTGGATGTTGAAAAAAAACTCTCCCTGAATACTCAGGTTTTGTTGATGGCACGGTTAAGAATTGTATTCAATATTTCTAATGGGGAACAAAGAAAAGACATCTACTTAGTTAGTAGAGTTTCAGAGTTTGTATGTGTGGACGAAACTGAATGGGAGATGGCGGTCTAGCATTTTGATGCCATCTCTCTGTTTGGTTGGTTGGATGGTCTGGATAGGTCGTGAAAAGTTTGTTTTTGATGTCATCTCTCTGTTTGGTTCAGTTTGGTGGTCCTGCTGGATGTTGAACCTTGATTACTTTCCTTAAGACCATCCCTGCGAGGTCTTTTGGAGGTTTCATCTTTTCAAAACTACTAGGGAATGCAGTGAATTGATGTCGTTTATGATCCTTGATGGACGAAAAATACCTTTTTAGACATTGGTACGGTCTTTCCCTCAACAACAACAAAACATTGGCACGGTCTAACGTTTGGCTCTTGTCCCCCTTGGCCACAACAAAATATGTTGAAAAAATCGATCAACAGATCACATATGCACTCCGAAAACCGGCAATTATAAGATCACACGTACGTCCACGAGGCGTATGTACAAAGCACAAACATGTACACGAATTGAAGCCCAACAGCGGTCCGAGGTCACCGGACAAGCTAGCTAGCTAGTCTGCGACGCCAACGAGATCGCGGCAGGCTTGGCCGGCGGGTACCCGATCCCGTGGCGCCTGGAGGGGAACACGACAAAGAAGCCACTGGCGAGGGCGCCGATGACGACGGGCAGCGCCATGACCAGCTGCTTCTGCTGCGCCCTGAGCGCCGGGTAGAAGCACGCCACCGTGTTGGCGTCGGCCAGCAGCGCCACCGCCGCGAACACGACCACGGAGAAGGCCGCGTGCGCGAAGTCCGCCAGCCGCAGCCGGTACCTGGAGAAGTCCCTCCCAGTACCGTCGTCTCCTCCGCCAGCGGCAAACGGCAGGAGGCCCCTGGCCGTGACGAGGCCGTACCGGGGCTTCCCGTCGGCGCCGGCGTAGCTGTCGGTGAAGGCCGAGAAGGCACAGGACGCGGCGCAGAGCGCGAGGAGCACGGCGGTGGCCGCCCTGTTCCCCACGCCGCACGCGCCGGCGTTGGTCACGATCGGGTTCAGCACCTCGTACACGATCACCGTCGACGTCGGCAGCAGCTTCAGCACGTCGCCGATGCTCCCGAACGTCGTGTCCGCCATGGCGCCCACCTTGCTGGCGGTGCTCGCCGTGGGCGCCGGCGCCGGGCCTGTGGTCGCTGCAGCTGCTGCTGCCATCAGCTAACTATAAGCCAGCTCGATCTCGATCCCTCGCCAAAGTCAAAAGCTTAGCTCTTGTGTATTTATAGGGCCGGCCGGACACTTGGGCGTACAACAGATCCATGGGGGCTTTGGGAAACAGATTGCTTAATCAGTTAATCTGAGAGAAAACTGTACGTAGCTTGTTCAGCCTGCAAACTGGAGTTATTCAAAATGTGACAGTGACCAAATGGAGTCAGTTCCTTGTGGGGAGGAACGAAAGAAATGGTCATCGATCTTAGCTATATATCGTCTCGATCGTGCTGGCGTGCAACTGACAGTGCTTTGTCACCAGTAATATTATACTTACTGAACGATGGTTTAAAAATGAATAGTGCGAGTTGTATCAGGTCGTCGCATGTATGTTTGAAATAACCAATTGGTTAACCAGTGGCCAAATGATTGATTCGAACCATGCATGTTCAGTTCTGAAAGCTGCATTATTATCATCTTTGGTCATATGCAGCTGTTGCTGTAATACTCCGTATATGGTTTCTATCTACATGGCTGAGACTATAAGAGCGTGTTGCAATGCTGCTTGAGTTTTAGCTGACTGCGACCATGCTTAGTTTGGTAATCTTTAAAGGAACTCCAGCGACTTAGCTGGCCCTGGCATCAATCAACACCGTACCTATCAGACGTTCAAAAAAGAGAAGAGAAAACGTACCTATCACTATGAGGACGGAACGGAAGCTATTGACAAAATTCATCCACTTTCATTCGACGCGAAACAGCCTTTAACATTTTTTGCCGTAAACTCCCGGTATAAGCACAAAAAAAAAAAGCGTAAAGAAACCTCTCTCGCTTGGGGCGTGGGAAGCGGTGGGGACCCCGGTTCTACAAATTGTGGCACGACAGTTATGTCTCGAAGGGTTGTTTGATTCCTCGATGGCGGCATCCGGTGCAAGCTAGAGGATATCGATGGCGGGTGATCGTCTAGTCGTTGCTATCCAGGACTAGTGGATTTTATTCTGTCTTCGTGTTTTGAGATGGCCTGGCCTTGGTATCTTGGTGCCTCTTATCCAATCGGTGAGGCTCCACCAACTTCATCGAGGCCTACTGGTGCTATATCTCACCGGGTATGTCTATGCTAGATCCAATCGGTCTGGCTGGACCTAGGGTGGTCATCTATACCTCTTCATTGTCTTCTCGTCTGAAACGGCAGTCTATTTTTTATATCACCGTCACCAACATTTTTTTCCTCCGACCAATGAGTTACAAGGTGCTACGTCAACAACCAGACTCCGACGTGGTTGGGAGTTCTAGAAGCAGCATTAAGTTTTGCTCATGTTGCGGCACCGACGACGTTTAAGATGCTGTTTTTCTTCCCAAGGACTTCTCGTTGGCAAAAATTTTTAAAATGATACTACAAGGGTTGGTTGATTTAATGTATGCCTTTGATCTTCTCGTGAAGAAAATGGCATCAATGATGCATCCCTCACGCAAAAAAGAAAAGTCTTTAATTCTTGACAAAAAATATGCTTAATTTTTACGGTCGCTTAAAACAAAATGCACAGTTAAACCTACGAGAAATTGACTCACCTACGATGAATTCCCATCCTATTTGCGTACGTACGACACTGAGGGATACTCCAATACTCCATGCAATTAGGTGTTAGCATGGGCATTGTACGGCATGCAAATCAGGGGATCAAATTGTGTGGTATACTTGACATAAAAACCAAATTTTCGTCATTTTTTTAACATAAAACCAAACCACACGCGCGATTAATTACTGATACCGGTTGTCCCCGTAAACGTACAGGAGCGGTCGTTCCTATTTCGTTTCTCCATCGGTCCGGTAACTTGGCGGACGCATTACGTCCCGGGCCCGGCCAACGTGTGCCTATAAAGACCGATCAGCGGCGCGCACACCCCCGTCAGGACACGATCGAAAACGTAACAAACAAGCAAAACGAAGGCGCAGCCAAAGATGCAGATCTTCGTGAGGTCGATCTGTTCGAACAAGACCATCACCCTGGACGTGCTGGAGAGCCGCGACACCGTCGGCAGCGTCAAGGCCAAGATCCAGGACGTGGAAGGCGTCTCTCCAGGCGAGCAGCGCCTTGTCGCCGGCGGCACTACTACAGAAAGTTTTATCAGTAACGATCGAAAAACAACATCAGTAACGGTCGGACCCACCGTTGCTAACTTCGTATTACTGATGATGGGTATCATCAGTAACGGTCGCAGTGACCGTTACTGATGTATATACACATCAGTGGCGGGCGGGCCGACACGACCGTTTCTGATGTATATATCATCACTAACGATACATTTTCGGTATTAAAAAAATAATTAAAACCACAGAAAATACACAGAATTGCATATACAACACAACACAGATTGTATATACATCACAGCACATAAAAATACATATAAAGCCGCATCACATCACAGCACAGCACATCACATCATTTAAACCATACAAATGTATATAAAGCCGCATCATTTAAAACATATAAAGAATACAAAAGTATCTCACTTCACGACACTGATTACAAAGTGTCAAAATTTCATAGAAGCATAATTACAAAGTGTCAAAATTTCATAAAAGCATATAAAGAATACAAATGTATCTCATTTCAAACTAGGTCCTAATGTTGTGGGTGAACTCTAGACACCACTTGTTCCACGCGTTCGTAGAAGTCCCCACTAGGCTTGATGACCTCATTGTTGATGAGATGGACGAACTCTCTTTGAATGTTATACACGACCCATTTAGTTCGGTGTCCCATTGTCATTCGGAGCCGCCAGTACTCTTCCATCGCCGCGACTGACCCCTTCCACTCAGGCTTGAACATGATGGCATTCTCCATAAGGATGTGACAACAGTACTAGCCACATAACACACTGCTGGGAACTGATGAAGCTCTTGCATCTCTCTGAACACGGCATGCAGGGAATTTTCGGTGACCATCGGTCTTCCAGGATAGTAAATAAGCACCCGGTCAAACTCCCTAGCCACGAAATAGGATCCGTCTTCGAATCTCTGGCCTTGACGGGGGTTCTTTATGAGAATGTCAGGCCTATTGTCCTCCCGAACTCCAGTTATGTCAGTCACATAGTGCATCTCATCTTGAGTGACATTGGAGGACTCCTTGATGGTCTTGTCGCCGCGCTCCCTCTTTTTATGCCTCCTCTTATTGTCCCATGCCTTTTGCTCATCTGCCTTGTACTTGTCATCGATCTTGCGGCCACCCATGGACTCAGCGGCACCCAAGAGAGAGAAGGTAGGAGGGACGCTTCCAGCCTGTGCCGATCCTGTGGTCTGGCTATCTTTGAGCTGTGCAGGCATCGACATTGCCCGCTCTTCATCTCCGCCGGCATCGGCAGGAGGAAGTATCATAGGGGAAAGGCTGACACGATGATCGGGCCCACAATTCACATAAATGAAGCACTTGGTGTATATAGCTAAAATCATAAGTAAATCGCATGTATATAGCTAAAATCTTACTCTTTGTGAAATTATGTAGAGCTAAATTTATGAACTGCATCACGCAAACATGTATATTGCAGCATCTAAATTATGTAGAGCTACATATATAACTAAAATCTTAAACATGTATAAATCATGCTCTTTAATTCAAATCAGCAAGGAGCACATGAGCACATCATACAACATTTGTAATTTCAGTGAACCCTAACACTTGTAAACAGGGGCAGAAGCAGCAATTCCTAACCCTAACAGTGAACCCTAACCCTAACCCTAACAGTGAACCCTGACCCTAAAATTCAACCCTAACCCTAACAGTGAACCCTAACCCTAACAGTGAGAGGGAGGCAGAGGGAGCGCGCACCTTGTGGGTCGAGGAAGACGGCTCGGTGGCGCGGGGTCGACGGCGGGGAAGAGGAAGACGGCTCGGTGGTGCGGGCTCGGGGACGGCGGAGGAAGACGGCGAGGAGGTCGCGGGCGAGGACGCCGGGGAGGTCGCGGGCGAGGTCGGCGGCTGCTCCGAGCGAGGACGACGAGGCCGTCGGCAGCGGGCTCTGGTCGAGGACGGGGAGGCGCGGGCTCGGGGAGGAGGAGGAAGACAGCGCGGAATCCGGCGCGGGCTCGGGGCGAAGGAGGAAGGAGGCGAGGACGAGGCCGTTGGTGGCGGGCTCGGGGCAACGCGCGGGGTCAACGGGCGAAAATTGGGCAGAGCTTTGCTAGGGTTAGCGGGGCGCCCACTGCTGGTCTCTCAGTTAGGGGAGGACGCGCAGGCGAGAATGAGACCCGACCGTTTCGGCGTCTTCTCTTATATACCCTACGTACATCAGTAACGGGCGGGTAAGGGAGCCGACCGTTATTGATGTGCCTATACTCATCAGTAACGGTCGCGCTAGGATGCGACCGCCACTGATAAGCTCTTTCGAGCAATGCCCAACCTCTCATCAGTAACGGTCGCGCTGCTGTGCGACCGTTACTGATGAGTATAGGCACTCATCAGTAACGGGTGAATGACAGGCCAACCGTTACTGATGATTATACTTACTAGTATTTCAAGTTTGATGAAAAAAATCATGCATTCGTCTAGTATTTGTACACCACATCATGTCTTGTGTAGTATTTGTACATCATGAAATTCACTAGTAATCTGTGCTAAATTAAATTCAAAAAATTCATCACATGCATACACAAAAGTATATGGATCACACATAATTTCACTTAGTACATTACAATGTGACTACTGGTGCTTCTCATTCCTTCGGTGAGTCATAACTTGACTCCTCGCAGAACTGCTTCTGAGATAGGGTTTTTGTGGTATTTTCTCGTTCTCGCTCCCGTCACTTCTTCTTTTCCCTCTCCTTTTCCTCGTTAATATCGTGTGTTCCGCTTCTTCGTCATCTGCGGCGGTCGTCGGATCATGGAAACCTTTGTAGTCTTCTTGTGAAGTAACTCCGTCCACTCCAACAATGCATCTTTTCCCTCTTCTTACTACGACGCGGCCTTTATTTGCCGGGTCGTCTATGTAAAAATACCTGCTTGTTTATGGGACTATATGGTTGTTAATTTGTTCCTACACATGTATGCAATTGACATGTCCCATTGTCTTCAGGTGCTATGCTCGTCTAGCTCCCAAAGCTACGAACTGTCGGAGGTGCCGCAGCAACCAGGTGAACCTCAAATGTCCCTGTCATTTAAAACAAAATCATATCTGAATGTTCTTTATTTCGTGATATTTTTTTAGTACTACATGCATGTATGCTTAATCTTATCTATTTTTGCAACTTGTAATCGTAATTGTACTCATTTAGTTGACACAGTACTGTTGCGCGGAAAGAAATTGTCACATCGACTCTTCTGTTTATTTCTTTGATCTCATGGATTTTGCGCCGTTCTTTTCAGTTGAGCCCGAAGAAGACATTTGGACATCACTACTAGGGGTTCAATACCTTCGAGTGTCGGTGAATCGAACCTTCAATGATACATCGAGCTTCCACGTTTTACGTTTGTGTCAAATGTCCTGTTAGGAGTTAGATCCTTGGTTATTCTATTGAATAGTTGAGGTTGTCTTTATGACGCATGTTCACCGCTAAAGAGTTACGAGTAGTATAATTAGCAAGGTAGCTTGTCTCTGTAATGAGCACCTAGTATGTCATTTTCCTTTCTTCTACTCCCTTGTAAAGCTCTTGTTAGACAAGCCGAATCTTGACTGATTACACTGTTGAACACTTGCTACTGATTTCAGGGCATGCTAGTTAATATTTCAGTGCGACTCTTCTAGTTGAATGTGCACTGTGCTGCCACAGGAAGCATAGCGATTAAATCTGAGCCGGGAGTTACAACCACATTACTACTTCGCCAAAAAAAACACAGAAGTCGACATATTACCTGATTTAAGCACAAATGCATGAACATCACTGAAACCAGAAGAAAGCGCATTTGCCTTCATAGCATTTCCCTCTGTTGCTTTTTCCGCACCTTAACCGTCCGATCTAGGAGCAGACCCACCCAACCGTCCGATCTGTTTGTCTCTAGAAGCCTCTCAGCCTCCTCCCCGCTGCCAGCGGCCAGCCTGCCAAGTGTGGGGCCTACTGCTGACCTGACAGCCGAACGGCATCTGTATGGGCCGGGCCGGAGTTATTTCCACATGGGCCGAAGGCAAGTATCGCCGTCTAGTGACGGCAAACGCTAACCGTCCCGGTAAAGCTGGGCAATTAACGCTAGTAAAGGTCTCACAGGCAGAACGAATTCGCGATTCGCGCGCCACCATTAGAGCGCCGGACTCCCAACTCCGGCAGGTAGGGTTTCGGTCCTTGCCCAGCGGGTGGGCGTGGCGCGCCGCCTATATAAAGACCGCTCCCTCCCTTCCGCCGCCATCACCATCTCCTCACTCCAGTACACGCGCGCGATCCGGAGTCAGGGGCTAGAGGCTAGAGCTCGGGAAGGAGGGGAAGCAGGGAGAGCCAAGGCAAGTAGAGGTTCGAGGTAGAGGAGATGCAGATCTTCGTGAAGACACTGACGGGGAAGACCATCACCCTCGAGGTCGAGAGCAGTGACACCATCGACAATGTCAAGGCCAAGATCCAGGACAAGGAAGGTACTGGAAGTTCTGCCCACTTCGTTGCCTTACGTTTCCATGGCGTCTCGTGGAGGGAGATCGAATCCACCGTTGCGTATCTGGGTTTGGTTCATTTGCTTTGTGTTGTGTTGTCGATCGCAGGCATCCCTCCGGACCAGCAGCGCCTTATCTTTGCCGGGAAGCAGCTGGATGATGGCCGCACCCTGGCCGACTACAACATCCAGAAGGAGTCCACTCTCCACCTCGTGCTGCGCCTCCGCGGGGGTAGCAGCATAATCGAACCCAACCTCCGGGCCCTCGCACAAAAGCACAACCAACGCAAGCAGATCTGCCGCAAGTAATACATAAACCCCTGCACTGTTCTCAAATTAGGCAGCTTTTGCTGATATACCAGGATGTGCGACAGTTTCAACTGTCTAACTTATAATTAAAAAAATGCTGTTTTTTTGGTGTGGTCTTGCATGTATGTAACTTGTTGGGTATGCTAGATACAGTATGTTTTATGATTTACTTAGTAAAATAGTGACAGATTAATTTGGATTGATGTGCCGTTTTTGTTTTTATCCCTTGGATCATGATATTAACATGTGATAGTTGATAAAACCCCACCTTTACCATCAACCAAACCTTGCTTGATTTTGTTCTGCAGTCATTCCTCACAAGTGGCACATGATTTTTGCCTGATTGCTTGGTTTTCTGGTTGTTGGCTTGCAAAACTGCTGAGTTAATTTAGCCTGCCATTTGTGGATTTGCCATATGAGAAAAAAAACACGCTTACAGGCGAATTTGTATTTCAATATCACCGTTTCCTGCTAGTGTTCTGATTCTTCTGTTAATGATATGTCATGTATGCGTTTACATTACCGACATTTGGTAGCCGGGTGCTTAATTGATCAGTTGCACGAGTTAAGTATATGGATCACAACTCTCAAGACAGGCTTTCTTTTGGCCTGCCATTCATGCATGATCAAATGTTTGTCCCTTACCTTGTTTAGAAGATAACTCGTGCACAGGATTTTAATGCTCGTTATCTGTGTGGCTAACTTTTTCACCATTTTATGTTTTAGGTGCTATTCCCGCTTGCCCCTCAAGGCTCAGAATTGCCGCAAGAAGAAGTGTGGCCACAGCAACCAGGTAAATCCATGTTCTTCACCTTAGCAATATGATTTGTGATGCTCGTCTCACTGTTATTGTCATTGTATTCTAGTTACACATATAGCATTTTTTCCCTTAATGGCTTCTCGATCTACTTATGTCTGCAGTCTGCTTTAGACGGGAATTTGTGCTTATTTGTACTGCACATGTGTATTTGTGAGATATTTCTAATACTGGCAGCCCACGAAATAAGTTCTGTACCCACGTTCAATATTTTTAGCATACCCTTGATCTAATTTATGTTCACCAACAAACTCTTTTTAGCTGCGGGCAAAGAAGAAGTGCAGGTACTGCTGAAGTGCAAGCATCGGTTGGATCAGTTGTTACTTGTCTCAGCTTATCAGAAATGTTGGAGTTCTAAGTTTTAACTATCTTACTGTAATGTCTTGGTGGATGTTGAGCACCGTCTTTTGAATACTTGGCTATGTTTGGATGCATGCCTAAGACATGATATCTTTTGAATACTCGGCTATGTTCGGATGCATGTTTAAGACATGAATGTAATATGGTACTCACCTCAACTCTTTTGGCTGGAGTGAGCACTTATCTAATTTCTATATATGCTGTTTATTTTCTACCTTGCATCGCCGGCTCACCTTGGTATTTTGTGTTGCTTTTGCTGGGTCATACACCAAATCCGATCTGGCTATGAGATTTCTAGTTGGCTTTTTGTCAGGGTCAAAACTGTGATCTCAAATGTCCAAATCAGTATAGCCAGGTGAGGGCATCGTACATATGAGAGTTCTTGTAGTTTTCAGCCCAAAATGTTTTGCTAGGTTGTGAAGTTGATGCGATGTGGTGCCCTGATGACCCTTGTGAAGTTCAATCTAGCTTGCGTACTATGCGGATCGTTTGTTCAGTTACGTGCAATGGCTACTGGATGTTGAGCGATCAAGGATTGCCCATTCGGACACTTTTCTGTCTGGATGAATACTTGCCTGCTCAGCTGCCATGCGCGCTGGTGCCTGGTGCTGCTGTTTTTGTTATTTTGTCGGGGTTTTCTTGGCGATTTGTTTGTTGATGCTTTACGCTGCATGTCATGGCATGGATATGCCAGGCAGCCAGGGCCTTATCAGGCATGTCGTCTTCGTAGGGAGCATGTTGGTGGGTGGTACGGGTTCTAGGAAGGCACTTGTTTGTTAATACCCCGATAATCTTGATCTGTGCCAATGATTGTTCTTTGTTGATTTTGTTAGCTTCATATGTCGTCTATTCTTCTGAGTTCTGATTCGGTATTGAAGAGCTTACGAGCCTTTGAACCCCAGGTCTCACCCTTTTTCCAAGGTAAATCTTGATTTACAAAATAACTCATAAAACCTACATCTCTATACCTTCGACGGCAAATTATAGATCAATTGTCCAGGTGTGTCTTCTTTTTAACTTCCCATGTATGGGTGTTCATTGTTCACAAAGGACTTCTGTGTTGAGTGTAGAAACAAGGAAAACGACACCAGACAGACCTGGGAACATACATGTAAAAAAAATAGGTGAGAGAAGCTAACCGTCCAGGATGGGCTTTGCATGTCCACAGAACCAGTCTAGAGCTTACCTAAATTCTAAGTGTACAATAAATACAATAGTAACAAAAGTAGTGGCAGTGACAAGGAATGAAAGCAAACCTAGTATAACTATCGACACTCAGTACAAGTTTCATGTAGAAAATTTTCACCAGTGTTTCTCAGCTGTTCTAAACTTCTAGACCAACAAACTTGTACAACATGCAACAGTTCAAAAAAAAAAACTTGTACAATATGCAAAATAATTACGATCAGAACACTGCTTCTATAAATTTGTCTATTTCCAACGGGGAAAGGTATGCTAGCCACAAGGTGTGCCATTGCCAATGCGTGGTAAACGAATAAACATGACATTAATCTTGATGAACCTGCAGCTTAACATATTGCTTTCCAGTAGAAAATACCAAGTCAGAATTGATACATCAACATGAATGAGCCGGAGAGGAGTTTGCTAAAGAATGAAGAGAAAATAATTTTTGTCAGTCAACATTAAATGCCAATGCTGAGAAAACATGGAGTCACTCGAAAATGAAGTTGAAAGGACAAAATAGTAATTTGTCAAGAATTTGATGTGCTTCAAAACTGTAAGACCAACCATTTAACATCACTTATTAAGATCCTCAATACTATGAATAACCTTGTCTATTTTCAATGGAGGATGCAGAATGCTTTTATATAATTTCTGCAGATGAAAAACAAAATCCATAAGAAAGACCACTTAGGCATTATTTGGCACTAGTGTTTCTAGAGTTTTATCCCCTCGGAACTCAAACACCTCATGCCTCATTTTTGTACCAATTAAAAACACCTCGTACTAGTGTTTCAGGGTTGGAAAGGGGGTTTGAGAGTATTTGGTGAACACCCAATCCCCTAAAATACCCAATACATTAGTGACTAAAATTACATTAGTGCCAAACAAGGCCTTAGTTATGTTGCTATACTTTTAAAAGTTAGTTTAAAAAAAACGGAAATTATGTAGAGCAAGAGAGAAAGGGAGATATGAACATTGTTAGTCAAAGCCAGCAGCCATGTATAAAAAAATGATTGAATTTTGGACTGTGGATAAAAGAATTGCAATAGTAATGTTACAAAGAAAAAGAAAAAAAACGCTACAAACTTGTCTGAGAGACAATGTGATCGAACCCTGGGACTTTTTCTTGGCTGCCTTGAAGAAGCACGGCTCTTTTAGGGTTGGACAGCAGCAGCTGCTGCATGTCCTTTGGGAGGACACTGAATGCTACTTGGAGATCTGTCTTCAGTTTCTGACATGCTGCTGTTGACTCAGCAGAAGCTGTTCCAGAATTCTGGACAGCAAACAATGGAAAGAGAAAAGAATCAATCATCAGGACATCCATTTTCTACAAAACAAAGAAGGCGGAATAGGTATGTTGAACAAGTCAACTGAGAAGATATTCCTTCTTTGATCTCTACATGCTGAAACATTTGAACATACAAATTGAAAATAATAATTAAACAATGCCAATGCTATCTTGCAGCAACGGACTATATCACGGTGGTTAGTACAGTGAATCATGATTCTTGTGGTCATGCTATCAGAATTCAAGAAAGAATTACTCATATATGGTATGGAAATCTTCAGTCTAGCAAGCACAGGAGAGAGGGGATGGTAGGCTAGTAGACAGGTCTTATTACTGTATTATTTTCTTTTCTTCTTTAGCATCCTAATCTAATGGAGGTACTACCACAGGTGGTTATGCACAGGATAAAGACAGAAGAAATCCCCGATGGCAAATGCACAAAGCCGGGGATGAGATAAGTTCATATTACAACCCTAAACTAACCACGGAGTTTAAATTACCCCCGTGAACTCCAATACCGGTTAGAAAACAAGCTTGAACTATTCATACCGTTTAAATTACCCCCCCCCCCCCAACCCAGTCAAAAGATGGTTTTAACAAACTTAGCAGATTTTGACCGGGTCAACTAACGTTTTTTTAGTCCAGAAAATTTTGTAAAAGATGGAGAAAATAAAAAAAATCATGTTCTCGACCTACTGCCTAAATTTCAGCTTCAATGGGCAAACAATCAGTAGAATATGACATATTTTGTTTCACGCTGAAATTTTGAATTCAAAAATAAATGTTCCCAGAAAAAATTGAAAATTTTACAGAAAATATGTTGTCGTTAGCCTACTGTTAAAATTTCAGCGCATTTCGACTAAGGATTGATGAGAAAATTTGGCAGCCAACTCGGTCAAAACCTGTCACGTATGCTAAAACCATCTTTTCACTGGGTGAGGGGGGTAATTTAAACAGTATGAATAGTTGGAGGTTGTGTTCGAACCAGAATTGGAGTTGAGGGGGGTAATTTAAACTCTGTGGTTAGTTCAGGGTTGTAATATGGACTTATCTCGCCTGGGATTCATTAAACTAAAACCTGATTCATATACCAGAATAGTCCATACTCAAAATGATCAAATCCTAGTAATATGGTTAATCTTATGTCCATAATAGAATCTAATTTAAAGCACAAGCACCAACCGATTGAAATAAGTTTTACAACACAAAATCGCCGCAATGCTTTTTTTCTTGCACACACGTCTAAATGCGTGCCATTTATTAGAAGAACGGTGAGAAAGCACAAAGGTTACAAAGCTAAAGCACCTAAAACCAATGAAGGAAAACCAAAACAGCTAAGCTAAACCAAAACCCTACAAACTAAAAAAAGAAGAAGAGAGCAAAGACAAAAGCCAGAAAAAGCAACTGCTAAACTACAAATACAACGAACTGCTGCTCCTGTTGTAGTTTTCAGGTGAAACGTTCCTATAGGTGTGCATGACGGTATTAGCCTATTACCAAGTAGGAGCCTCATTCCTATAGGTATGTTCTGCGTGACTTATTAACAGCGTGCGTGATTAAATGGAAGAACAAAATTCATGTCCATTTTAGTATTATGTGGCAACTCACAGTGGTCCGTAAAACTTTTTCAGAACCTAAGCTGTTCAAAAATAAACTATAAAATCATTATTGCAACATAACACTGCAGATGTTTTAGTTCCTAAAGCTGGATATGTCATACGCGGAAAGGATAATTCAACCAAATCAAGTCCACATAGTACCAGGCATAACTGCTCTATGTTGCATCCTACATCACCAATAAGAGTTCAAATTTAAGTCTCATTTTGCTATGGATCTTGGTAGGTAACTAACAGGGGTAGGGCACTTGTCTTCTTCTAAAACCACAGGTCCTAATCCCTATTGTGGTAGAAAGGGTCCTACACGGATACGCCTCTTTCTGCTGCTCAACTAATTTAAAGATCTCCTCTCCTAGTGACTATTATATTACTTCCTTAATTTCCTCTTTGTTCCCATCTAACTCAGGTGTTTTTCCTGCTTTGTTTGCTCCTAAACCCCGTAACAGATTCAGGCAGCCCTTCTCGAAGGACAAAACAGTATGATAAAAATTGACAAGTCTTAGTTATGCCTCTATACTGATATTGTGAGTTGTTCCTGGGCTTATCTTTGTCATAAGAACATAGGGCCATTAATGATTATCTGACTTAAATTTCCACAGTTAATTGCTAGATAAATGTCTAGACATGCAATGTTGAATACTGTTTTCGTTAGTGATAGTTAACTTAAGAAAGTATCAGAAAAAAAAGAAAATTACCTCCATCTCTTTGAGAAGATATCGCTCAATAACATTAAAAGAATCAATCCTCTCCAACTCAGACATCTTTGACATTAACTTTTCAATGTCAACATTCATGCGGGCTTGCTTCCAGAGCCTCTGTTGATCTTGCTCTGCAGCTGAACGTCTTTGTCGGAACCAAGGCATGAAGTTAGGGCCTTCCAAGAACTTCCTGATAAGTATAAATGAAAAACATAGCTCATAATTGCTCATTTTCCAAGTAGTTCAAACTTCAATGAGTAAATTGTTTCGCCAAACAAATATACTAGCAGCTCACCTATATAGATCCAACCAATTGGATCTCATCCTTTTGGACAAAAATTTCCCTGGGCCTCTAGCAGCCAAACCATTGACAAACTCATCTGCATGAAATGGTGGAAGTAATGGTGGATCAACAAACGGAGAACTCCCTTCCAATGGTGTGGTGGTTCTCAAATATGGCCCAAAAGGGGCTAAGAAGTTTGTTGTTAGCTCCAAGAAATGCCGTCGCAAAATCTCGTTGTTGACAACCGACATGGACTCCTCAATCCTCGGTGAAGCACCAGCATCAATAAGCCTATTTAGAACAGACGTATCTGGCTTTGTGGTTGTCACATATGTGCTCCATAGTGCCTCTCTATGCTCTGTCATGAGAGAAAGAGGGCCTTCTCTTCTCAACTTGATGGAATTCAATAGACCAGTTGGAGAGAACTTATTGATAGCAAGCTTGTCAAGCTTGAGCTTCCCAGGCGTCCCATTGGCTCCATTTGCTGATGCTGGCGATTGACCACCCGCTGGGAGCACCCTAGTAGAATTTGGATTCGGGCTTCCCACAGACACAACATTGGCAATGCTCTTAAGACTCCTCAAGAAAAACAAGTTTGTCACGCCAAGCACCATCGGCGGGAACACTTCGCCTTCTGCAAGTGCATTCAGGCGAGCAAAATCTGGATCATGAATAGTAAAATATGGCCGGAAATCCACACTGTACAAAATTGGAGCAACAAGGCTAACAAGCCCAGCCACAGCCTCAGAGCATTGAGGGGGCGATGGGGCGACAACCAGTATGGGTTCGCCAACCACCATGAGCTCCCAGAGCGTCCACAGGTGGAGGAGCAAGCCGCGAAAGGCGGCAAACAGGTCGGCATCGTGGAAGAGCCCGTATGGCACCGAGGGGTTCGCCGGTAACAGCGCTGGTGGCGGGCCGGGGTCGTCAGCGGCAGGCGGGAGATGCACTCGGAGAGCAGCACTGCCAATGGGGAGCTCCATGGGGCACCCAGGGGCTGGCGCGGGCCAGGCAGCAACATGTGATGCCACCATCGAGAGAGCGGTATGGCCGATGTCGAAGCAGAGAGGGCCGAGGATCTGCAGCAGCAGCCGGAACAGGGACGAGTAGGGCGCGTGGGAGAGTATGACGACAGACTTCTGCTCGCCGCCGCGGGGGAGGCGCTCGTCCTGGCGCTGGCGGTTGAAGACGAAGCCGTAGAGGAAGCCGCGGCGGGAGGCCCCGGCGGAAGCGGAAGGAGAAGGGTCCGGGATGCGGAAGGAGAAGAGCGAGTCGTGGACGGAGGAGCGATGGCGCGGGAGGTGGTGGGACATGGAGTCGGGGAAGGAGGAGAAGGCGACGAGGCGGTCGAGGCCGCCGTGGGCGAGCGCGTCGGGCGGGAAGCAGGCCTCCACGAGCTGCCCTCGCTCCAGGTCGAACCGGATGACGCAGAACGCCCGCGCCCACCGCGCCAGCGCCGCCGCGTCCGCCTCGGCCGCGTCGCCGCGCAGCGAGACGGACGGGATCCGGTTCATCCTTTTCCCCGCGGCTGCTGTTGGCGAAACGGATTCAGCTTTCCGGGAGATGTCCGTGGGGATATGTATGGAGACGCGCGGCCGATTAGGGACGCTGTTGTTGGACTTGGGTTGGGAGGAGCGACGCCGCGGCAGGCGGCGGCGCAGACAGCCGCGGACGGGCTGGGCGAGGAAATGGGGAAAAGGTCGCGGGCGGATCGGACGGGGCTGCCCGCCGTGATCTCCGACTGCTGGGGATGATCTGCCTGGCTGGGCTGGGCTGTGCGTGAGCGTGGATTGGCGTGGCTTTCCGGTACAGTTCTGTTTTGTTGCTTGGCGACTTGCCGTTACGGGTGTGGCGTACGTGTTCGGTTACACCACTCGTCTCGGTTCATAAGTCATAACCTGTTTTATTGGAAGTGTGAGGCAACATATTTCGACATAGCCCTTCAGATGCATATATAGTTTAACATGTTATGCCATCTATTTATATGGCCAGTTTTTTTCGGTTTTTTGGACCGGCTTCTTCGAGAAATTGTCCTCCCGCAGCTTTTTGAAGAAGCCGCCGCCTAAATTTGATTATGTTATCAACCTAGTTAGGTCTAAACTAATTTAAAAGTCTAGCTAACTCTATGATGCGGTTTCTCCAGGAAGTTAAGTGAGAGCAGCTTCTAGAAGCAGCTTGAAGCCATATATCTGTTTGAATTTTGTGTGCTTAAAGTCACTGCAAACCAAAGAGTCTTGGATGATGACACAGTGCCTAGCCTATCGCTAGGTGGGATGCATCGTGCATCACAAAACAACCAAAACCGTTGTATTACGCGTAATCTTTACTCTTACAAAAGACTTGTGGTCATCCGTTTACTCCGCCGAGATTATTTTTTACCTTGCTCTGTTCACTCAACCGAGATTACTGTCTAGCTTGTTAAGAAATAATTGTAATTGGCACACATTCTGTGTGGTACATATATACTACGATCTCATGCTTGCTATTTAGTAAAAATTGAAAAATACATAGACATGAATATTTGCACAACTCATGTAAGACAATACATCTTTTAATCCGTAGCAACACACATGTATTTAGCTTTTATTTAGAGTCACATGTATTTAGTTTTTTTTTCTTTTCAAAACAACGATTTGGCTTTATTTCATAAAAGAAAGTGCACTAGATCGACACAAATTGAGATAAACATAAATGAAGATCATCGACAAAACTATGGTCCTTCGAAATCAACGCCATTAGCATCCAACTTTCACATTTTCACAATCCTCCGGGTATTTGGTGACGAAATTTGCAGGATACCATCTTTGCACAAGCTGCACTAACTTCATAGATTTTGGAGATTTTGAAAAGCCGGATGAGTCGTCCACCGCAAATGGTGAGACTTAAAATCGTTGAACGCATCATGACCGGGACACACCCTTTCAAGGCAAGCCGTGAAATTGCTACTTTGTCAATGAATCTACAAGGAGAAAAAAAAGCCAAAACACCAAAAAGAGCCACGAGAATCACTGACTGCATGGAGTGAGCCATGCCTACACTAGAACAGTGACGGAGCGAGGACACGACTCCCCTATACGACGTCACCTTCGCCGTGAAGATGGCACCGCAAAAAACACACAAATCTAACAAAAATTTTTTAGCAAAACTAGATGCCAGACGTTGATTCGTGGTTTTCCTCGTCTCTGATAGCCGATCTAGCGTTGAGAGACGAGGGAAACCGCGAGACATCAAACTTTCTTCGAAGACGGCGGTTAGGATTTATTCTTCTCTCCATACTTTTTTAGCGATTTCCGTACTATGCACCTCACATGTATTTAGCTTTTTTTTTAAGCGGACACATGTATCTAGCTCTGTTTTTTGGCGAATTCTCTTCCGTACTATTCACGAGGCCCAAAGGCACTGGCCCAACAAGCACCCCAACGCCCAACCCAAAGCTTTCTCGGATCCGCCGGTGTACAGAGCCGGAGGCCACTAGGCCAGCGATAATGCAGCAACCAAGAATCAACCTTGGCCTCCTCTCAAAAAGAAAAAATCAACCTTGGCCTAGATGTACTGGCACTAGCAGCTCAAGAAAAGCATCATCTCTATGAGACTATGACCCTGAGTGGACAAACAAATCAAACTAGCTCGTTAAGCCTCGCATGCGGCATGTCCAGGATGTGGGAGCAGTGGCCGCGCGTTCTTTCTGCCGCAGGGGGCGTCCCTTTCGGTTAGCAATTTGGTAGTGGTAAATTCAGGCGCCAGTTGCAGAACCCGAACTAATAGAAACCAAACAAACCGAGCCGTTGTAATCGAGAAAACCGAATGCCGACCCCCGCATGTCCAGATGTCCTCATCTACCATTGATGCAGGGGATGAGGGGATGCAGAATTCAGCAAGATACAACTAGGCACGACTTGTTGTGGATGCACCGTGTGTGTACCTGCGGGTCGTACGACGACTCTACGTGCATCGGATTCTACTGCTGATGCCGAGAAGTTAAAAGTCATTTCCATCTACTGTCATTCTGAGCACTCTATTGTGAGGGAAGAATTGAACCCGACAAATCAAAAACAGCAGGCAGGCGAAGTCGTGCTCAGCACTAGGCAAGGCATGCCCGTCTCGTCGCGGTCAGCGTCCGGCGGGCCGGCGAAGCACCTCCATTTTCCTCAGCCGGAAAAACTTCTACGGTCGTCCTTCCTTTACATTCAAACGCAGATAAGAAATCAAAGCGTGCTCTCTCTCATGGGGTCCAATGGCCGGCCGCCCGGCCCGGCCTTTCTCTCTCAAAAGCCGAAAGCAAGAAAGCTTCAGAACAACTCATCCAGCATTCCAGCCAGCCAAGCCCCCCTCTGCTGTCTCACTCATTCTCCCAGCCTTTTGAAAACTGCAACCCGCAGCCTTGATACTTTCCTTGGTCTCCCTTGGCAGCTAATTACCAGATTCCAAGCACGTCGAGACCGACGGAGAGGTCGTGTTTCTCATGTCGCCGCCGTAGCAGGGATTACCATCAGGCCATCGATCACAGAGCGCGCACGAGAGCCATGGCGAGCAGTTGCGCGGCGGCGCTCCACAGGAGGACGCACAGGGTGACGTCGGCGCTGGCGTACGCGGTGCTGGAGTGGATCCTCATCGCGCTGCTGCTCATCAACGGGATCCTCGCCTACGCCGTCGCCCGCTTCGCGGCCTACTTCGGGCTCAGGCCCCCTTGCCTCCTCTGCTCCCGCGTCGACCAGCTCTTCGAGGCGGAGGACCACGATGGTGGCGATGAGGCTTCCGGTGCCGCGCGGTGGCTCCGGGTGGCCCTCTGCGGCGCCCACGCGGCGGAGATCTCCGGGATGGGGTACTGCGTCCACCACCGGCGGATCGTCGCAGAGGCCGCCGACATGTGTGAGGGCTGCCTGCCCTCTTGGAAGAAGCAGAGGAGGAACGATGCAGAGGAGAAGGGCGCCGTGTGTTCTTGCTGCAAGGCTCCTGTAGAAATTTCTTCACGCGAGTTGGAGGATACAAGGGTACAAGATCCTGTTCATGAGAAGACAGCCGAAGAAGAAGAGGAAGACCAGGGATATGTTCTTCTGGATCAAGACGATCACGAAGAGGAAGAAGAGGAGCAGGAAGAGGTAGAAGTAGAACACCGTGAGCAGCAAAAGGAGGTGGAAGGGCAAGAACAACAAGGGGAGAAGGCGGCTGCTGTGGAGGACGAGTCCTTGGAAATCATGGCTCAGGCCGAAGAGATCACTCCCCGCGACGATCGATTGGTGCCGGTGGTGGCACTTGATGAGATGACAATTGCTGATGATTCAGGTGTTCGTTCGGATGCCGTCGAAAAGGAGGGTGCCATGAATCATACAGACGATGAGTGTGATCCAGGTGATCTTGATGTCAGAGTAGTTGTGGAGGAGAAGACGATGCTGGCTTCTTCAGTTGCAACCGCGCCTGCCATGATCGAGAATTCCATTTCCCAAGATGATGGACTGGTTGAAGATACAGTCAAAATTGGAGATCCGAGAACTGAAGAGAGCATCGTTGTGCCTCGAGGTAAGTTCTTCATTTGCTTCTGGAGCCATTCTGTTTTACTCTATTGAATTACTGCCACATCTCATGGTTCTGGTTCTGTTCCGGTCATTGAAGCAGCTCCTGAAGATGGCAACAAATCAGCAGAGGTGGAGACTAACTGTGAGGTATCAATCGGAAGCGAGATATGTGAACAGGAGGACCATGGCCATGTCAATGTCGTTCCATTTCAAGAACTGGTGGCGCTTGAGGAGCTGTTTTCTCCATTGTCAGATGCAGATGATCGGACATTGCCATTGGAAACCCTCCATTCGGTCCCAACTGAGCAAGGTAGTTCAATAATTTAGCAGTACTCTGAGATGATTTCAAATGACTACTGTGTGTACAATTTTAATTTCTTATCTATGTTCGGATCAGAAGCAAATGATACCGAACAAGAGGTGCCAGCCAGCCAGAGATTAGACGACCTATCAAATGACCAGAACGAGGATGGCGAAGACAAGACACCTGAGACACCCACCTACAGCTTTGCCACACAGAACTCAGGAAAAAGATTTTTGCTTGAAAGGAAGTTGTCACTGTCCTTATCCTTGGATGGAAGCGTATCAAGCGAGATCGAGGGTGGTGAACCTCCCACCATTGATCAGCTGAAATCGGCACTGCAAACAGAACGGAAGGCGCTCAGTGCGATGTACGCCGAGCTAGAGGAAGAGAGGAGCGCCGCTGCCATCGCGACCAACCAGACGATGGCGATGATCAACAGACTACAGGAAGAGAAGGCCGCAATGCAGATGGAGGCGCTGCAGTACCAGAGAATGATGGAGGAGCAGTCGGAGTACGACCAGGAGGCACTGCAGCTGCTGACTGAGCTGGTCACCAAGAGGGAGAGGGAGAAGCAAGAACTGGAGAGGGAGCTAGACCTGTGCAAGCAGAAGGTTCTGCGCTATGAGGACAAGGAGAGGAGGAGAATGGCAACCTTCAAAGACAATGTGCATAGCTCTAACGGCAATGGCACTTCTGTGTCATCCAGTGGTGAGGACAGCGACGAGCATTCGGATGACTACTGCGAGCTGGGCGAGTCTCCGAACAACGACAGCAATCTTCGTAGCTCGTCTGATGCTGCTCTTAGCCCGAGGAAGGATCAAGGAAACACCGATCATCTTGTCGCATTGGATGATTCCTTGACATACTTTGAGATGGAAAGACTTTCAATCTTGGAGGAGCTCAAGACACTTGAGGAGAGGCTCTTCACCTTAGAAGACGACGACATCAAAGAAACCAATGTGGGAGCTGGCCATTCCTTAGATGTTCATGAGCTGTCAGATCTCGGTCTGCATTCTCCGGAGAATGGTCTCACCAGCAACAAGGTGAAATTTGAAGGTAGAAGTTCTATCTGTAGAGGGAAGAGCCTTCTGCCACTCTTTGATGCAGTTAGCGATGAGAAGTGTGATCGTACATCATCTGAAAGAGCAGGGGATACAGAGGCTGATAATTTGACGAAACCTGTATCTATGTTCCAAAAAGAACAGGAGAGGTTAGCAATAATAGAGGAGGTTGATCATGTGTATGAGAGACTGCAAGCGCTAGAGGCAGACAAGGAGTTTCTCAGGCACTGCATCAAGTCCCTCAAGACAGGAGACAAGGGCATGTACCTTCTTCAAGAGATCTTACAGCATCTTCGCGAACTCCGGAACGTGGAACTTCATGTTAAGGATGCCGGCGATGTCCTTGCTGCAAATTCAGCATAGCAGATGAATCTACATAAATTATTGTGGTAATTTTCTGCTCCTGCAATTTTCTTTTCTTCATTTCATCATCTTGGAATCAGTGAGGCAGTGAGCAATACTTCTGTTCTGGATAAAAAAGAATAATAAATAAGATACAGAATAGTACTCTTCAAAGAAACTTATACTCCTACTTTTTTCAAAAGAAAGAAAAGAAGATAGCTAACCTGAACAAACGAAAAGTGAATTGAGTACAGGAAAGCAAGCTCAAATACAAGTATTTTTACTTTCAAATAAATCACTTTTGCTGACACTTTAGATGGTAGTACTAAATATGGATTACTGGAACAGCCCTGATGGTAACATCATATCTTCCTTAAACTGCTTTCAGATAGCTGCATTACTGTGTCGGCTTACCAACACTAATGTGCTGAAACAACTACCTTGCAGATTTAGTTGATCGGCTTTGGTGACTCGATTGGAATGGTCCAAGTACTGGATGTTGATATGGTCCCTTTGCAAGATAATTGCTTGTTTTAAGGGACGATTTGCTAGTTTGCTTGAGTGGGGCCTGAAGCAAGTCTCCCCTTCTCTTATGTGCTGGACCAGCATTGCCGGCTTTTATGAAGTGGTTGGTGGTGGCAGAAATCATTCGGCCGTCCAAAGCTGCACGGAGCTGAATCATGGTGCCAGGCAGCTCCTTAGGTGTGCGCAACACTTCAAAAGGAGAGATAGAGAAATAGAAAAATGGGAAAGGTTAGTCTGAATGGAGACGTGGGGGATTTTTTATTTGTTTCATCTTCTTCTTTTGGTTAGTATTCAGATTTGTTTTTTGCAGAGGTGGAGAATGTTCATGTTTTTGCTGTACTATCTTATATATAGTATGAAGTTGTAGGTTTGTAGCTTGTATGGTTGGTATGTGCTTCATTATTGTGCACTTTATATCCAGTTTTGATGAATCCTGTTGCATTAGCCACGGGGTTCTTTGGTCCTTGATGCTTCTTCAATACTCTATTGAATTCTCCCATCCGGTTTGCGGAGAAGCTATCGGCATAATATAGCATCTCTTTATGGTGGCATGGTAGCCAGACATAGCTCAATTATGTGGTTTTGATGGGCGCCTTTGAGCTGTCCTCACTCTTCAGCTCGTGGGAAGGCAAGAGCCCCGTTGATGGAACAACCGATGCAATAATCTGGACTCCGAGGGCCTATGTACAGTAAACTTGTTTAATTTATCTGACGGACTAGCATTGGTGACCTACAATGATACAATTTCAACTACAAAATGGAGGGCAGATATGTACTACTCCGGCCTGCTAAGTAGTGGTGCTGTTGTTGTAACTTGTGAAACGTCTCCCGCGAACAAATTGTCATGATCTTAAGCATCGATTATGATTGTAAAACTATCTCTTGTTACTTTTTCTCCCCAGGAGGCCAGGAGTTGTGAATTGACATTGACGTAGCCAAAGGCAACATTGACCTTGGAATACTAGCGCTCAGAACGCTGAACATAAACTCTCGAATCGTGGCCCAGAGCAGTGTGCAGTTGTCTGGGCCAAGTCCTGTACTCGACCTACGCAGGCCGAATGGGAGGATCAGTACTCACCAAGTGAGCTCTTAGATACCGGGCCGTTATGCCCTGGAAGAAAAGGAAAGGCGGCCCGTTATCTCTGGGTTGCCACTTTCACAAACTTATCTGGCCCTATACCGGTATCCGACAGCCCCGACCTGGCCATCTAATATCCGAAATAAGAATGAAAAGAGCCGAGCTTGAATTAGTTCAAAAATCCTAAAAGGAAAATGAAACAAACTCCGAGCTTCAACAGTGAAGGTCGCGCCATTAATCGGCTCATGATCTAATCGAAACGGCTCGGGGATTTGACACTTCCCACCGAGACGGGAGTAGTGAAGTGGAGGAGCCCCAGCCGCTTCATCTCCCATGCATCGATCACAAACCTTCCCATCTTCGCGCTTCATAAAAAGGGGGATCTGTCCTGTGCGTTTCCCCGTATGTATAAGCCAGCCAGCACGCTCCTCATTAGTCATTCCCAGTTCCCAGAGCCACCCCGCACTAGCTCCATCCATGTCCAAGAAGAAGTCCAAGAATCTCCAAATGGTGCTCAGCGACGGCAACGGCGCGGCCGCGGCCAGCGTCGTGACCGGGAGCGCCATCGCCGCGTCCTACAACGACCAGATACGGCCGCTCCTGGACGCCGTGGACCGGCTGCGGCACCTCAAGGTGACGCAGGAGGGCATCCAGCTCCCGACCATCGTCGTCGTGGGCGACCAGTCCAGTGGCAAGTCCAGCGTCCTGGAGTCGCTGGCCGGCATTAGTCTCCCGCGCGGCCAAGGGATCTGCACCCGCGTGCCGCTCGTCATGCGCCTCCAGGACGACCCTTCCGCCGACTCCCCCGTGCTGCAGCTGGAGTACAGCAACGGCCGCGCGGTGGCAACCACGGAGGCCAAGGTCGCGGACGCCATCAATGCCGCCACCGCTGAGATCGCCGGCTCTGGCAAGGGCATTTCCGACGCGCCCATCACGCTCGTCGTGCGCAAGCGCGGTGTGCCCGACCTCACCCTCGTCGACCTCCCCGGCATCACGCGTGTGCCCGTCCAGGGTCAGCCCGACGACATCTACGACCAGATCGCGAGGATCATCAAGGAGTACATCGCTCCAAAGGAGAGCATCATCCTGAACGTGCTCACTGCCACCGTCGACTTCCCGACTTGCGAGTCCATCCGCATGTCGCAGCAGGTGGACCGTACAGGCGAGCGCACTCTCGCCGTGGTCACCAAGGTAGACAAGGCCCCCGAGGGCCTTCTCGAGAAGGTCACCATGGACGACGTCAACATTGGCCTTGGGTACGTCTGCGTCCGGAACCGCATCGGTGAGGAGACATATGATCAGGCGCGCGTTGAGGAGGAGAAGCTGTTCAAGTATCACCCGCTCCTGTCGAAGATCGACAAGGACATGGTGGGCATTCCTGTGCTGGCCCAGCGGCTCATGCAGATACAGGCCACCATCATCGCCAAGTGCCTCCCCGACATTGTGAGGCAAATCAACGACCGCCTCAGCCGCAATAGCACCGAGCTCGAACAGATGCCACCTGATGTTACTAGTGTTGCTGACGCCGTGAAAGAGTTTATTCGCATCGTTAAGCAGGTTTGCGGCTCCTTGGAGAAGATACTGGTGAGGGGCGAGTTCGACGACTTCCCCGACGATGGCCATTTCCACGGCACGGCCCGAGTCGCCGAGATGCTCAACAGGTATGCAAAGAAGCTGCCGGCAGACGTCCCAAGGCGTGCCAATGATCTGTTTCTGATGGAGGAGATACGAGTTCTGGAGGAGACTAAAGGCATAAATCTCCCTAACTTCCTGCCAAGGTCTGCGTTCCTCGTCTTGCTCAAGAAGAAGGTTGATACTGTCACGCAGATACCGCATGAACTTGCCAACCAGGTCTGGGAGTACGTCGAGGACCTCGTGTTGAAGATAGTGCAGCAGCACACTGACAATTTTCCTCAGGTGCAGTCGTCCTGCCGCCGCGCTGTGCAGATACTGATGGAGAAGGCACGCGCCCGATCCGCGCAGCACGTCAAGGAGCTGATTGAGATGGAGCAGGTTGCCGATTACACGTCTAATCCTGACTACATGAAGACATGGTATGAGATCATGGAAGGCCATGACAGCTTCATGGAAGCCGTGGCGGACGGCTCCAAGCCAGCCATTGTTAACCTGGCAGGCTTCGGAGAAGTGGACGTGTCGCACTTGAGGGGAAAAGCCGACATTGCAGGGCAGGCGTTCGACCTGAGCGCGCGCCTGACCGCGTACTGGAAGAGCATCGTGCTCCGGCTCGTCGACGGCCTGGCGTTGCATGTCCTTCTCGGCGTCAAGCGGCTTGTGGAGTCTGACCTCGAGGCGGAGCTCGCCAATGAGCTGTTGGGAAACAAGCTGGCCGGAGTCGAGCGTATGCTCTTGCCGTCCCCTGGCACTGCCCCCAAGCGTGAACGCATCAAGAAGAGCATCGAGCTGCTTCGTCAATCCAAGGAGGTTGTCGCAAATATTATGGATAGGATCAGTGCTGCAGGTGAAGTTTAGTCCAGGCAGCGCTTGCTTGTTTTGGTTGATATCTGGTCCTATGGAGCCTTTCAGTCTGAACTTTGCTGTGGTGCTTGGTTAGCATCCATGTTATGTTATGTCATGCACTTATTCCTCTCTGAAACATGGTTTTGTTTATGTTATGGGCCTTCTGGTCATGTCGCTGTTAGCTCCGTCCAAGGTTTTTTACTTATATTATTATGAAGTTCTATTCCTCTGAAGCATGTGATGTTCTTTTGCATGGACCTTCTGAAATGCAAATTGCCTTATTTTGTCCAGTTTGCAGTTTTAAAGCGTGGCTTGAGTTTATCATTTTTCCATGATGGAAGTTCTGGTGGTGCGAGTTGAGATAATAATACAAACAACTTATAGGAATATCTGTAGTTTGCTATGCATGTTGATACACTATTTAAGCGAGGTGTGACTTATCCAAACTGAAATGAATCGAACTACATTGGTGACTTAAACAAACTTAAAGGAATCGAGCAGTAGTACCTAGTTGGAACCTTGAGAAAATTGTGTTGCACTACTTTGTTTCAAAACACCCATTTCTGCAATTTATTGGTGGTAGAAGGTGACTTACCAGAGTACACAACCCAAACACAATTGTTTGCCTCAGGAATGTACACTTCTGATGTATACACTGTAATCTAAAGGGAGCATCGTACAATAGGCAGCAAGGCTGAATAATAGCAGCGGCATCCATGTAAATGGAGACAAGACCACTGGTGTTGTCCCATAAGCTGACATTAGGATCGAAGAAAGCTGCACAATGAGAAAAATAGTGTTAACTTAAGGTGTGAAAAATGTTGAATCTGGAAAATAAAGACACACCTTCAAATGTATGGTGGCAATAATCAAGCATGCAAGTAGAAGTATCCTCCTTGTCCAGCCACCACAAAACTTGATCATCAAGAACTTGATCTTCTTGTTCTTGTAAGATAAGTCAATCAAATCTTCTGGACCTGGAGAACCTGTCAGAAAACACGTCGACACAGCGGTCGTATCTGCCGGATCAGCTGTATCTTCTGCTCTTCTGTGGCACCGCACATAAGCGACAGCTCGTTCTGCAAACAAGCCATATGCAAGGACTACTAGGGGGACAACAACCAGGTATAGGAAAGGCAGAGTAATGACCATCACATCTGGGTTGCTCAATTTGTGGTTCGTCAAGCTCATATCAAAGGACGGTATGCTCCATCCAGATAAGTACATTTGAGCAATGTCTCCATTTTCAGATGTCGCATAACCCCCAAACCATGGCATTTGAGATATCCAAAGAACATATAAGACCAAAGAAAACCAGAACAATTTACTGCTTGCACCCTCCATTAAGAAACAGACCAACCAAAAGCAAACCTTTCTCTGCTGGATAGGGGATGTCAGAATTGACAAAGCCCACCTTTGGTATGATGACCTTTTCTTTAAAAGATGGTACAGGATTTTGGGAATGAACAACAAAAGACTGGTGAAGGCCAAATTACTCCACAGAAGAAGTTTATACATGTTTTCCCATTCAACTTCAAACATCAAACAGTTGAGCCAGGGACGGTGTAGAATTGCTACCTTGCCCTCAACTGAAAATGGTCTTAACTCACTTATAGTCTTCATACCACCAGAATCCAGCACGAACACTTGCAACCAGTAGCGAGTAGGAGACGGGCTTATGTAATTTTCAGCATTCCATTTGGCATGGAACAAAGGTTTGTGAGCAGAATAGCTAGCAACAAGTTGCAGTGGCATCTCCTCAACTATCTTGAACTCATTGTGAGAATCAAAAACTCTTGCACTGACATTGAGGACAACTTCTTTAGAGAAAACAAGAGCATTTATATCATTTCTAGGTGACCCCTTTTTTGGTTCCAATGTATTCATATTTCTTGAATCTTTTGGATATGTGATCAAGATGGAAGTTTGGAATGCCTGTGTTAGCGTATGGTCTATGAAAGAGACTGCACCTCTGTCTATTGCTAAAATCCTCATCAATCTGGACTCTTTCCAATCTCCAAGTTCCCATTCCCAAAAGCTTGAAGAGCGCTTTTCTGTTCTCATTTGATGATATCTCCAAAGCTGCCTACTAACTTTTGCATGCAGATGGCCACATAGGTATGCTGAAATTAACTGCCTTGCAAACACACTTTCATAACGGTGTCCTTGTTCAGATGAAGTAGTGAATGACATAGGGAAATGCCCGAATACAACTTTTGTAATTGGAACATTTGAATGATTGGTCCAGTATTGTAGTTCTGAATTAACTGCTTCTATCCTCTTATCAGTAGGATGGCCAAATAAATTAGAAGGAAAGCGAATGCCAACACTCATTGTATCATCTATGCCCAGGAAGAGAAAACTTCTATCTCCCTACAATACCTTTTTGGACAAAATTCAGTTCCAGAATCGTAAGTAGAATTGATATTTATACGTGGCCATGAGAATGCATCATGCACAATTAATTAATGAGTATTAATCCCAGAAACACATTTGAAAACTACTCCCTCCGTCCCATATTAAGTGTCAAAATATTATATGTACCTAGATGCTTTTTAGGTATAGATACATTCATATTTGGGCAAATTTGAGACACTTAATATGAGACGGAGGGAGTAGCATTCAACTATTCTTCTGAAACACCTGTCTAGTATTGTTGTGATCCGATTAGATTTCTATTATATGCCAGGTGGTTCGAAGAAATTATAACATGCAGATAGCATGAATCACTGGGTTCTTTGCAATCATAGTGATTGCTTGTGTAAATAAGAGTTAGTTTGTGAGTTAAACTACTGTAATAAGTTCATGCAGGCTGATGAACATATTTCAAAGTGCTGCAGACTAAAGCACTGTGTGTTACCAATGTCCATGAGCGGCTCTACCGTGGTGCAAGGGTATTCAACTGAATACCAGATTTGTTTTTGCAAAAGAAAGAGTATGTAGTTTATATGTCAGATACATTCGCATGGCAAGTGTCCCTACAAGATTTCTATCCGTCTTCAGTGCAACAGGTCACAGGAAAATGCCTCCCAGGAATCAATGACCCCCTCACTGGCTACTTCCCCTTCTGCACAAGGGATCCCTTTGCACAACCACCTCGACACTAACCACTATAGAGTACAGACTACAGTCAACAGACCCACTTGTAAAAAAAATGTTTGGCTCCAAGGGTAGGATAGAGCTAGCCTTTTTTGTTTGTTAACAAGTGACAACTATATGATAGGGCTAGTCAATCTGTCCTCCATATATGCATTAATACTTCAACGTATCCTTCATAATGATCGCTAACTAACGACACTGCGATCCGATGCATAGTAATTTCTTATATGATACATCCTTGAGATAGCTTGTCAAAAAAGGAACTTTGTATACCCATCTTCAAAATGCTGGCTCAGCCACTGCCAGTGTCTAGTTTATGTCTACTGAAAAGGTGCTAGTTGCATTTGTATAGTGACCGCATCATTGTAATTTTATATATATGTATGCCAGATTCCGCAACTTATTATTGATGGTTGAATTAGTTCCCATAGTCTGTTTGCTGCTGCGAAAACTGGTTTGTTCAACCTACATTCAATTGACACGAGATTGATATTAACATGGGGCCATTAGTTTATTGTTGTACCAATTAACAAATGAAGTCGTTCAAGACGAGGTGCTCACTCATAGGCATAATCACTTGTCACAATCTATTGCCCTGTCAAATTACTAATCACCAATGTTAATATGCAAGATCTATCAACAAGTATGTCAAAGTTTGCACCTTGAATAAGCAGGTGCCCGTACATCACAGTATTATCAGTTACAACACAACCATCGTGACTAAAGTTGAAGATGCTTAACAAGGAGAGCTGACAAGGTGACAAAGCGTACCTGAAGCAAGACGCTGTTGATGGTGCTTAGTCGGTCAAGCTGTGAGTTAACACTATAAGTTGAAAAGAAGTCCAATTTGCTTCCTCTATATGGAACTCCATATGTATCATGATTGCCTCTAATATCAAATATCCTGCTCTTATCAATACCACCTATTCCAACAATTGCATCAATAGTTTTCTTGTATGTAATCCATTCGTCTTCATCCTGCCTGGAGGTAGTTTTTTCCATATTTTTTGCATCTTATGACATGCCAAGAAAAAGTTGGAAGTTATAATATAGTCAAGTGTTCGAAAAATTACATGAACATCAGAGGGGTCAGATAAATTAACAGTGTATCTTCTTATACCATCTCTTTATTATTCCTATGACTTATCAGGGAATTCTATTGTATCCATCATATCTACCGTCGCCATGTGCCCATGTTGGCATTGCTGGTCTAAAACAAAGTGCTCTAATAACCAGACACAAAGAATGAAATCATCAGAGAAAAACTTCAGGCAGGCCAAAAAATCGATGTCAGTTATACTTTTCAATATTCCAATTACCACCAATCCTAGCTGTATTATCCAACTGAGCTTAGTCAGCAGTGTAGCTAGCACCCTCGGTGATGCGAGGTGACTGGGGCTTTATCTCCTGCCGTTGTGACAAGGCAGCTTCGTTCTATGCTTCTATTGGATGTGCCATGCTACTGGAGATTGGAGAATTAAGGGTTCATGACATAATCCCAGAACTAGATTCTCCACACAGTTAGTGTAAAGTAAACTAGGTTCTCTGAACAGCTTCCACGCTAATAACTCCTACAGTTGTTCTTTGTATCTAATAGGTTCGTTTGTTAGGAAAATTCAGTATGTTTAAAGATGCTTGACTGTTGATTCAGTTTTTAGAAAAATAGTATATTTCATAGATCATCATAATCATTTTTATCACATGAACTAATGGAAATTATTGCAAAATATCATGGCGTGGATTTATGAATTCGTGTGAAATTACGAAATAGTGCATCCAGCGGACTACTTGAACGCCAAATACGAAAGCTGTAACGCTATACAGAGCAAACTGAAATTCAGGAAGATAGGAGGAGAGGGCGCACCAGTGATGTCGCCGGAGACGAGGAGGAGGTGGGGGCGGATGGAGCGAAGGGCGGGGCCGAGGAGGCGCACGAGGTCAGCGGCGCGGTCCGGGTGATAGGCGCTGATGTGGAGGTCGCTGACCTGCACTACCCACGCCACGTCGCCGTCCATGGGGAAGGTCGACCTCGACACCGCCTCGTCGTCATGGACCGCGGGCCATGAGGCAGCCAGCGGCAGGAGGAGGAGAAGTATGAGAGGAAGCGGGAGATTGGACGCCATCGCCGACGGAGGATTTGGTCGGGATCAGCGAGGCGGACGGCGGTGAACCGTGTGTTCCGATGACTTTCTTTTTCTTTGATGACGAGGTGTTCTGATGACTTTTTTTTTGGAGAAGGTGTTCTGATGACGTTTGTTTTGAGAGGGTGTGTTCCGATTTTGTGAATTTTGTTTTGCTTCGTTTTTTCAATTTTCTGATGATGCTTTAATGACTTGATGCCGTTATGTCGTGTCGAGCAGGTTTAGGTCCGCAAGCAGAGAGACTAGTGGGCCACTGCCCACTGGACCCGCCTAATCCTGTGAACGTCAAGATGCGCAGCTTGGGCTTTAGCGAAGGTATCAGGCCTCCGAGCGTGGGCCAGAAAGTCATCTCCTCTGTTTTGGTCGACCACTCGAAAAACATTTTCTGCATTACTTTCGACTATAGACGCGGCAGATCAGTCAGGCGAATTGTGACGGTGAAACTGCATTCATCGAAAAGAGCGAACCCGTAGCCGCCGATCGCCTCCAGCAGCATTTCTGGCGTTGGGACTTGGGAGGCAAACGCAATTTCAAGTTCCTTTTCCCTGTTGTAGATATGTGTGTCCATAGCCATGGCGGTAACAATGAAATCGACATTGCACAGAATTTAAAAAATAAGAGATCTATCTCATCTTCGTGTGCATGATGTTCCAGTCCACAACTCAATTGCTTCCGATTTGGCAGATTATCATCGAGCTTTGGTCTGGCTTGGCGTTGGCAGCTGCGATAAGGCTGTCTTTGATATTGCGGTGGATTCTCATAATCATTTTTTTCGTGCTTGGCTAACTAATTTTTGCCTACTTTCGTGTATATTTTTTGACAGCGAATTATAAAATAAGTTTTGCAAAGTACAATTCAGCAATACCAAACTGAGCCTGAGTCAAGTGTGTTTTCGTGAGTGGTTATTGTGTTTTGTTCTTTTAGGCTCTTGATCCTTCTTCCTGAACGAAGTAGTTGTTTGATAGCTGTTTTCGTAACTATGTTCTTAGTCTAGCTTATACATTTTGCTGCAATTTCTTTATCAGAGTCATGGTGGTACATCAAGTTGAGATAGAAGACTACTGCGAAGAAGGATGTAACTTAGGTTCCGTTTTCAAAATCTAAGCCGTATAACTTTTGTTACTGTCAAACTTGTTGAAGCTCTTTCTTAGAAGAAAAAAAAACCTTGTTAAAGTTTTATCAAGTTTATAGAAAAACCAACAACACATAAAGTCTGAAACCAAAATCACTAGATTTATCATGAAATAGATTTTCACAGTATATTCATTTGAAATAGTAGGTGTTAATATTTTTGACGATAAGCTTGGTCAAAGTTTAGAAATTTGACTGTCAACAGAAGTTATACGCCTTATATTTTAGAATGGAGGGAGTATCACATATCTTTGGCGTTCGCATGCATTTTGGTTTGTGCGATCAAATTTGTCATACTCTCTCCGTCCACAAACAAGTGTACTTTTCGATTTTGTCCCAAATCAAAAATATTAAAATATGACCGACTTTATTGGAAAACGTATCAACATTTGTGACATTATTTCCATCAAAAACATTTATGACATTAAATTAGAATCGTCATATCCGTTTCACAATACACTGATCTGATGTTATATGTGTTGTTAATCTTTTCAACAAAATTCGTTAAAACTATTTTTTTTACGTATACCAAACTTACTTTTTTCGTCTCATATTAAATGACTCAAATGTGCATAAATATGAATGTATATATGCTTAGAAGACGTCTAGATACATACATGTAACGTAATAGAAAGTCATATTGGACGGAGGCAGGGAGTATTTGTGAATGAGTAGGACGAACGCCTGAACCGTTGTGCTCCAGCGACGTGAGGCAAAACCTAACGGTGGCTCAGTGGCTGAGTGGTCGAGCATGGTTTGGCCAGTCGGTCAACGCAACAGGAGCTAAACCTTTCCGGACAAAACCCAGTTCGCACCTCCTCCAAAAAAAATAGAGCACCACATGCCAGTACTCTTCACAAGGTGCCACAACAGTCCAGTGAAAGAAGCCTCGGGAACACCGCGCCAGCCTCAGCGAGCCAACAGGCAAGGATCAAAATCCAATCCACAAATCCAGCGCGATTAATTTGACCTGACGACACATCTCGCTGCTCCGCCCGCAGTCGCAGCTGACCGATCGCGATCCAGAGCGTCCAGCGACGACGACGACAGCCAACGCGGGCATCGCGAGCTGGCTTCCATCTCACGTGACCATTAAATGGGAGCAGCAGACATTCAACGCCTTCGGTGCGGTAAACAAAGCCCGGGAAACCGTGGAGACCCAGGCACCGGTCGCGCTTGTTGCTCCGGATCCCTTCCTCCAGCGTCCAGGAGGACGGAGGGCCTGGAATCTCTCTCTTTCTTTTACTGGGACTCGGAATCTCTTGAGGTGCGTGACCGAAAAAGTTATTTCCAGGGCTTCCGGCGGCTTAAATTAAAGCAGGGAAGAGCGCGGGTCCGAGACGCGGGCCGCAGTTCTATGCCCATTTATTTCCCTTCACACTAAACTAATGCTGTAAAAAAATATTGAGTACTTTCTCCGTTCCAAAACACAGCTTATATAGATTTTTCTCCATTTCAAAACACAGCTCATATAAATTTGTGCACTTGGATTAAGACAGCTCTCATTTCTAGTGACTGATCATTCATATTAGATTAACAGTAAATGGATGTGAGTAGTTATTGGCCGGATGCGGGTACCTAGAGAAAAACGAGGTGTGTTGTGAAACAAATGAGAAAAATATATATGAGTTGTGTTTTGGAACGGAGTTAGTATTAAAGTAAGCAGTCTGGCTAGATTTATGTATGACCCGGTAGCTGGAGTAAAACAGAGTACTGCTGTGTCGGCTAGCGCTGTTAGCCACCCGGCACCAGAAGACCAGAAGCAGTCTGGCTAGATTATGCATGACCCGGTACACGTACGTTGCTCGCTCCCTCGATGTATGGCGCAAAAACACGTACTCTGCGCTCATAATCTGAGGCGATCCATCGACCTGACCCTGGCCATCAAACTGAGCAGGAGTACCAACCGAAGCAAATCAGAGCTGATCTGTTACTCTTATCTTGTGAGACTGCGGTCAAATAAACCTGCTCCTGCACCTTCACTTAAAGGCTAGCAAAAGTATGTACGTACTACTGTATATATGCACTGCGGCACTTCCTGGCATACCTCATATTACTCTCTTCGTTTTTAAATATTTGTCGTGGTTTGCATTAAAATCACGACAAATATTTAGGAACAGAAGAGGTATTTATTGCTGTCTCCATCTTTTGGCCGGACGTACGTACATGCCCTGCTCAAACATCGCGTCTGGGTAGCAAGTACGCTGCCTAGTACCCGTTTATCGCGATCTGATCTCTCACCAGGAAAATCTGGTATCACGGTACAGCAATGCATCCTGATTTACACCTGTGGTGGCGTACTTGGGTCAAGTTGCGTGCTTAATTACTCTCCTATACATGCATGCATGCCATGCCAGTCCATTTTGACCTTGTACCACTAAATTAAGCTACCAGCAGCAAAAGATGATGACTTGGATGTACTAGATCGATGGATCGATGATCGATCCACCGGTGAAAGATACTAAGGTAGGGGCGGGCCGCGGGACACAGTACGTACACACATGCATCCTGGTTATTAGCGCAGATGCATGTGAGAAGGCGGCACGTACACTGTATAAAATAGCAGTACTCCCGGCCGGGGTGGAGAACACGAGGGCACCTTTTCCGGCGTCTTGTGCGTTAAGTTTGCACTAACGCACACGCGCTGCCTCTCCCCCACTGCATTACATATATATATGGAAAGTACTGTGCTGCAAGTATATACATATACAGTTGCTTCCAAGAGGAAAAGGCCAAACCCTGCTTATGAATCCCACAAACATGGCTCCGTCTGGACAACGGAATTGATGCACTTGAAACAAGGATCATCAATTGCTGCTAATTGTACTATACTATAGGCACGGCGACCAAATCCGAAGTACGAGAGTACGTAATCCAGATCTGTGACTTAACTAAATACTGAATTTCAGAGATCGACCACGTTCGCGACGACTGAAGTTTGGAACTGGACGCGTTTGATCAGATTCGTTCTTTTAGTATTTGCAACTGGCCATGTGGCGTTCCGATATATCGAACGATGCCTATAACAAAATGCATGTTAAGCCGATCAAATTCCTTAGCCACCGAGTAGTCTGGCACAGTACTGGTAATTAACACCGAGCAGATAACACCGTATACAGCCCACCTCAATAACTCATATACTTGCATGCTGCCGTTAGCTAGAGAAGAGAAGTCAACTCTGAGTAGCAGCTGGCCGGTGCAGTGCAGGTGTTCACATTGGACGGTGTTCGTCGATCTTCTTACCCGATCTCAAAGTTGCGTGCATACGAAAAATAGATTTGTTTTTTTTTGTATGCATGCAACTTTTAAGACGAGGAACAGATATCGTTCTCGAAAAAACAGATACAGTGCATATATAGAATGAACATATATTTATTGCCCGACCATGAAGAAGAAGAAATGAGACGGCTCAGTCAAAAAAAAAAAATGATTACAAGAATGTTCTTACTTCAAGCCAGCATTGAGCCTACAAACAAGAAGGGCGTACTATACCTATAGCTAGCTAATGCAAGTGCAACACCCAGTAATCCTTCTCATTCAACTTCCTTCTCTTCGGGAGCCCGGATCAACCAAGAGAAATCAATACCGTCAATGACTTGACGCGAAGGAGAAAAGAAGTTGAATCAGAAGCTTACAGGAGTCGCGCTGCGGTACGTGCTGCACTGTCGATCTTGATCACGATCAAGTTGATCTGATTAACACATTGTGTTGCCTGCATGCCATCTCTTTCACCAATTCCCTCTAACACAGCCTTTCTCACACCAAGAGATTCGCTTCTGCACGCGGCGGCTCTTCCCATACAGATGTCGTCACGGCCCCTGATCTTGCAAGCACGCCGGCCGCTAGCTAGGGAGTTTCATCTGTTGTGCAAAGGATTTGCACCCGTGGGCACAACCCTTTTGCTGCTCCCCAGCCCCGACGGCGAGGGGGCCATGGCCACAGCTGGTTGCGGCGCCATGGCCATGAACGCCGACGTGCGAGCAGCGTCGACGGCCAAGAAGACGGTAGTGGATCCGAAGAAGGAGCAATTGACGAGGACGGCGATGAGGAGCCACGACCCCAGCAGCCCGCCGGTCCCCGGCCTCTGTCCTCGCCGACAGCAACAAACCATAGCTTTACACCGGAGGCGCAGGGTGGAGGCTACGGCAAGGAGTACGGGTGCACACTAACGGAAAGGAGGAGGAGAGAGTTGCGGGAGGAGGCCGGCTCCTGTTGCTAGCTTGGACTTGGGACTGTGATTCGAGTCGTACTTGAGGGTGGGGGTGGGGCAGGTGACGGTGTACTCGATCGGCGAGTATAAAAGTATGGTGAAACGAAGGCGAAGCGACTTCTGAGTTCTGACCGGGGATCTAACACTGCGTGGACAAACTAGATCCTCTCACCAACCCGTACGGCTGTATTACCAGCTCGTGAACGATGGCCTCGCACGTCCGTCGTCCGATAGTGACACACTGCTCGGATGCACCTATACGGACGAGGGGATTTTTTTCTTTAGCGAAATGTTAATGGGAGAAAAAAAAGTGGATAAACACTTTTGTTTATGGCAGTAACTGTTTTGTCGGAACAACCTGTGTACTCCATCCGTCCCAAACAAGTGACGTGAATTTGTATAAGAATCTGTACGAATACACGTCATTTATTTTGAGACGGAAGGGTATAATATTTTTGGTATTTTCTTGCCCTAAAATCTAGAGATGACTGCTTGAGTTACTCCATCGCGATATCCATATTAGTTGTTGGCGGACAAAGATTTGGCTTAACCCTAAGGCTAAACAACAAAGTACAGGGCTAACCCGTGTATTATGTGCCAAGTTAGTAGGGATTTTTGATATTTTCTATACATGTACAAAGGAATTCAGTTCCACACCCAGGGCTATAGCCCAGGTTGCCCTGGGCATTGGTCCGCCCCTGGTTGTTGCTGATTTAGTTGTGACCGGAGAGAGTACATATCTTGCTCTGATTTAGTCTCCAACATATATGTGGTTTGCAAGGATTTCCGCATCGTCCTTTAATTTCTTTTTCTTTGTTCGGTTTCCAGAATTCTCATTGGCAATATGGTTAGAAACCATCTTCTAACCACAGTAGGCGTAGGGAAGTAACTTGGCTTTACGCTTCCGCGCTCTTATCTCACTCGCCCAGACCAAACATCTTTGTTTCGAACACCTTGATCTCCATTATTTTTTAACTGTTTCTTTTCAACCTCGTCTTTTGTCTGTTGTGACTTCTAAACTAAGTCGACCTCTGTTATTTGAACCTGGAGGTTGCAGATGGACGTGTTAGCTTGGCGATGGGAAGATTGTCTCCATGAAATCGGCTTACCCCCAAGCCTACACTGTTCGATCCGACAACAGGATGGCCTCTGCGGTGGGAAGCCGAAGAACTACTCTCCCGACCACCATCGTGTTTTCGTATTGTTGGCAAAATGACAAACAACACTGCTTACTAACGAATGTCGTTTCAAGAGGGGGCATCTTCAATTCGGATGCTTCCGCCCTCTGTTGTCTATGGCTCATATGCTCTTGTGTTGCCCCTCGGTCTGTGCAATCTGGGATGCTATGAAAGCACTTCAGGTTGATCTGCGGTCTCGTGAGATTCTTGATGATGATACCATCTTCGGTCATCTTGATGGTGGTTTGGAATATTTAGAAACCGCGTAATGCCAAAATCTTTCATGATGTGGATGAGGGTTCGCACATTGTAATGAAGTGTTGCTTTAATGGCCTTTTGATGTGGTCTAACCGTTGCTCATTGAAGGCTCAAAAAAATATTCCTCTACTTCGGGTCTTGTAAATAACTCTTTGGTGGAACAAACTGGTTCACGCTAGGTTGGTCCGTTGTAGTTTCAATAAAAAAAATAAGGGTGTGGCTATTTATAAGTCACCTGATTTTAAACAAAAGATTTTAAATCTCATTTGACGTATGTCACGTATCAGAATCATTGGATTAACATTTGAGGATCATCCTCATTCTTCCATCTCTCACGTGCTATCGTTGGATTAAGATCCGACGATTAAACACGTCGATCGATCTCTAACTAAAAGCAAGGACTTCTCATAGCAAAATCGTAAAAGTAAACATCTCGACGTACCGCTTGTTGGGAGGTCTAAGTTGCGTGTGTTCGACCTAAATATTAGTCTATCCATAACTCACACACTATAGTTGACTGAACTCCGGTAAAAACCCATAAAAACCCTACGATGCTGAGAAAGCAGTTACACCAACGAAATGCCCAGCTCCTCCTTTTTCTTTTCTTGAGAAAATATGTAACTCCAGATAAGATGAGAACAAGCAGAGCAGTAGATTGCCTTTACTGCCGCCAGCTTCCATATCACCAGCCAATGCGTGCACGGAGAAGTAATGGGAATTTGAGTAGCAGAGAAGTTTCCGCTGCCGGCGGGCGGGTCGAGCGGGCATGTCACGTGACACCGGCGGTCTGTTCAGAATCTTCTAAGCGCCGGGTTCTACTTAATTCCCCACTTGGCTCCTTGCTTCGGTCAAACACGGCTGGACGTCTGCACACTCTAGTCTACACCGCGATGTTCTTGTATCCACTCTCCTACCATGTTTCTACACGTTTTCTAGCGAACGGCAAACGCGCGGCCGCAAATGGGGTTGCCAGGACTGCAGGACAGGTGTTACGCTGCTCCAGCTGCTGACTTCTGTAAGTTTTTTTTTATTGTTGAGAAAAATGACTTCTGTAAGTAAGACCTCGCATCAAAACTCTGCCGAAAACATCAACGACTTCAAGTGCGATGAGGACCGAGGGGAGTTCTGCAAAGGGCCGAACCACCGAAAAGCTCCATAGATGGATGAGCTGCTGAGCTGAATGATGAGACGTTCTGATGGGCCAAATATAAACATTCGGCCTGACAACTGGATTGACCTCCGTGGGCTTTCTTCCTGTTAAGTTAGTGGGCTGTATACTTATATTTTCGAGGGCTGAAATAGGCTTCGAGAAATGGAAATAGCCTGGTCTTGTAGATCACGAGTTGTGGCCCAAGGCCCGAAGATGCTGATATCACAATAACGGCGTTATTATTTTCTCCTTCTTGTGTGTGCGTGGTAAGATAACCAGAGATCGTGTAGGGACCGGCTAGGTCACATGTGACGTTAACTTTATGTTTAGTTAAAAGTTTCACCAACATACCGTTATCACGATTCACGAAGTCCAAAATGAAATTGACATTATGTGCTTGCTTGTGTTAAACTCTTAAATGCTGAATACCAACAAAATGTACTCGAACAAATCATGTCTATAGCTAAAATATATTAATAAAAACTACTAGCAAAACATATATTCTAAAACTGCCAAAACAATATATTTGAAATATATCAAAATGGAATCTTACTTCGAATCACTCATCGAGGGGACGCGCGGAACGGTGAAAATGGACAAAACACACCAGCTTGACCACAGATGCATTCCAAAAGTTTAGAATTGGAATAAAATAAAGATGACACGTCATCACTGCTTTGTTAGAACGCCAAACCACGGTTCACATTATTGTGGTGCATTATAGTGTAGTTTGATTCTTTGTTTGCCATTATGGTGCATATGATATCCGCTGAGTCGATGAGTCGGTTACTTCAAAATAATTGAGTGTTTGACATGTATTTTAATTTCTTAATCAAGTGAAAAATGTATGTACGAAATGACAAGGGTCAGAGGAATTGGTGATTTGGGTAACACAAATTGTCTACATTTTGATTTACACATCATAACAACATTATTTTTGGCACAAATACGATTGTATGCTTAAATGATTAAGTGCCATAAATAAACCGCAAACTCGAGCCTAAAGGCTCCTTTGCGCATTTGGGTTATTTGGTGGAGTAATTATTTCCTCTTGACAAGCTGCAATGAACACATATTATCATGTGTTTGCGCTTAGATGCCGGATCAGCATACAACGTTACAACTAGTCGTGCACTCTTACGTGCTCCTCCTGAGAAGAGAAACTAGCTTAATGTGGAGCCGGCTTCATGAAACTTTCCATTTCCAAAAGGTGAAAAGGATGAACGCAGAGGAGGCAGACATAGCTATGGGTTAATGGGTGTTGTATAAACAAAGCCGAGTGCAATTGGTGGTCCGCGCGCGTCTGGGTGGATCTTTTTCGTGATGACACACACGCGAAACATAAATACACAGAGCGCGCGCAGTACGTGCAGTGCCTGCCAGTAGCAGCGCTGCTAGGAGTACATGGCAAAAGAGGAGCTAGCACAGAACTGCAGAAGCGACCAATGCAAGACGGAGGGACTCAAAACGAGGAGGGAATTAATGCAGCGGAGCCATGCCATGATGAGCCCACGTCGGCCGGACCGATCGATAGCTTGCTTCTCCACTAATCGATCCTCTGAGACTGGAGCTAGCTAGCGCAACGCAGCAGTACGTCGTCGATCGATCACGTTGCATGACGCACATCGCCCGAGGAAGGACGACATGAATGAGCTCGATGGATGGATGGATCGATCACGTAGTACGCAGGCTGGCTCAGCTGCTGGCCGCGATCTCTGACGCCTTCCTCCGCTCCTCCCACTGCGAAGCGAAGCGAAGCCGACGAGAAAGGAAGTGGAGGAATGCGGTATCAGGGGGTAGGAAGCCGCGCCGCTTGTCGGCTTGCCTCGTTCCGCGCCCAGAATTAAACCCCCGCCCGGCTATAGAGAGCCCAGCGAGCGGCATGATCGTGTCGTCGACGCAGGGGCCTGCTGGCGCGCATCATGGCGCCGGCCGGGCCGGGGATCTCATTCCGTTTCATGCATGTTTCCCCCTCCTTCCTCCTGGCTAATGGCTAGCTAGCTATCCAGCTGCGCCTTTGCGCTTTAATCATGGGCTAAGATTTGAACTCGATAACCACAGTTGCTAGCTAGCGCAGATGAGTGGTGGAATTAGCACGTTACGTACGGGCCGGTATTGGTATCGTATTAGACCGCAGGCCGCAGCTGCTTTGCGCCGCGGATCGATCCTCTGTGTTGCTAGCTGGGTCAGAGAGTAACAAAATTGATTAGTGTATATATCTGCTGCTAATTGCTGTGCTGCAGCACAACCAGAGGGGGAGGAGTGTATTCCAAGACACAATGATTGTGTCTCTCGGGGAGGAAGCGTGGATCGGTAAAGTGAACCGGTTGCTGCAGAACATGGGCCTTGACCGACCCATCGGTCCATCCCATTCCACACACGCATGACACACACGCACAAAGCTACAGTATTGCTTGCTGTTGTCCCTCCTTCCTTCCTTCCATGCAAAAATCTCTCGCCTTTCCCCGCTCTCTTTTGCCCTCCTCGATCCCTCCTGCAGCCCTGATCGGTACGTAGATCGATCAAGCTGCTAGCTAGCTCCATTTCCACGCCCCTTTCTCCTCCTGTCTCCATTACTGCGGCCTAGTTATTATGTTACCCTACTAGCCTTTGCCCCCACAAAGCCATCGAAAGGCGTGGCAGCCAAGTAACACTAGGTGTCGCTACTACCAGGTGGCCAGGTCTAGAGCCCAGCCGGCCGGCCGGAGAGAGCGAGCTGGGGGAGAGAAAAGGCGATCGAGGCCTTTTCCTTGTGAGAGGAGGAATCAGGGGGGAGGAGGAGCTGGGGTCGCCATAATTCTTGCGAGCGCGAGCAAGATCATAAGGGGAAGACAAAAAGGCCGAAAGGCGAATCATGGTGCCACATGCCATGGCCCTATACAAAAGGTAGCTCTAGAGCGACCAGCGGAAGCATCCATCCCACTCCATCGATCCATCTCCCACGCCAGCTTATCTCAGCTACGTACTCCACTAGTAGAGCTAGTAGATCCGGCCGGGGCCAGCCGGTTGCTAACTAGCTAGCTCCTCCGGATCGATCGATCGGTCGATGGGGGCTCATGGAGATCGCCGCCGCCACCGCCGCGAAGAAGTCGGGGTGATACTGGACGAAGAAGAGGAAGACCTCGAGCAGCACGAGGGGGCTTGTGGCGGGGGCGCCACGAGTGGAGTACTGGCGGCGGAGGAAGAATTGGGGGGCGGCGGTTGCGAAGAAGCTGGTGGTGCAGGCATGGTGTTTGAAGCTAGCAGCAGCGTGGGGAGCGCGAGCGTGACCATGGGGCCGCCCCCGATCATGTGCTGGCCGCCGCCTGTTCCATCGTCGTTGTCGTCCCAGGCGCTCCACCACTACCACAACATCAACAACCTAGGCAGCGGCGGCGGCGGGCAGCAGGGTCCCTTCTTCCCGTTGCTGCCGCCGCAGCCTCCGCCGCCGCCCCCCTTCTTCGCGGACTTGTACGCGCGGCGCGCGCTCCAGTTCGCGTACGACCACCACCACCATCACTCGGGCGGCGCGTCGTCGTCCTCGTCCGACCCGCTGGGGCTCTACATGGGGATGGCCGGGTACGGGCAGTACGGCGGCTCCCCCGGCGCGGCCGGGATGATGATGCCGCCGCCCTTCGGCGACTTCGGGCGGATGACGGCGCAGGAGATCATGGACGCCAAGGCCCTGGCCGCGTCCAAGAGCCACAGCGAGGCCGAGCGCCGCCGCCGCGAGCGCATCAACGCCCACCTCGCGCGCCTCCGCAGCCTCCTCCCCAACACAACCAAGGTACTACACAGCTCCTGTCGCATCATCAATTCATGCATGCAATACATATCAATTCCAATTAGCACGCGCGAACTCCAATACTCCACGGCTGGCCACTCTTCATCCCATTTGCTCGCTCCATGACCATGAGTGCAAGTGTATTATAGGGGTGAACTGCTAGGAGACAAGGGGAAGGAGGGGAGCCGCCTAGTTGACGCGAAAAAGAGAGACCGGCCGGGAAGGAAACAAAAAGCTTGCGACTCGGGGGTTACTGCCGGACGCTGTCCTCTCCGAGGAGAGACAAGCCCGCAAGCTCATGTCAGAAACACATATTCACACACCGGCAGCAAAAGAAAGCTGACTGGCCATCTCGAGAGATCCAGCATGCATGCATGCATGCTGGTTACCGGCCGCCCTACTCCCAAGAATTCGAGCCCCACAGATCCTTGTGCAAAGCCCTAGCTGCTACTGTTCCAAACCACCCACGTTATCCAATGCCACTCAGCTCCTAAATCCCCCTGGTGTCAAGAAAAAGCTCCTGGTACTGCTACTCGCATCTTTACCATGGACCATTCCGGTTTTTAGATTTGCGGCCCCAAATCTTTATGGTCAAAAAGCACAGCAGTACATACACATCTGAGTACACAATTTCTGACATAGTATACCGTAACATTCAGCTATTAGGTTCATAATAATCATTTAATTTTGATTTTCGACCTGTTATAAAATCACACACACGGTCAACACGCATACATATTAATTCGATCCCTAGCTTAGTGGTGCACTGCACATATGAACCGCGGGATTGAGCGGATTTGACCACACATGCTGCATATTGGCGTGACAACGGAACCAAGCATAAAGAATGTGCAGAGTGGTGATTATGGCTTGATGCCCCACTAAACCCCCAAAAGGAATAAGAACACACGATATCGGTCGTGGAAGCGTGCATGCGAGCACCACCAACAGCAGCAAAAAAAACGCGCAAGCCGCCATGCACTAGCAGCATTTTTTTTTCCCGTGTTGATTACGCTCTGTTTATTTGTTGAGATCAGACCGAGAACGATCGAGTGAGTCCCACGCCTCGCGCGCTCTCGATCGCTCGGAGACATGCACGCCACGGCACGGAACCACCCCCCCCCCCCCCCCCTCTTGCCCCCGGCCTCCGCATGCGTGTGCGTGCGCCGCATTCCATCATTCTCCCCATCCGTCGGCATGCATTTAGCAAACTGATTTATAACAACTCATTTTTCCTTTCCTTGTGATTTACTCCTTGTATGTACGTGTTGGTATGTGGTGCAGACGGACAAGGCGTCGCTGCTGGCGGAGGTGATCCAGCACGTGAAGGAGCTGAAGCGGCAGACGTCGGAGATCAGGGAGGAGGCGGCGTCGGCGTGCCCGTGCCCGCTGCCGACGGAGTCGGACGAGCTCACGGTGGACGCGTCCAGCGACGAGGACGGGCGGCTCCTGGTGCGCGCCTCGCTCTGCTGCGACGACCGCGCCGACCTGCTCCCGGACCTCATCCGGGCGCTCAAGGCGCTCCGCCTGCGCGCGCTCAAGGCCGAGATCACCACCCTCGGCGGCCGCGTCAAGAACGTGCTCCTCGTCACCGAGGACCACAGCTGCGACCACCAGCAGCAGCAGCAGCAGGACGACGGCGACGAGCCCATGCCCATGTCGCCGCAGCACGCGGTCGCGTCCATCCAGGAGGCGCTGCGGGCCGTCATGGAGCGCACGGCGTCGTCGGCGCCCGCGGAGGACTCCGGGGGGTCCGGGAGCGGCGGGCTCAAGCGGCAACGCACAACGAGCCTCTCGGCCATATTAGAGAACAGGTCCATCTAGGCTAATTAACAGGTCTATCCACGTATACGTTATACGTACGTGATGATCGATCTCGATCAGGTGTGCAAAACGAATTTACGGAAACGGGATAGGAGTAAAAACAACGAGCGACGTCGTACATGACTGCATGCACCACAGTGTCTCTCATAATATTTGATGACATGATACCGTGCAACTAGGCAACTGGCTTAGCTAGTAGTGCTAGTTAAGGATCACATTTGAAACCCCAACTGATCGCTCTTAATTTTCGCTTAGCTAGCTTGCCCCCAAATTGATTTATACTCCAGTGTTTCTTTTGTTTGTGTGTGTGAGGAACTAGCTTAGCTTGGTGGTGATATGTGTGTTTGTATCTAGTATCTTTGGACGGTACCCTCAGCGGTCGATACAAGGCTTCTCCTTTTCTCTTCTGGCTGGAATTTAAACCTTTATACATTGGAAACTTCATAGGTGTCAACATATTTAATTAAGGGCCGGCTATTTATCAGCTGTCTGTTTTTTTAAGAAAAAGCCTTAAATCTTAGTCGATGTATGGGAACAGTTGGATTAAGATTTGATGCTCATCTTCACTCTCTCATCTCTCATGTGCTATCGTTGGATTAAGATCCGACGGCCAAACATATCGACTGATTTCTAATTAAAAACAGATGACTTGTTAATAGCAAAACTGTTTAATTAAACCACCCGCAAAAAATATTTAATTAAACCAATAGTACATGCCATGTTTAACTGGCTGGAGATCGATGTAAGCGTCAACATCAATTATGTGTTAGTTCTTCCGTTCAAAATAGTGCTGATGAAAGAAAACTTGCGAAGTGTTATGTACATGTACTACCATGGGTCCATGGCTGTACTACACATTAATGATATGCATGTTAACGCTCTAGAAAAGCTAGATACGATAAATGCTCACACGCGTCGTCGTCTTTTAGTTGTTCATGTCAGCATTTTGTCTATGTGACATATAGTTAATGAGAGGAAAGGATGAAACCCTCGCTTATGTTAAATACCGTCTCTCTTCATGCAAACCAACACACTATTGGACAACACTCATGTACGGGACACTTTTCAGAAAACAGCCTCTTATGCTACATACCTAAACCCTAAATCCGAAGATCATTTTATATGGACTTCAATGTTCGTAACTTAAAATCCGTCTACATGTGTCCATATTACGTCGCCATCATCATCAACTCCTAAATGTTTTTCACCCCTCAACTCTTGATTGTGTGTACATTACAAATCTGAACTCTAAAGCCAGGCAAATCTAACAATGAACTCTCAAAGAATTTATACCCCCTCCAGGATCGAAAGCATGCAATTTAATTTGACAAGCTCAAAGTGTTTGGAGATGGTGTGCATGACACCAATGTGTTCGCCATGTCGCCTTCAACATCATTCAAAAGATAGCAAACAACAAAATCAGATTCGTAAAAATTCAAACTTAAAAAAATTAAGCACCCTGATTTGAAAATTCAAAAGAAAATTGTTTTAAAATGAAATTTAGAAAACAGATCTAACTATTTTTATTGGATTTTTTTCCTAACTCCTTTTCTAAAAATGGTTTCCAAATTAATTTTCAAAATAAACGGTCATGCATTTGGGCAAAAACATAGTTTTTTATTGCATTCCACCCAAGAATCTCGGTCATATATCATGTTTTTTTCTTTCTTTTGCTAGCATTTTATATAATGTGATTTGTGATAGACAGGTCGCTCCAAATCGGTCCAAGGAATGATCTCGAAGAGAAATTCCTTCTCGGTTTCAAGAGGTCAGGGTTCAACTCGTCCGGTTTTAGAGTCCAAGGGTGCATTATGCACTCGGATAATAGTTGATGAGTGAAAAATATAATCTCTACAATTTCTTGCTTTCCTGCATTTATATATACTGATTTGGAAGTTAACATTATACATTGCACTTGATTATTAGATATGGCCTTATATATTTGTGCTTCGCTCTTTCGCTCTGGATCTCTGTACTTGTTACAACAACATATCATATAATCTGGGTGATCTATGGTGAACTAACAAGGAGAGGAAACAATGTTGTTTATTCCATTTACTGGTCACGGATTTTAGAAAATTCGTGCATCACCAATATCAATCTATAACAATATGTTTGGACCAATGAAGTCACTGTAAAAGAAAAAGGAAACTATATATAGCTACCAAGCACTTATTTAAAGGTCAAAGTTGCGGAAAAATCATATATTTATTATCTAAACGTTGACACGATGGCACTTGGTGTGGCCCCATATTTATTACTCGCTCTGATGTACTAAATCAGCGGCAACTAATATGGATCAGAGGGAGTATCTTCTTGTCCGGCACCAGTTAGGTCCAATAAGTGTGTAAAACTCAATACTCCCTCCGGCCGGAATTACTTGTCGAAATATTACATGTACCTAGACGCTTTTTAAATATAGATACATCCATATTTGGGCAAATTTGAGACAAGTAATATGGGTCGGAGGGAGTAGAACTGTGACGTCCCGTTACCTCTGACAACGTCAACGTAACGGAAGAATCGCCACGTACAGAGTTGCGCCAAGATCAATTTGAGGAAAACAGTAGCATAAACAATAGAAACCTTCACCGTTCGCTGACGGTGTCTTATTACAAGGACACTCAAAGTGTCTCCAAGTCTCACTACGGCAAGAGGTGTCTCTAATCTAGACATTATTAGGCCATCTTGAACTACCCTCCTGGTGGTCTACGCAACATCATCTTCGCCAGCGGCGTCCTCATACTCATACTCCACTTCAGCATATTCATAGTAAGGACCGGACTCATCATAAGTACCGGCCTCTACCTCATCGGGGCTCACCATGATCATTGGTTCTGAAAACAACATATGAAGCAAGGCTGAGTACGTATGAAAATACGTACTCCGCAAGTTGCCGGAAATCATTAAGCATGAGTTAACCTTGACGACCATCAAGCCGTCGGACAAAAAAATAATTATATCCGAAAATAAGATATTTCTTTTAGTATTTTGTTGAAAACCATATTTTATTTAAAAAAAATCTATTGGCGGCAGATCGACGTGGGATCTTACATCCTGTGTTAGAGGAAAACCCACACGACGCACTTCCAAACCCGGAAGCTAGGAGTAATATCACATTTAACTCTGATCAGAGGTGTACTGTTTTGCCCATAGCATCACTTGGTCAATCCTCGTCGGTGCATTAATCATCGGCACACGACTAGACCAAGGAACCTGAACAAAAACCAGCCCGTACACTACCTCTGCTTTGCCGCCTTGCCTTACGTAGGCCCGCGGGTCGAGACCCCTGACTGGTAGGTCCCACCCTAGGGTGTCTGCACCTACCCGGATACAATCCTCTCACCCAGGCAGAGGCAGCTACTTGGCGTGGTTCGGCTCTGCCTGTCCCATTCTAGGTCTATGGTCAGTACGGTCTGCGCCGCTTTTGAAGTAAGCGCCAGTTGGTTTGTCCTTATATGATATTTCTATGTAGGAGAGCCCTAACTTTCCATCAATCCTTCGGGTTGCTCTACTACCTGAGCTCCCTACCCGCCGAATATACTCTAGCCGTAACCCTGTCCGGGCCGGCAGATCTAGTACTGATCAAACTAATGGATCTTCACGATCCACATAAATATTCTTAATATTTATAAAACTTATTGTTGAGTGACATGCAAGAATTTTGAAATCCGACAAATTTCATAAAAACATTTTCGAAGACATGTTCAAAGGATGCGACTTGCCTGGTACCGCTCCGGTCAACTCGGAAACACCGTCCTGATGTCCTACTTGTCCGGAATCAACTCCTAATATTTAATTCATAAATATACTTAAAATTCACTAATTATATTTCTAATAATTAAAATATGACAAGACAAGACAAACATGCATTATGAATTTTCTAGGCTAGCTACACCTAGTCTCTGGTGTACAGACAAAGTAAATACACATGTATGTGTGTATGTGCTGGCGTGTGTGCTTGTGTGTGCTACTGTGCTCCAGAGTGCAAACGAAAGAAAGAAAAAAAAAATCCATGTGTGTGTGCTGGTGTCCTGCCCACGTGCCGCAAGTAACAAGTGAAAAGAACAAAAGTTATTCTCTCTGGCTACGCAAGCCCAGCGGCCAGAGAAAAGAATAGCGGGCCGCGTCTTGTCCTTTCCTTCTATCGTGCATGGGACAATTCTTTCTCTTCCTCTTTTCTTTATCTCTCTCTGCCTTTCTCTCACGACAAAGCACATCATGCCACCCTTAGCCACCCCACTCGATCTCCTTGCTCCGGCCGTGCTGAGCCAAGCTCCGGGTTCCTCTCTCCTTCCTCTCCTAGATCCCCAAATTTATTTCCACAAAACGCCACCAGCTCACCCTGAAAATGTAACCCTAGTTCTTGGGCTACCATGGCCGCCTTTATCTCCCTCGGGTCCGGCGAGGCCTACTTCATCGTCTCCGGCAACCACGGCGCTTCTTCCTACGAGTTCTCTAGCAGCATGCACAACTACATCGGCGAGGACTGCCATGGCTTCACGGCACGGCTCGGGTGCCGCGGCCGTCGCCAGCGACAGCGAGGCTGGGGTCACTCCTACTCCTTCCCAGCTTGCTGGCGTTGGAACCGGCGGTCCGCGGTGCACGTCCTATTGCTAAGTACCCTTAAGAGCGAAGTTAAGTCCTTTCTCTCCTTGGCAGCAACTTCTAATGTTCATGGTTGCTTTTTAGTGTTAGATGGTCAACTAAGGAATTGATGTGTGAGTGTTTCTTGAATTACTTGAGCTTACTATGTTCTGTTCATTTTAGAGAAAGATGATTCTTGTTAATATGCAGGGGATTTAAGTTAATTGTGTGCATGAGAACAAAAAGATGCTGATAACTAGGGTCAAATATATCCTAATAATGTACTGTCATGTGACAAAATTTTCTAGTGTTGCGCATGTGCAAACGATTGAGTGATTTGTGTGTGTGGGGAGTCAAAATAGTGATTAAACTAGCGTAGTGGTGATGTGATCTAATTCTAACAGTAGCAGTGTAAGGGTATTATTTTCTCCTAAACATTAGCAAGGTGAAAACTCATATACAACCAGAGCGTCAAAGTCTTTGTCTTAGATTTTTAAAGTGCTAACTATACTTACTCTACTGCATCTCATGCAAGCAAGATAATCAAGAACAAGCAAAACAATAATAGTGTTTATACCTGCCACTTTCGTGCAGTGCAGCAAGAGGAGGTGGAAAGCTCAAGTGGAGGTGGAAAGTTACTTGGTGGTCGGTGGAAAGAAACCACAGTAAAAAGAAATGTTTTATTTATAGTATTTTTCTTGTTACAGTGGTGAATGACAAGTGTTAGTCACTTAGGTGCATGGCTACCTCGTGCTTCTCATCTTGCTGGAAGAGAGCCAAATGGCAATCAGCAAGTGACAAATGTAACACATGCAAATGGGCCCACCTAGAGGTTTCTTAGCTGATAAGAAAAGTCTAAGGGCTGAAATGTAAAACTAAAAGGACTTCTTTGTAATTTTTGAAATATTTGTTTGTAATAAAGGATTTTGTATTATTTTTGTGACATGGTGTTAGAAATATGTAATTTGAGTTTTAGAAACCTGGGGTTTCACAAGAACAACAAAACATTTTGTCAGCGGCAAGTAATTTGGATCGGAGAAAGTATTTTCTTTTGTCTGGCACCAGTTAGGTCCAGTATGCGTGTAAAACTCAATCGAAAAATAAAACATGTGTTAAGTTAATTTTGTTTATAGCTTTTTCTTTCTTTCTGAAGCCATTGTTCTAGTCTATCCATTTGATGATGCTAGGGATGGAGCCATGGAGGGAATACAATACTCCGTACAATAAAACAGGAGAAAGCAGTAGTCCAGGAAAAGTAAGGGGCAAAACGTAATGGTTGGATGGACTGCATATTTTTCCCCTTCAAAAGGAGGGATATGATATCTAGCCGGATAGGTGAAGTACTGGAACTAGTGAGCGATAAATACAGATCTTGAAAAGATACTACTGCAGTTCGAACTGTAGGACGGTTTATAGAAGGGAGGAGTAAATGCAGTGAAATTGGGTCATGATGGGTTTCTTTGGTCGTTCTCGCTCGGTTTTCTGGTTTCTGAAACTGAAGACTGCACTGCACGGCGCTGTGTTGCAGTGTTGGACGTTGCATGACGCCAAAGCTGCACTTGCCCAACCAATGGCATGCACGCAGAGTCGCAGACTGTTTATAGTAATTCCTCTGTTCCTAAATATTTGTCGCTGTTTTAGTGCAAGTTTGTACTAAAACAACAAGTATTTGCATTAAAACAGCGACAAGTATTTAGAAACGAAGGGAGTACTAATTGGTGGTTCACATAATCAAATTTATTTTGATCGTTTCCAAAATCCAAACTGTTGCTACTAGTCTACTTCGAAACTTGGATTCTAATTCGATCGGGTTCATTACTTGACAGGATTAATGCTTAGCCCAAGCACAGGGTGGACTTTTGCATCGTTCAGTTTGGTCCCAACAAAGATGGCTGTACTCCGTTTACTATTTACTTGATCAACATAGATAGATAATATTAAAAAAAACTAAGAGCTGCTCCATATTCAGAAATGTAGAGTTCTACCCATCCAGCTTTAGATTGTTACAGCATGTGCAACTCCTACGTAGAGTAGTGTCGCTTTGGGGTGCAGAGACAAGCAGACCAGTAAATGATAAAACCCCTGATTTCTTCCAAGTTACAGAGTGAAACTGGTATGATTGGCCAATATTCTCGAGACAACTTTGCGTAAGCAGTACGCACCAGGCAGCAAGATAAATGGTTAAATCCCCTGCTAGGTCATATATTGTGGATGACTAAACAACACTGATCCCGCGGTAACACAAAAATTTGTGAGGCTGTTGCCGTCTTCTTCTGCGTGAACAAAGACCTGTTCATGATCTGATGTCATTCTATGCGAGTGTTCTCAACCATCTCAGGATCCCGAGAAGACCAGTGTCTAGAATAGGCGATCTTTGTTCGAGGTCTGCGAAAAGAGCAAATCAGCCAGATTATATCATTTATATGGTACCTGATGTTTGTAGAGCTACAAAAATTCTCTACTTCCTAGCACATTAAAGTAAGCACGCTAGAAACCCCTCTTTTGATATTCCTTTTTGAAAAAAAAGATCAACTTTTTAACCTCAAAGGCTTGCGAAAATTTATTTTCAACTCTGGACTCTAAAATCGCCTGAACCGCAACCTCACAATTGAAATGTCAAGTTTTCATCCTCAGGTGGATTCATAAGTGGTCCTCCATACCACTCCATGAGCAAACACACACTATGAGAACAAACAATCAAGAAAAAACTTCACCATTCGGATGAAGAACTTTCATAAAAATGCTATAACTGGATGAAAAATTATTAGAAACAGATCAAAACATAATTTATTGACATGGCAGTGGACACGGGGAGTCCATGTCACCCAAAACCATTTGCAAAACCAGCAGAGTGAAAAATGAACTGTTTCACTACTTTGATGTCGTATTCCAAACGGCTTAAGAGTTCAAGGTTAGAAATTAAACTTTTGCCAGAGTTTGAGGCTAAAAACTGGACTTTTCTCTTAAATATAATTTTTTAAGGATATTAGAAATTCAGCTTACCTATATCTGCTGCAACTCGATGAGCACACATGACCCCTGAAAAGGCCACTGCAATTACACCTTGCCCAGGAAAACAGCTATCACCAACGCAGTAAAGTCCATCTATTGACTGCAATCAAATACTAGAACTTCAGTTCAAGGATATTATATCACGATGGCATCAATAAGTGTTAACCCAGAAAAGTTGATCTTGAAGCGAGTGTTATGTAACTTACAGTAGTATTGAAAGGCATGGCCAGCAATCCCTTGGGTATACCCCGTGGCATGGGTCCGTATGTGCCCTCGTTCCGTCCAAGAAATCTTCTGTGAGTTTTTGGTGATCCTACCTGGCAAAACCAAAAGTACTTTTATGTCATATTACAGAACATACGAGTACTAGAAATGAAAACAAGGTCACTGAAGTTCTCAACATATCACCAATGGACTGCGTGATTAGCCCATGAAAGCCCCCTGATATAACAGTTTTACCTGGCTCGTGATGCATGGTGGCCTATATGAACAATGCAATTGTTTCACCAGGTACACCGTACTCCAAGAAATTGTCGAACACTCAGAACCCAAGTGTGCTTTGGTTCAAAGACCAGATTCTGATACCTGACTATTTGTTACCTCACATGGTTTATATACTATTTAAAAGAAGTGAAGAACTTATTCAAGAGCTGGCTTTGTGTACTATGGATGTAAGTGGGCTTTATTGGTATACACATGAACATTTTTCACCAGAGGTATCATACTGATTGAGGTTTAGGACTAATCTAGAAAATGACCACATACAGGGAGATTGGCCGGTGTTACGACTAAAGTCAACAAAAAATACAAAAAGTACACAAGATGGGCTGATCTGATCCATAATCATATTAAGTACGCAACATCAAAGGATAATCATCTATGCATTGCTAGCTATTAAAGGTTTGCTCATGACCTGCTTTCAATTTAAGGACTGCTAGCCATCACTTTCAAATTCAAACAAAGCCAATATTAAATATGAGTAATTGAAATTATCTATAGTCCCAACATGGAAGGACTGTAAGATGATACCTCCTTGAGGACTATTGAATCTTGAAGACCAGGAAACAGCTTCTTCTCAAGCCTTTGTATAATCTCATTTGCCAGAAGCTCCTTTTTCTGCTCATAGTCATTCCTAGATAGACCCTGCCATAGATGAAACCAAAGCATCAGTCAATATTCCAGACAAAAAACTTCGTTCATACAAAAGACTTGGTTCCTCATTTTTTTTCCGATAGAATTTACATTTCAGCTAGAGCACTGAGATACCTCCCAATCTTCAATGCCTGCAGTTGTAAATATATGAAGTATGTGATGTCCTTCGGGAGCCAATGATGGATCAAGAACTGTAGGGATACTTAAAAATATGCTTCCATAAGGCTTCTCCAAGTTTGACCAATCATCCTGCCAGATGGGCTCAGGATTAACTTCTTACACACTAAACTGTTCATATCAAATTTAACACTAATGTGATAGTGCCTTTAATCCTCAAAGATGGCATACCCAGTTGGGTAAAAGCTAATGCATACCTCCAATACAAAATGGTGACAATCAGTACCAGAAGGTAAAGCTGAGGCTTTGACGCCCAGATGAATAGAAAGGAAAGATGGCGCCTTAACATAATTCTTCTGAAAGTTTTTCTCCTCTTCCGGAAGCTCTTCAACTTTCACGAGTTTTCCTGTAAGTCCACGCATTTGTTAACCCCGTGAAGAACAAAATTAGGTCCATAGAATATGACTCAGAAACTGTTCACATTAACAGCAAGTTACCAACCCAAGGGGTTACACTTAACATGAAAAACAAGACTCAGCAAGGTTATAGCAGATGAAGATAATTGTAACAAGTGAAACTAAAAGAGAATATTTCTAGCTTGAAAGTTCCAATGGAGAAAAATATATGCAAAATTACCAAACGTGTCCCATCTCGTCGCATTTGATATGACTGTTTTAGCAAAGAACTCCTTCCCGTTTGACAACCTCACCCCAACCTGCAGTAATGAAGCGCTCAGCTAAGAAACCAAAACCGAACTCCAGATATTTAAGGTCAGTAAGATGAACTCACAGCTTTCCCATTTTCAAGGATAACATTGGTTACATTTGCCTTGTAACGGATTTCACTGCCCTTGTCAACAAGGCCATTTGCCAAGGACACCGCAATACCACCAACACCGCCAACTGGATAATTAATTCCCCCAAAGTGCCTATCGCACAAGACCTGTTGTGATTTTGGGATAATTTTAGTATTGAGTGAATTTGAAACAAAGGTTTGACAGATGGGCATTGAACTTACCATGCTTGCATTGATCATGGGTGTTTGCAAGGCATTGACTGTGCTCACAATAAAACACTACAAACACCATAAATTATACGTTATCTTAATTCTTCAATTAAGCACAAGTTCACTGAAAATGTAGCACATCAAAGAAAAATTGAGCAAGTGAGTAAACTCACAAATATCTCGCACCTCAGCATCTATGAACGACAGTAACTGCTGATCCTTAATGAACTTGCGGGCAATATCCCCAGCATTCTGTGGCAGATAATATGCTGTAAAATCAGGGGAAAAAAAGACTTTTCTTGTATCAACAATTTGATTAAGCATTAATATGATGTAATGTTCAAGTTTATTTTCTGACAGCAGTCATTTTTCGTTGCTTTTGAGACTTCAGCTTAAGTTAGCTAATCTTTCTTAATGATTTCTCCATATGGAATATTAATGTAAAACCTCTTAAGAGAAGAATGTAGGGCGCAGTTTAGATACCGAGAGTCAAGCATTCCAGAGGCTTCTTAAAAAATTGGCCAAAAAGGTATAGAGGTTCCTCCAGGGACTTGAGTTCCAAAGAGTTTAATGAATCGAAAATCTGGTCATATGTGAGACAACAGACGTATGTTGTTAGGTTAAATAATACAATAGCAACACAAAGCATCAGATACAAGTAGAGAAGATGAAGACAAGACAGTACCTTCCAACATATGCCATAGAATTTTAGGATCCCTTCTTTTTCATGAGGGAATTTTCTAACCAACTCTTTGATGAAGTCATTGTACTCCCTGTGCACAAGAATGGAGAGATCACCAGGTAGATGGAAATGAACCGTAGAAGGATCAGGTATGACTTCCATCTTACACCCAACTGCTTCTAGTGCTCGTGTAATCAAATTTAAGTTTCCCTGGATGACGACATATATCATACTTCTTACCAGATATCTCAACGGTTCGGCGGAATGTGACGAGAACAACATTAATATTGCCTAACAAGAAACATGTGAAAGTAATCATGAATGCACAAATCCAATGCACGAGCATGCTCAGGAGAGGCATACACCACTGACCCACACCGCACACTAGCATGCACCATGCAGTGCATACCCTGAGCATCCAGGCGTTTGCACTTGGGCATGCTCATTGCAGGTAGGTTGCACAATGGTCACCTGCCCCCTGCAATACCCTACATAAACATGATCTTCAAACCAATATCAGGTTTTTCTCTTGGAAGCAAAACAATTCTAGTGCAAACTAACAACAATCATGGCATCTTGTCCCTCCATCCACATGTCTAAGCTTCTATTATCACATCCTTAAGCACCACATATAGGTGCTAGGGACTACATTAAAAATTGATATACATAAACTAATTAAAATAAATTTACTTAGCATAGCATTGGGTGCTAAGCTTAGAAAGGTGCTTGCACAAAGAAAACTGGGTTTTGTCTAAGCACTGGTGCTTGTGTTCTATAGGACAGGTGCTTAATTAGGCACCTCTAGTATAGAAATAAGCACTGGTGCTTGAGAATAAACCGGTTTAATTTTGTAGCACTACCTTAAGCACCTTGCATTGAACATGCTCTAAGCATTTTTATCTTAGCACCGGTGCTCATATGCCTTAGCACAAGTGCTAGATAAATTCTCTCCCTTCAAGCGTCTTCTTAACACCTAGGGATGTGGATGCCCTAAACCATCAACTAGCTAACTAACTAACGAATCATGAATTCGCACTGCGTCACCACTCCAAACAGTCCTCGTCGCAACGAATCAAACGCAGAAGCACGCGAAAACAACAAAGATACTACTCCGTACTCAAATAGTCCAGTGGAAGTGGAACACCGTTCCCCAGTCCATGTTCTGGCTGGCTCACCTTGTCGGAGAATCCAAACATGACGGAGGAGCCCACGTCGAAGGTGAAGCCGTCGCGGCGGTAGTACCCGGAGCTGCCTCCGGGGATGACGTACTTCTCGAGCACCAGCACCCGCGCCCCTTTAGCCGCCAGCTGCGTCGCCGCCACCAGCCCTCCGATCCCCGACCCGACCACTATCGCGTCGTAGCGCTCCCCGCTGCTCCCTTCCCCCTCCACCACCAGCGGCTTCTCCGCCACCACCGCTGCCGCCTGCTTCTCTGACACCACCGCCGCTCTCCCCCTGCCGCCGCGTGACTCACCACCGAGGGGCCGGAAACGAGAAGGATGGGCGGCCGCAGCGGCGCTTTGGAGGGGGAGCGGTGCGTGGAGGCTCTTCGCAGCGGCGGGCGAGAGGAGGAGCGTCATGGAGGTGGCTGGCGAGGTGTGTGCGCGGCGTGGGAGCGGAGGCGGCTGGGTCGTCGTTTTGCGTGGTGCCGAGGGTGGGGACGATTGCCGGCTCGGGCTTAGTGGGTGGGGGGAATCTAAGGGGGCGGGAGAAAGGGGGATACTGCGGCCGGAGCAGACGAAGCAGCCAAGGGAGGGAATGGCGGTTAGTGGAGAAGAGGATGGTGAGAGGCAGGGCCGGCCACTGGAGATGGGCCAGGGTAGAGATTTGGATCAGTTAGTAACTGAAGTGCTCGTCGTCCCTAGAGGATTTTGCATTCCTCCGGATCAGTGGATACAGCAAAACTGTCAGAAAATGAGGAAAGTACTTGTCAATAACAAAATCAAATGATTAACGTATTTGTCAATTCTCAACAACAAAAGCCGCCTGTCTCTAAAAAAAGGAGTTAGAGAGATACAGCTCAAGAAGTACTTCAGAACAGTAGGATGGTTAGTTCATTTCGCACACAAAAACTAGCATCTACTTGCATGTTGCATAGCAAGTGTTCCACAGAACCCTCCTGACTGGTTAAGCTACTGCCCCTAGAACTGCCTAAGCAACCAACAAATGAATTTTCTTTTTCCTGTCATGTGAGGATGATGAACAAACCCCTGAATCTGATACCTCTCGCAACCCCTGATTCTGATGCCTCTCGCAACCCTACAGTCGATGCACCAAAATCTGCATGTTCAACTGATATCTGGGTCTTCTGCAGCACGGAGAATCCTACCTAGGTGATCATGAAACTGATCCTGCTAGGATCAAAATGCTATCTCCAGGGAAATCAGGTGTTGTTGCCTTAACCAGATGAATGCTCGTGCCTCACACAAACAAGATCATCTAGCTTGTTTCCGTCCATCTTGTATAGAGATACACCACCCATTTGGGCATGGTGTTCCTGAGCCTCATTCCTCAGTTTCTCAAGTGGGAGCAACTCCCACTTGCTGTAGTTTGAATTCCGCCGTGTCTCACTCATATCTGAAGTTCCAGACACTGGACCGTAATCTGGGTCAACTGTTCCCCATACCTTGCAATTGCTAAATGGCCCCAGTTCATCCGCTTGACCAATTTCGTGCTTTTTTAAACGAAAAGCCGCAGCATGTGCTCTTTTGATTTCTTCCTTGCTCGGCACATCTGACCAATCTTCCACTCTTTGCGCTCTCATCGGGGAATGAAGCCGAACTACCTGTATAAAGATAATCAGAATGGGGAGAAGAAAAGTTTATTTACACAGGTCAGACAGAGGACATGGCTAAGACTTACTCCAAGACACTCCAGAAGTTGATAATAAGCTCGGCCTTGTAGTGGGTTGTGTCCTTTCCTAGGGGCTGAGAAGTACCTTGTCCTGAAATAATGAAGTGGGTGGAACACACACTCATACAAAAGCACAGAAAAAAATGCTGTCATTGAAATCTGGATGTACTACACCCATGTATTAACTCACCATTCCGTGTAGCCAGGGTCAACCGTAAAACCATACACGTCAACAATGTCACACATGGAAAGGGCTAATTCTATGGACTTCATACCAGTTCCTTTAGCACCTCTCCTTAGGACTATACCTTGAAAAAGGTAAACAGGATTCGGAAGTTCCTGGCAGTTAAAACATGGGTAGTGTTCAATATAAACAATTATAGGCTTCCACTAATAATAACTAAGAGCATATACAAAGTGAAACTCATTCTTCACAATACATTAGTTTGCGTCGAGAAGCCAGATGTAACAAACGATATCACATGCTCAGTTCCATAAAAAGAACAGGTAAATATATTACCTTTATCACTGCATTGATTTCTTTGTGCGTCAAACTTTTTATAATAAGCGCCTCGTCGGCTGCAAGGATAAGTGGGAAAGTTAATCAAGCTGAGAAGCATAATTAAAATGCCTCCATGTCATGCAAATTTTCTTTTAATAAATTATTTAACGGCTGTATATTAATTTTCTGACAGAACTAGTAGAGGAACATATTAAAGCTAGCACTTAGCCGATGTTTCTTATTCATGGATGTCCTTATATTGGTTATTATGAGTCTATTTGTTCTATGTGAATTATTCTTAGAGCTCAACGTTCAACAAGATCAGGTATGAACTCAGAATCTATAATAAAGGGTTTTGTCCTGTGATTGACTCATTGTTTTAGCAATAATTGAAATGACTAATGTGAATACTTCATCTTATCATTTTCTTCTCTATTATAGTAAAGTAACTAAGAGCACTATATGGAATGAAGTCAATCGGAAGAAAACAGGATTACAGCATTACAGGAGCCGTTCAGTATCGGTGCCATGTTTCGAGCAGCACCCCTGACAACCAGTCGAAAGTCTCTTTTCAACCCAACATATTTTGCATATTTCTGCAGATGAAAAAAGGGATGACATCAGTACAAAATGTTATGTGCGTCAACTCTAGAGTTCATATTAGACTTCAACAACACAAAGCTAATAAGAATGGTAAGGGGCTGAGATAGGCAATAAGAACAGCAAAATGACTAGTAGTGCAATACTACCTTATTTTCACAAAGATTGGCGTATTTGGTTCCGTTAAGACAAGGCTTTTTACCAATGATAACTTTATTAATATGATATTTATATGATACGAAACCACAATTACTAGCAAAAACTTTTGAAGACAAATCTATTGATATAATTTCATGTATGAAAAAATAGATATTAATTTAGTAATTCTTGGTCAAACTCTTGTCTTAACGAAATCAAATATGGTGAAAAGGAGGGAGTATAAAGGAAGAGCTCATGGGGGTCAACAAATCTACAACAGCATATCAGAGTTATTACCTTATTAACAGGTGCCTCGTTGTCTCGGAACACAGCATCATGTGCATCAATCTCTCGTCCAAACTCTGTTTTTAAGAGATCCCCTGAGTTACCAACAACTGCACATGTCGCAAACTGGCGTGGATGGAAAGGGGGTTTAGCGGGCAGCAAAACACTAAGGAGCTCTTCACACAGAGTACGATTGTAGCATTTTTTAGCGCCACTGCATATTTGAAAAAAAAAAATTACCAGCAAGATCGATGTAACTTTAGAAGAGAAATGTAACACATATGGAACTTACAGCTGTGCTATCCTTTTAGCTGCATAATCCAACCATCCATCAGGCCTCACATCTAAGTACTCCCTTGTCAACACAGTCGTCACGTTGCGGTACTGACATCATATTAGAGTTAACACATGTAGGTACGCTAATAAACATGTTATTCTACAAGCCATGTCCTGACCTGTTCCCACAAAAGGATAGTTTCACAGACATCATATCTGTATTCTAGTGGTTCAAAAATCTTGAACTGGGCGTTATACTGCAGACAACAAAAGAAATGTTATCATTAGTGAATCTTGTTTGTGATACCTGATGGAGAAAAGCAGTAACTGCACATGACATGAGGGAGTGCTAACCCAAGTGCTGTTTGTGCCTGTAGGAAATTTAAGGACTAGCTTGCAGTGATCAACAATATCCGCTGTGAGGCCAAGTCCCCTGCTTGCCTAATAAAGCTGAGATTTCAGAAGCAAGCTAAAATAGGAGCGAAGATTAGAAGTAGGAAAAAAAAACTAATAGCATCTCTACTACTGATCTGGGAAAATGTTGCAAAGATGCACCAACTTTCATTTTCCTCAGTGGGTTCAAACAGAGATTAACATAGTTGTATAGGATAAGCATTTTGCCATTTCAGTACATGCCAATACTTATTTACTACTTTGACATGTTGTCCAGGTTATCCTACAAATGGCATACCCTTCTTCCTGCATTTTTTTTACATCACAGAGTCCCACCATGTAACAGCAATTTTGTCTGAATATCGTGAATCGTGTATTGCTTCTGTCTGCAGCGATTGCGAAATGATTCAACGTTTCAACGGATATGAGAACACAAGCAGCTGTGGCATTGCCCCCGCCTTTCATCGTCCCCAGTTACCACGTAATCTAGTCCGACAGTCACAACACTTAACGAAACAAATTGACCTCTTCACATCGTAAATGTACTAAGTGAGGCTGGGATGGCACGTGCATACCACGCATTGCTGGACGCGGGACTGGAACCCCGAGAGCTCGCGGACCTGCTCCGCGTCGACTTCCAGCCTGCTTGGCACCCCTGCAAGGAGAACAACCAAAAGCGTTAGTCCGAGGCGGCGAACGATGAAGCTAGGGTTCAGGCAGGGCGTGGGAACGGAGAGGAAGCGCACTGGGGGCGGTGAAGGAGGACTGGATGGAGAGGACGGACAGGCAGAAAACGAGGGCAAGTCCCAGTAGCAGCGCCACCGTCGGCCGGTGCGGCGGCGGCGGCTGCTGCGGCGTCGACGATGCCCTCGACATCAGCGCGGCGGATCGGAAACGGGGATGGGAGTATGGGACGCTTCTTCGCCTTGGCTTCAGTCGCGGGGTTTGCTAGGAGGGTTGTCGCTGTGAAGTTGTCGATCTGGACAAAGCGTCCTTCCTTCCTGTCCTTCGGCAGGCCGAGAATGCCAATTTGCCAAAGGGAGCGAGCCCCTCCGATATAGCTGGCCAACGGGCCGGGCTTTCTCAAAAAGCGCGGCAGCCCGGCCCGTTTTGGGCTCGGTCCGGCACGGAATTAAACGGGCCGTGCCTGGGCCTCTGCATCGAGCCCGCGGGCCGGCCCGGCCCGTTTAACCTTTTTCTTTTTTAAAATTCTATTGCACATGGGGAAATAGCACACTATGGAAAAATTGGATGATAGCGGGAGTCAAACTCTCGACCTTCAACGTGCACGAGCATGACTAGACCAACAAACTACGTTAGCATTTGTGTCCAACATGGTTTGGTTGGACTTTTATCCACCTGGTTGGTGGAAAAAGATTAAAAAAAAGCACAACTGGGCTGCTGGTGGGGATGACGCCTGATGGGCTAACGGGCCCGGGCCGGCACGGCACGGCCCGTTTATAAGTGGGCCTCATGGGCCTGGCCGTGCCGGCCCGGTTAAGTCGTGGGTTGTGCCGTGCCGGGCCCGGCCCAGCCCGTTGGCCAGCTATACCCTCCGACGCCGTGGGATCTGAGGTGGGTGTGTTCAGGCGCACACAAATCTCCTGCCGTACTGACCCACACATCAGTGACCTTGGGGTCCCCTTCCAAAGATGGATGTTGGCATGTTGTCAGTGACTCACTGAATAAATCAGCCACACCGTTTTTGGATGTTGGAATTGAGGTGGAGAATTGGTAATTGGTATTCCCCTCCCATCAATTCCGTTGTTTGGAAGTCAATTGAATTGAAGTCTCGAATTGTGGTCCAATTCCAAGCCGATTTCTCTCACACGCGCACAGACCTCCCGCGATTCTGAACCCCCACCCTCCGAATTGCTCTGAATTCACCGTGAATCATTTCGTCTATCTCCCGAGAAAAAAGAATCTGCAGCGGCGACGAATCTCTCGAGAAAAAAGAATCCGCAACGGCGATGAGGTGGGCGCTGGACGGCGGTGCGGTGAGTCCCCTTGCCTGACCACTTCCTCTCATCTCTCAGCGTTCTCTCCGGCCCATTCATTGGCGACTGCATAACCACAACGAGTCCAGCTTGTCCCACCACCACTGCTCCCCCCCTCCCCTCCCTGGCTCCAACGGCGGCAAATATGTGCTCCTCCCGGTTCCAAAGGCAACGGCAGACCTACAACCCCACATCAATTCCATGCATCACACTCTCGCTCCAGGATGCGGACGCTCCATGTGCACGATCCAGTACTCCTTGCCGGAGACCTCCTCCGTGCCTTACCCCACGACGACGACGCCATGGTTGTTCGGTGCCGATGGGCCCTGTGAAGACGCCTGACTCACAGAGGTGGAAGGTGGAGCGGCTGGAGGTGGTTACTGGGAGGAGGGAGAGAGAGACGGGGGCGGAGAAGGAGAAGAATACGCTAATTCAATTACACATGCATCCAAACAGAATTTTAGAATTGACTATTCTCTTGATTCCAAGGATCAATATTTTGCACAACCAAACACTGGTATTGGTATTGGATTCCATTTCAATACAAAGGATGATTTGGTATTGGGTTCAATTCAATTTCCAAACCTCCCAATATCTGCATCCAAACAAAGCCTTAGATTTCCCACGTCAGTGACGATTAAGACCTTTCGGAAGAACTCAGAAATTGCTTCCACCAAAAGCTTGGACGCTATCATCTAGTTGAGGACACTCAATCCCTCGTCCAAGGTTTGTGTTCCAAGACCACCGAGGTTTGACATTCCACGTGTCTCTTGAAAGAGGATTATCTTTTCAGTGGCAAAATATATCTATCAATTTTGGAGCTACTGATTCTACACTTTTGGGGACGTCGTGTGCATATGTTGTGGCGGTTGTCGTGTGCATATGTTGTGGCGGTTGTCCGCGCTGTCTTGGAATCTACAACAGGGAGAGGCACAGTTTGAACTCAAACCATGCATAGTGGATTTGACTACAAACAAAATTCACAAAATTAAATTGTGCGTGGTTACAAATTATTTGATCCATGATAGAGGGTGATAGTAAAATATGCTCTTTAAATGTGTATTTTATTTTTGTTTAGTCCGTAGCAACTACAGATGTTGTGTTAGTTTTAACTCAAATGTCGGTGAGGTGGGAACCAAGGAAAGAAGGTGAACTGCGGCAGTCTTCACTGGTTTCCAAGGTTTGAATCCAAACCGATTTTGAATATCCCTAATTGGAGGAGGTCGGTGACATGAGGAGTTGGAATGATGAAAAAGAGTGAAAGGAGAAAGGAAAAGGGGAATAAGGAGGAAGAAAAGGTAGACATAGTGTGAAGGGGTAGGGCTGACCTTGACACCACGTGGGAACAACAACAACGAGGCGATCCGGCAACGAAAATCGTCCTCTATGCTTGCGAGCTTATTGTGAGGTTTGGTTCGGAAATGACAGCTCCCAGGAGGTAGTGTTGGACGGAGGATGAGCAAGAGTGTGGGAGAAAAACGAGTAGAAGACAATGGGCACCAGAGTGGACGGAGGAGGCAGATGAGATACATAGTCGATGGCCAGACCAAGGAAAGGCTTCGATTTTGGAAGGGCATTTCTCTCCTAGTTAATTTTAGTAGTGATGACAACGTGTGTTGTGGACTAATCGTACGTTAAGTATTTCAGATTTGATATCAAATGACGCAAAATGATTCGATGCCCTCAAGTTGGAAAACGAAGAGTAGTGGAGTTTTAGCGGCTTTTTCGGTTATTAAGTCGTAGGAACTCCGTAATATTAAGAGGGAGTTCACATGGGAAGGTAATGGGTGAATCGTTTTTCACGTACACAAACAAACATCTTGCACCCACATAAAGCCTACCAAAAAGTGAGAGAGAACCAACTCTATTGCCTAACTGGTGTGCATTTGCCTGCCCAGGTCCGGAAGTTCTTGTGGGGTTCCGATACCGCGGAACTTCCACCCAACCTCCGGACCAGGTCCGCAACGTTACTGGAATCCATTGTGGATTTCCGAAAGTCGAACTGGAACAGAGCCGGAACTTCCTGTCACCTAGAACTTCCGATGACCAGCGGAAGTTCCGCCCCTGGAACTCGCACTGCATAACGCTTAGATTTTGGGGAGTCCAATATATACCCCTTCGTCCCCAACCGTTTCTGCCCGAGCACGATGAAAAGAACAGCCCCCTCTCTCCCAAGAACTCCCTAAGCTTCATTCTACTAGATCTCCCTCCATAAAGCTTCCCCCTTGTTGATTCTTTGAGGATTGGACGAGAAGACCTAGATCTAGGGTTTCACCAAGTCACAAAGTTGATTCCCCTTGTTTCTCTTGTGGATTTTATTTCTCTTGGGCATTTGAGAGCCCTAGACGGAAGTGGTTGCCTTGAGCTCTTCCCTTGGGGATTGTGGAGCTTGAGGATTGGATTGGAAGTCTTCAATTGAGTTGTGGAGCTAGCCCCGGTCAAGTTTGTAAATGTTCGGTCTTCGCCTTCAAGGAAGCCATTAGTGGAGCTCGCTCACCTTTGTGGTGCCGTGAGAGGAGAATAGAGTGAGCCTTTATGACGTCTCTACCTTTGTGGTAGAACACTCCTCCAAACGGAGACGTACACCTACCCCAATCGATGGAATTCCGGTGAAATCTTCGTCTCTCGTGTGGTATCCATTCTTACCCTTTACATTCTTGTTATCTAGTTGCTTCGGCTATTGCATTTCATCCTAGGGTTGCATTATCTTTAGAGAATTTAGTAAACCCTAGGTTAAGTGTTTGTATCTTTCTAGAAAAGAAAAAGAAAAAAAAAGATTAAAATTTGTTAGTCGCCTATTCACCCCCCCTCTAGCCGACCATACCGATCTTTCAGATTTTGTAAGTATATACTTTGTGCATGAGTTGGAAGCTTTTAATTCGTATGGAGTATCTGTTTATTCTTGAGTAACCATCGGGAGCTCTGCCTACTCATTTGTAGAATAATATTGACCTGTAAAAACCTTACAAGGCTAATACTACGAAGTATTTGTGTTCATGAGTTGAAAGCTTTCGTTTTGCTTTAGGAATTTGGTGTTTAAGGAGTTCGAGTCTCAGATATATTATTGGAAGTAGGTTTCTTGGGATCAAAATATGAATCAAGTTAATATTTTGGCCATATAGGGGGTTCGAACAAAAGAAAGATAAACAACAAGAAGAGCGTGGTGAAACATAACCGAAGATGACCTGAACCGAGTCTCTGTAGAGGGAACTCATATGCAGGTTCGTCCGCTACTCGAACTACCTAAATATTCGCATGCATGGCCAAATGACCAAATCAAGGTTGTGGGCTTGTGACTAATATATGGGCAAGTTGTGGTTGTTTCTATTGTAGCCAAATCACGTGTAATTTTTTTGGTAAAATCATGTAGTTTCATTTGGTTTCAAGCCAAAAATTTATGTCTGGTGTTTAGCTTGGTCCCAAAATTCAGAGTTTGCCTGATGAGCTAATAAAACAGTACGGATAACAATTACGTAGTGAACAAATATGAACGAACTGAATTAACTACGACATGCAATTGGACCCAATTTTTTTTTTCTAAAGCTTCACAACGCTATGGTGATATATGTTTCAGTGAGTGCACTTGCTAATATGGAATACTCCATCCGTTTCAAATAGTAGTACATTTTAGGTTTGTTTTTAAGTTAAATTTCTTTAACTTTGACAAACTTTATAGAAAAAGTCGAGAAAATATAGCAAGATATACACAAATTCTCACTACTACTAGCTACTAGTAGTTTTTTCCATTCTTTCAAGGCTTTGAAAGATCAATAATTGGAGATATTTATGAATTTCTACACCAAAATCCCAATCCCAACATCATAAAGGTGCGGATGTGCAGCTCCGAGCCATGCAGGTCTACAGGCTACGTGCAGTTGCTAACCACGATATATATGGCCTGTCACAAGGCAAAGTATTCGTGAAGTATTAGGTCCCGCTGCTGGAGTACCTAATTAAAGATGATCAGACGAAGCAGGGGACCGCATTCACACGAAACGGAACATCGGCGCATCCGCGATGAAGCGCAAATCGTCTGCAGTTTAATCTCTACCTGAACTAAGCTCGCAAACTAGCTTTCAAGCCTTCAACTTACATAAATATTCGGGATTGGGCGGAATGTTCTAGAGGAGCGAGCCAGCAGCAGAGCATAGACAATATGCAGAGGTTGCATGGGCGCTCTACGGTTGCCAAGTCATTTTATTATTTTTAGTTTGCTTCAGGAAGACGCTTAAACAGCCTCAGCTTGATCTTGATTCTATAACATTTAAGTAACCGAGCCTGGTGCACCCGTGCAGGCCATGGACTTGCATGTATGTGGTCAAACGTCAGATTTTTCTTTCTATGTTTGGTGTGCCTTTCCACGATAAACAAAGAGATACACCTGATCTTCGGTACTACCATGATGCCTATCGTATCTCACCAATTGTGTGCCCCGTACGTCACAGGGTTACGAAACTGCAGCCACTTTGATTTGTCCGGTTTCCTCTCCCAGTTACATGGCACCAATTCCGTGGCATCAGTGTGTCCTTCTCTTGGCCGAAGGTTCCTTATCTCAAGTTCCACGCCAATTGCATGCTGTAGCACGGCTTACTTGTCGTATAGTATATCTTGGAGCTGCAACACTCCTATCTCGAACTCTCCTCCGAAGGTTATATAAATAACAGAACTCACTCGCTCGGTGGCTTACGAAAACAGTCGATCTCACCTCGCACATTGCCCTTTTTTCCCCGCAACCATTTCTCTCTGTCTAGCTATATATCCAAGACACGGAAGGAAGTAGAGAGGCACGAGCGCTATGGCATCGTTTCTCGTCGCGTCTCCTCGGTGTTCCTTGCTGCTTCTCCTCCTCTTGCTGGTGACGGCTTCGCGGGGGCTCAAGACCGGCGACCTTGTCAGCCAAGGGAAAGCGTCGGCGGTGCGTAAAGAAGCATAGAGAACGAGCCAGCCTTTCCAAAAAATCATCCGTTTTTCCATATATGCAAGAGTGATATTTGAGTTGATCGAGTGAGTCTTGTTGATTTTCGCAGGATTGCAGCCGGACATGCGAATCCAAGTATTGCACGGGTACGCCTCTGACACTGTCGATCAGCATTCGCTTGCTTCAGTTCCCCCTGACCCAAGTTTTCCAGAACAGGGCAATTATTAATCGATTACGCGGAACCTAGTTCTGCGTTATTTTCAGTTGAATAAAATGGCTGGGGTGCCGAGTAATTAACTGACACCCATTTGCTTTGCTTTCCGTTTCCGGGACGTCATCGCGGCATGGACCTCTTCGGGAAGTTGCGCCTGTGATGAGGTACGGGAAATACTGCGGAATCCTCTACAGCGGCTGCCCCGGGGAGAAGCCCTGCGACGCCCTGGACGCCTGCTGCATGGTCCACGACCACTGCGTCGACGCCAACAACAGTACCGTCTCTCAACTCTTCTTCACACATACTACTACTAGTAGTACTCTCCTATCTGAAACGAAAAGATCGGGCAGGACCGCAGGAGAACAAACACGTTTTGTTTCTCGTTTGACATCTCAACCAAAGGTCCCACAAAGAGCTCCCAGCCTCAAGCCAGTTGTTCACGAGACGACGCGCCACCTAACAGACCATACCCTGAAACCCAGTGTAGTACCAGCACGACTAGGAATGATTGTTGGCTTTTAACCCAGAAATCAACCACATGAATCAAATCACTAGCACGAACGATCGGGAATTGTTTCCGACAATGATTCCTCCACTCGCGCACTCATCTGTGCGTACGAAAACCTGCCGGTTCAGCTCCACCGACCGATGAATTAATGATTCCGGTGTACATGTGTCGACGTCTTCTTGTGTGTGTGCAGATGACTACCTGAGCACCAAGTGCAACGAGAACCTGCTGAGCTGCCTGGACGGGGTGAGCACGGCGGGGCCGACGTTCCCGGGGAACAAGTGCGGCGTCGGCGAGGTGGCGTTCGTCATAAAGGGAGTCATCGAGACGGCGGTGCTCGCAGGGAAGATCCTTCACAGGCGTGACATCGGGCAGTAGACACCTGGAGACCCAAGTACAGAGCCAGAATAAAAGTCCTAAGCGTGGGGGTGCGGCAACACGATATTATGGTCCTGCAATTGTGTGCGATCGAGACAGGCAATCACGGGGGTGAACCATTGCGCGGAATCAAATTAAAAAATTTCTCGAAAATCCAAATCCTAAATCACCTTTCTGTCCGTGATAGTAAAACAGCCATAACTTTTGATTGGATGAATAAAAAAATATGTACGAATATGCAAAAGAAAGGTATTGAAATCATCGAAGTAACGCAACAAGAATCAGCTCAATTGGACGTACCAATCAAAAGATACGATCAAAACAGTAACAGCTGATAGAAAATTACGATAATTAATCTATAATCGATTTCGAGGAAAAACAAGAAAGATGAAGTAATCGCAATCTTTCCTTGATCTCGTGATAAACCTGCAGCAAAATATTATGAACTCGTGATAAATTTGCATCAAAATGTTAGAAAGATCTAGCACGAATAATCCACGAAGATCCGAAAAGAACAAAGATAACACCGCCAACGAATCTCTTAATTGCAACGATGTCGATCGATTACAAAAGATGCAACCATGCATCCAAGAACTCTCCAAGAATTGATCTAGATCCAAAGCTCTGAGTTCCCTCACGTCCTTGTTCAAATCCTAGCCTAGACGCTCTCTATTTATAAGAGAAAATTCGCGACCCTAAACCGAGTCCGAATACAACACCAACTCCTCTGTCCCGGTCGGTATTCTTCCCGTGGGGCCCACATACGACCTCGGATTGAGATGAGTCCAAAAGCAAAATTGTTCGTCTCGACGACGCGCACAACTTTCATCTGAATCACTTTTCCATCGGACGGCATCTTGATGACGCTACTGTTTAATCTTTAAACAATTCTCATCCAGCCACGGCTGGACCTACATGTCTTCATGTCGATGCCACTCCATACCATCAACTCTTCTTATGATGTCTTCAAAACTCGACTATCATGTGTCGAATATCTTCAATACCGTACATCTCCGGTATAAACAACGTACGACAAACCGGTGCCCTCCCAGATCATCGTAGTCTTCACTATCATTGTTCCTTCGCACGAACGTCCCGCATGACATTGATTCCTCGACCTCAGCTTCTCCCAAGTTTCGTCCCTCGATCCCATCATCGACCACGTTCCTCTAGCTCCGGCAACACCTGAAAGCGAACACACAAATAACCAGTACGAGCACAACTCCACGACTTGACTCAGGGTAAGTTTCACACAACTCACGTCATGTTTTCACATAAGAAACTAATGGATCAACACACCACTAGCAAAGCACTAAGTCCAAACAAGATACAAGTCATCATATAAGTATCCATATTATCCAAAGTATCAACATCAATGTTTCACCTAAAACAGTTGTCAATAGTACAAATCACGTATGATTTCACAAATTGCACTACTGTACTTACTGTATAGTGGAGTACAACATACTTCCGGGTTTGGTGGAGACTGGTGAGGAAATGACACGGGGTTGTAACAATTTTTTCTCTAGTCAAATGAAAGAGCCAAATAGGGCACCACTGATCTTGATGGACGACAATCCAATTTCGGCGTTGTCCATTTTCAAGAAACTACGTGTTACTTTCTTCAGACGCAATGCGCGACGGGGTACTTCGGTTTTGGCATTCTGAGTTGATACTCGTCTCATAGCCTGTGTGTTCTACCTCCCTGTGGCAGCACTGTATACTACTCCTTCCGTCTCATATTAAGTGACTTTATATTACATGTATTTAGACGCTTTTTAAGTATAGATACATCCATATTTGGACAAATTTGAGTCACTTAATATGGAACGGAGGGAGTGTATTAACAACGTTTGTGTAGAGTGCAGGACAACTGGTTAACACGGCTAATTCCAAAAAGGTGAGCTTTGCAGTGATGCCACAACCTGAAACTAGCAAGTGGTTGGCATTGGCGAGTCGCGTGCGGTGTTGGCTATGTTTTATGTGCCCTCGTAGCTATGCAAAAATATACTTCCTGCGTTTCATAATTCTTGTCGAAATATTACATGTATCTAGACACTTTTTAGGAATAGATGCATCCATTTTTTGTCAAATTTGAGACAAGAATTATGAAACAGAAGGAGTATTGGGCTATCGCGGTGATTTCCGGGAAATTCGGCAAACTGACGACTCTGCCTGCTTCTCTATAGACTATAGGATCCATTTTCCGGCATGACTTTCTAAGGTATCCTGCACAAACATTTTTGCTGCAAATGGGCCCTTAGTGGCGATTGCTTGATTTAATGGACAACACCTGAATTGTGAAGACGAAAGAGTCGAGATGTGAAAAACAGATATGCCCTCTCAGGGCTTTAAGCCTTCAAGAGTCTCTTTGCATTAGTTGATTTTGGTAGGAGTTCTCTAACATTTCGATCGATATGAACTACTTTATGAAAGTCATTTGCAATGCAAACCTTTTATTCAATGCAAACTAATTCACGTGGACCATAAATCTAAAACGTGCAATGCAAATCAAATGTGGGAATCAAAACATCCACTTAGACATCACATAACCCCTATACTTATCCCACTTAAGTAATTTTTGGTTTTCATATTTGATTTGCACCGTATATTTCACATATGGTGATTCACATGGATAGTTTGTAAGTTTGCACCAGATACTCCCTCCATCCTAGTTTAGGAGGCATAGTAGTTTCTCCACCGGTACCAAGGCAACCTCATGGGACCAAGTTTTGAACAGAAATGCCCCTTGCATGCTCCTTGGAAGAAAAGAGAGGCAGTGTGTGCATTGTATGCAGGGTGGGAAGAAAGAGAGGTCATGTGAACCCTGCTGCAGCTTTTGCCTCGGGAAGGGAGACTAGAGATGCATGCATGTAGGATTGGAATAGAAAAATGAGGGCATATTTTGTATCCAAACACCAAAAGAGATTACACGCCTCCTAAAGCTGGACTAGAGGAATCAAATAAGACGCCCCATAAAGTAGGACGGTGGGAGTACCATAGTTTGAAAAACCGGACCGGACCGCCTGTTGAACTGAAAAACCGGAACCGGAGACCTCAACTGTCTATTAAGCGCATATGACCGTCCTCGCCACCAAAACGAAAAACCTGGCTGGTCGAACCGGACTATGTGAAAAACATGACAAACCGTCCGGTTTTTTATGTTACCCCTTGTTAGATTTATTTTTTTAACTTTGGAAACGGAAGATAAAGATGCTATCTCTAGATCTTTCCAGTAGATCTTGATTCACTATGTGAAGTTGTAATGTGAATTATTGTTCATATTGCTAAGTCTGAATTTTGCAATATACATTTTTATCTGTTTATTGCAGCATTTATGAACACAAAAACCTCCATCTGTCCTGAAATAAGGACGGAGGGAGTATATTATATCTTAAAAAATTGGACAAAGAACCGTTGGACTGGTAAAACTTTAACCGAGAGCCTCATTGGTTCAATTACCGGAGCGGTTTTTAAAACTATGCTAGATACGTCTCCGTGGATCAAAGAACTGTGACCACTAAAACTTCTAAGCTTACACCCAAATCTCATAGGATTGCAAGAAGAGTTTAGTCTCATGGAACATTTCCTTTGCGTCTTGGACGAACCTTGTCCGTCTTCAAATTTCTGAAAATTTCACCGAAGCATCCAAAGAGTCATTTTCCCGATCTCTGTGTTTTGCTGTCCTGTAGTAACTTAGGCATTTCCTGGCCTTGCATTTCTAAAACCATGCGATCCACCAAATAGACCCTGAAGAACACTTCATACTTGTCATTCTGTCATCAGTCGGTAAACCGTTTGTCTAAGGCTGAATGCGATATTTTTTGTGCGGGCTTGGGATTCACTTCAATTCGAAGCCTAAGCCCATTTTGTCCTTGCGCCATGGGCTCCTTTCCTCCGTCTGCTCTAAAGCAGAAATTTCCTTCCAGACATTGGGCCTTAATTAAAAGTTATTCGGATCATATTCGATATCGTGAACACATAAAGCTACCGCAAGCAGGACTCCGGAGAGATGCCTTGTGGGCTGGCACCTTCGGAGCACAACAGATCTGCACCGTCCGTTCTCGCGAACTCTCTCTCGCTCTCGCCGTGACGCAACGCTCTCTCGTCGTCCTCCCGAAGCCGGAGCCCACCCAAACCGAAACCTCGACCTTTCCTCCTCTTTCTCCCCCGCTACAAGTCTACAACCATGGGGTCGTCGGAGGCCGACGACGACCAGCTCCTCAAGAGCTTCCTGGCCGAGGTCAGCGAGGTCGAGCGCGACAACGAAGTCCTCAGGTTTCTCTCGCTCCACCCCCCCCCCCCCCCCCCCACCCACTCCCAGCGAATCCCTTTTCGCATACCGGAGCGATCAGATCCCCAGTCGCGCCATCCGTTTTGTCTAGTGTGCGACGTAGTAGATGCGGGTGCAGATTTCTTCTGAATTTTGGGCGGGGGTTGGGGTTCCACTTGCACTTGGCTCACCCATGAACCCTAGGTTGGAGTCATCCGATTCGTTCATTTATTATTAGTTTTTATATGTCCGCCATACCCTTGAACCATGAGTCGGCTTTGGGAAATTTGCCACTTTACTACTTGGGTGGTGATGACGTACTATTATCCATTGCTGCTTCTACAATGTTATTGCTTTGTTTTCCTTGTAATTTATTATGATACTCCCTCCGTCCAACAAAGGATGTCTCAACTTTGACTAAATTTGAATGCATCTATATACTAAGTCATGTCTAGATACATCCAAATTTTGACAAACTTGAGACATCTTTTGTTGGACGGAGGGAGTATGTTAGATTGCAAAAAAGGTAGTGATGTTTAGAGCCTCTCATTGTTATGTTCGAATTACTGTGCGTGCCATATGAGAATCAAGATAGCTAGGTCCTTTTTTGATATGTTAGCTTGTACCAGCCTAATTGTTTTGGATTCAAGATTACAGATCCTTTTGCACTATGTTTGCACTTAGCATTATATGCATGGCATGAAAAAAAATTCAAAGCTTATTCTTCCTGTGTAGATTGTGCTATCCAATGGTATCCACTAGTCAGACTGTTATGCTATCAGTTTGAGGACGTTCTAGCATGGTCACCATACTCTGACTAGGTGACTAATGACTAGGGAGTCATACTCTGCAACTAGCTAGACATATATTATTTTTGGAACGACACAGGGCAGTTGCTTAATGAGATCTTTAGCAACGCAAACCAAATATTTAGCGATATCAATTGAGCTTTATCTTAGTTCTACTCCCTCGTTTTCCATATAGTAGATGTTATTTTGGCCATAAAAGCCGAATTTAATCTTCATATATTTATACTACCAAATCTTATCAACAGCTCCTCCGTGTGTGGGTTAATCATTTTTTTTGAAGAGTAGATGAAGAATATCGAGTGAGAGATGTATGCTGTGAAAAAACTTGTAATGTGTCTTGAAATTGTGCAATTGCATGTATGCAAAACAATGTGTGAAGTCTGGAATAAGATGTCTTTCAAACTCAAACAGGAGTATTTCTCAGGAAATAAGTCCATTTTACGCCCCTCAACTAATTGAAAAGTCCAAAAAACACCCTCAACTATGAAACCGGGCAAGATACCCCCCTGAACTTTTGAAAACCATTCATTCTGACCCCCTGGCTGTTTTGTACCTGGTTTCAGTGGCGTTGACTCTGCTGTCCCCTGCATGTTCTCTCCCCCCTATTTCCCCCCAATCTCTCTTCTTCACCGGCGGGTTCCCTGCTGCGATTCTGTGGTTGCCGTTGCCTCTGCCTATTCTTGAATCTGGGCGGCTGCAGAGCCACCACAGCACCTCAGCAGCAGCATGACGCGTCCCATCTAGCCCTCTCCCACCTCCAGAGTAGGTGACTGAGCTACTGCCACCCACAGAATGGAGAACTCGTCTTCATCATCTTCATTTTTCTGTACGGGAAAACAATGAGGGGCAAGCTCAGACATCAAAACAATGGGGGAGAAGAGGAGGAAACCGTGCATTGAAGGGGCTGCAGGACTGACTTAGCTAGGGGCAGTGGGCACAATTCTGCTCCGCATTCAATTCCCTGCCACCACCGGAGTCGAATAGCTGCTGCTGCTGTGCCCAATCAAGGATGCGATGCCAAATCACGCTGTACCACCACTGACTTGTCTAGGGTTCTTTTTTTTATGGAAAGACTGTAAGGGAAACCCTTACAGCATAATTGTGAGCACTAGGATTTGAACCCTGGTGGGTGGAGTCATGCACCCACAACTCCACCACACCAAGAGGTGTTTCCCCCCTTGTCTAGGGTTCTTGCAAGATTGGGGAAAGAAAAATGGGAGGGGGAGAGAGATGCGCATGGGCGCAGGGTGCAGGGGATAATAACCCTCTCACTTGCCAGCGCGGCGGTCAGCAGAGTCAACCTGCCAGCGTTGCGGGTTCAGCAACTGAAACCAGTCGCAAAACAGCCAGGGGGGTCAGGACGAGCAGCTTTGAAAGTTCAGGGAGGTATCTTGTCCGGTTTTAAAGTTCAGGGTGGTTTTTGGACTTCTCGATAGGATAAGGGGGGTAAAATGGACTTACTTCTAGTTAAGCTGGACCAGTACTTGGTCTGGCAAGTTAACTGGTCCAGCCAGCAGTTTGACCATCAGACCCACACTTGGTAAGGCATCATTTTTTCCCTACACTATCATGGACAGTAGTGTGGAATTGACAAGTATTAAGTTTAAATTGGAGATTGAAAGGAATCAGTGCTGCCTACAAAAAATCATACCAATTCCAACCGAAACAAAAATTCCATTTTCAGTTAGAAATATCTTGCCCGGTACAGAGTTTGGGTGCCAGATTCTAATCCTCACCTAACTAGTATGGATCCAAGTACCTAACTAATCAGGCTAGTATTGCTGGGTTTCATCAAGTCATGCTCAAGCCAAGCCGTTGCCGCTAGGCTAGCATGGTGAAGATGCTGCTTTTGATTACTTCATGCTACAGAAGCTACCCTAAAAAACTGGAGCATGGCCATGGCATTAGGATCTGGGTACAGGATGATGTTAGCTCCTTGGTAGGCTGGGCTTCGTCGAGAAAGAGCTACCAAGAATAGCCAGATCAAGAGAAGAAGAGTAGGCAATAGCAACATAGAAGAAAGGATGAGGAAGTAGAAGAAGAGAGAGGAATTGAGATTTGAGGGTTGGCAGACTTGCAGAGGTAGTCCTCCAGGGGTATCTCAATTCCCAGGGCACCCAATTCACACACGAGCATGTCAGCTGATTTAGACGGTCCTTGAATGAAACAGAACCATTAAATTTGCTGTTTCTATTTTTTTTCTGGTTAGCTGCCGGTCCGTATTCAGTTTTTTAAGCAACAGGCATTTCATCCTGCTGCATTATGAATTTGAACTTGGCTCTTCATTATTCTTCAATGTGGTGAAACACAGTCCTGAATAAAATACTAGCTGTTTTATACATGATCCAGGTGACATGTTGTTGATCTTGTAATGCATGTCTTCCTTTCTGAGTCAACATGCATGCAATGGTAATTATTGGAAGTCATTACATGCTTATGATTGGATTTTAGATATTTCAAAAAAAAAAGCAGCCTCTCAGAAAGAAAAATACTTTGCATATTATGTGAAGCGCAGTTTAGTGAAATTTCAACATCAGTGTGTAATCTTGCAGTTCTGTTGCTTTCCTTTTATATACATCATATAACTATCCCGGAAAAATTGTAATGCTGATTGTGCTGCCAGCCTGCCATGCCCGTGGAACATCTCATTTAATTTTATGTATCTTGAACACTTGAAAACCTCCAATGTTGGCTTGCTTGCCTATGAGCAGGGAAAGTACGAAGAGCAGTTTGAAAGATCAGACGAATTTCAGAAGCAGCTTATAATTAAAGTTCGTGAAATTTTAACAGACAAAGAATGGCGTCGGAGGAAAATGCAGATGAGGGTAAATAGTACGCTTTAAAATATTCAAATATCATCAGTTTTGACACTCACTTGGAGCTGTGTTCATGTTCATTGTGCAGATATCAGAGGAAGAAGGAAGATTGAAGAAGGACGAGGAGGAAACAAAAGAAATGTGGAAGAGGAAGAGAGAGCATGAAGAGAAGTGGGAGGAGACTAGAGACAAACGAGTATGCTTGCTGTCTATTCGTAGATTTGAAACCTTTTATCTCAACTGGACATCTATGATTGTGGCAATTTTAGTAGTTCTTTACAGTTTTGAAAAATTAAAAAGCCTTGTTGAGTTAGGTTTGGATGCAATCATACAATTGCTGTGGGCAACCTAGGCACTGCCTAATACCATGTGTTTGTGGTTTGCAGGTCTCTAGCTGGAGGGATTTCATGAAGACAGGAAAGAAGGTTAGAAAGTGCAGTTGTCAAGTTCTATTTTGTTATCCATGAACCTGTGACTTATAGTTTCCGTTCCACAGGCACGGAAAGGAGAACTCAAACCTCCAAGACTTAAAACTGAAGATCCGAACAAATCTTATGTTCAGAGGCCAGTGAAGCGTGGTTAAGAGGAATGCTACTGGTCTGCACTCAAAGAACAATCTGGTGGCCATTCTTCTCGTGACCTGATCCAAGCTACAGCCTAGCAAGGTTATCTTTCAAGCTGTATGCTTGAGTTATGGCTTTTGTGTTCCCAGTGTAGTCAGTGGAACAGAACAGATAATTATGAGCAAAATGGCCACCTATGATCTATCTAGAGTGATATTGGATCAATGTATTAGGATACCATCCGAAAAAGTTGTTCAAAATGTGAATGTTGAAATACGATCCTTGTTTCCATCATTTAATGTATTTAAGTCATGCTAATATATTTCTTCACAGTTAGCTTATTTTAGAACAAACGGTGATGTGTTCGTGCGGTGGTAGCATTGCATAATGCATTCTCCTACTTTGGCTTGAGAAATGCTACGCGTATCCCGTGGATAGGTCATAGCGTATTGACGTTCGACGAGGTGCAATTAAAGGTCTCAGATCCGTAATGAGTCAGCATGTTTTCACAATCAACTCAGTAGGTTGACTCCATTTGCATTTCGTCAAAGCTCTGATGACAGACCCGGAGAATACCGTTATACTGTTACGGAGCTAAGATGATAAAGAAGCCGTCGTCGAGCCTAATAGCCGGCTCTAATGCACTGCACCTCTCATAGTCAAAAACGTGGGATCCAACGCCTGTCGCAATTCTTTTCATTGCGTTTCATCTTGCGGACTGACTGTACTTGCACCCAAAGCCAACGTGTTATAATCCAAATTTCAGGCACCCTTTCAACGTTATCAAGAACAGAATAATAGAACACTCTCGTCATTTGTCAGTTCTGTGTTATCCCGGGGGAAGAACATACCTGGTATAGATACAATATTCGATATTTTGGATCCCATACAACAACTCTGTCCCCATACAAAGACACAGCGAGCACAAGTTGGCCAGCTATCCCCTCCAGGAAACGTTATCTGTAGGCCGCCTCCTTCGTATCTCCAAGGCTCAGCCGACCCTGGTGCCAGCCTGTAAACTGCCCAGTGGAGCCCCATGCCAAAATCATTAAGCCTGATCCTTTCGATGCGATCGACCCGACGGACCCGGCACAACACACCAGTAATAGCGTCGCCTCCTAGCCCTAGTGCATTGCGCGCTCGGCCGAGACAGCGGCAGCAGAACCGTCGCGCTAGCTAGCTAGCTAGCTGCCTGTCCCCAAAGGCAAACCCCCAAAGCCACCGACCAGGCCCCGCGCTCTCGTCATGCAATGCCTGGCCCCTGGAAAACGAGTTCAAAAGATAGTTAAGTAGCAGCTGCTTCGCCCCCACCATACACCGGCCCCGGCCGTGACGGGAGCAAAGCGCGGGCACGGGCACGGCGGGGGCAGGGCACTGGTCCCTTCACGCTTGGCTGGTGGTGGCCGCCGGGTGCGCCCAATCTCCTGTGTTATGATGGTGTCACCAAAGGCGATCGATCGACCGATTTCCCAAAACGAAAACAACGGAACCTGCCCAGCTCCACATATCCGTGAGCCGCCGCGCGAGCCCCGACATTACATTACACACACAAAAGTGGCTGATGTGAGCAGAGATCGGCCGGTAGACCACAAACGTGGTGGTGGCGGTGGCGCCTAGAAAATTATACTACCTGCGCGGAAAAGGGGCGTGAATGCATGATTTGAAGCTTTGGTCACGCATGTCGCTGACTGACTGGCAGAGCGGCACAGCAAGTGGCTCTTCACGCCTTGTTTGTGTTTTCGTTTTTTTATTTGCTTTCGAAAAGAGGGTGGGGCTCTAGGGGGGAAGGAGGAGGTTTAAGAACTCGGTGGTCGCAGATCGTGGGTTCATGTCAGCTTTAAAGCTCGAGTTAATGGAAAATGATGCCTGATATTTTATGATTATTCGCAACAACGATAGTAGTACTAGTGATCTACTATCTGTGTGAGTGTGACTGTGTCTGGTGTCTTTGCTAAAAATAAAATGATGTAAATCTGGGAGTCTAAATACTCAGGCCCTGTTTGGAACTTAACTTATGATTCCTGCAGTTCAATTGAGCAGGACACGTCCCCGACATCCACATGAAGCAGAAACTTTACAGTTTATGGATAAGCAAGTATTGTTTGAACAGTTAGTGGAGATCATTGTATTTCTGCCCACCAAGGATTTTTTTTTTTTTGATCACACCAAGGATTAATTACCCAGGTTTGCTCCTTGTGTCTTAGCAAGGTGATTTTCTCTCAATTAGTAATAGGTTAAGTACTAAGTAAAACAAAAATATGCATTTCTATCAGTTACACGAACTGCAGCAACCGAGACCATCACCTGAGCTAGCTAAGGGCATCTTCAATAGCAAGCCGGTACTAATTTTCATCTCTCTCTTTTTTCTTTTATTTATTTATTTTCTAATGGACTCACGTGTCATTCTTTTTTCATTTTTGGTATCCGTGCACAAACTGTTACTTCTACAAGTAATTAGTACTAACATTTTTTCTTCATCTCTCCGCCACGTAGGACTAGTACCTGCTTAATACCTCCTATTAGAGATGCCCTAACAGCATACTTAGTAGACAGATTAAAAAAAGATCACCATGTACAGCGAGCGGAGATTTAGCACCTTCCCGAGCACCCTTTTGGCACAACACAAAAAGGCCCTGCCCTAAAGATTGCCATTATTGTGAAACCTCTGTGAGATTAAATGGGGGCCACGGGTACGTGCTTCAGCAACACTAAGAAAAGGTGGCAGGCAAGCACCTAGAAATATATACTCTTCCTGTGCGCGGAAGAACTTTAACGATTCGCCCTGCAATTGGCAAACCAGGGGAAAGATTGGTGGCCAGACACTGACCCTGTACATATCCATAATCCATCCACGGATCTTATTCCTGCAGTGCCGGATGATATCAAAAGTATTCCATTACACGCCTAAGACAGAAATAAAGAGAACATGATGAAAAACTTTGCCTAATTCTTTCAATACTCCGTACGTTGTCATGGACGAATTGCATTTCCAGTTGGATATGCGTTGGAAGAGCAAGGTAGGTAAGTGAGGCACAGCCACACGGGTTCGATCTCAGTTCCTCCTTGATGTAAAAGATTACAGGCTGGTACGTACTTCATTACGGCGCCCATTCGAAATACACCAGACAACGAAACCTGGGAAAAGCTATAGTACCACGGTACGTACTAAAGTCAGGCTGTTGCTAGTACTAATTTACCAAAAACGTTGTCTATCTTGAGCAATCGAACATTGTTTGTTCCGTTAAAATTAGCAAGTAGCTAGCATCAGAAGCATAAGGTTCCTCCTTTTCCCGTCATTAGCTAGCATAAGCCTTTTATCTTTTTGTTCTGCTTTGCTTTACAAGCTCCACGCTTCTTTTGGGTCTCTTTTTGGTCTTGCCTTTCCACGAAGTACTAACTTCGTTTAATAATTAAAGTATGTCTAATTAAAGCCTATGTTACCACAAATTAATGGGGAATGCACTACTTTCTTGAAAATCAAAGGGGAATGCACTATGAACATATACTCTTTGTAGGTAGATTCCCACAAATTGTGCTACCTTCTAATGCGTTCTTTCAAGGGCCAGTCTATATTTTTGGAAAAATATACTCCCTCCGGACCATATTAAGTGACTCAAATTTGTAAAATATGAATGTATCTATGTATTCTAGATAATTGTAATATTTCGGCACTTAATATGGGACGGAGGGTAATATATACAAGAGTTTTAAGTTGGAAAAGGTTGGTTCTGTCTGCGACTTCCAAAGATCGCTTGTTCAGGAAATTTATATCGGAATGATTAGTGCACTAAATAAACTTACAAAAGATTGCACCGTCTTAACCTTTTCACATTTTACCCTAGAAAAGCAAATCTTGAATACATGGTAGCCAAATTGGGCATGGTGAACAGGTGAATACGATTGTAGTGAATTGTCACAGAGCCAACAGTGCGATCTTCCGATTTTTCGGTTTGCTAAAAGGGAGTGGTCTGAGATTTTCTTATGTTTAAGTCGACACCCTGAGCCGTGTGATGCCTCCAGCTTTGAGATTTGCGCAGGGTTTGGATAAACCAAGATTAGATCAAACGGCTAGGACCAACAACTTAGACGTAAGAAAATTTTCAGTCAACTTAGGTGTAGACTGTCCCTTTCTTTTTAAATCTTTCGGTGTTTTTAGGTGTACTGAACTCTTCAATGTGATTTCTCAGTTTCTAACATGCAACTTTTCGTTGAGATGCAACCTTTCTTTTTGTAATATGGTAAGAACTACTTGTCGTTAGGCTATTAAAACTGAATTGTGGGCCATCCATGCATGTTGGTTTGGGGGAATTTCAAACTATTGATCTTCAATTAAGACAAAATATCCCCCATATATAGATCCCCAGCTTCTGGCCTTTTAAGCAATCAGGCCCCTTTTCTGGACAATACCAGTGCTTGCTGATGGTGTCCAAAGCCAGGTCCTTGCTTTTGTTTCCGAAACAGCTAACTTTGCAAACCGCTTGATTTGCTGCGCTGTACCAGTAACACTGCATGACCCTCCATGGATTGCAGTGATGTTGCTCAATGCTCTCTCCCTCCAAAAGCTTGCGCGCCATCGAAAGCAGTCACTTAGCCCTTACGCAATCTCTCCTGTTTGTCGCGCAATCTCTTTCAGCTCATATTCTCCTCCAATCAGCTTCGCGAAGTGATCGTCTTAATGCAGATCATTAGCCTTTTCCTTCGTCAATCAGGATGGGATGGTGCTTTCTCCTAGACTTGGCAGAGTGGATGTGCGCGTACGTAAATACCAATACATTAATACTAGTGCAAATCGCCAAATTGCATGTGAGCAGGCAAAATTCCATGCCACATGAGCAGGCAAGTTGCTCCGGCCCAAGCTCTCGCCCTTCTTTCACGGTGCCATGTAGTAATAACAACTTAAGGCGAGAAAACCACGAAGTACAGTTGAAGCACTTCGTTTACGCTTGTCTCATGTGAGCCTTGTCCTAATCAGGCCTTCCATCTTAAATTCTTTGTCCTATGTCCACCACTGCATACTCGTCGACAGCTTTCTGTTTCGGATCGGAAATTCGGAAGCACAATGCATGCCAGTAGTGCAAGTTGTGCCGGCATATATGTACATCTCGTAGCACGGCTTTACAAATGCCTGAAATGGACGGGAATAAGCAAAGCATCGGTGCACACCAACTGCGAATCCAGCACTGTTATATCATTGTGCAAGTCCATACGATCGAATAGAGAACTAGAGATGAGTGCCATTACTGGACAGTGCAAGTGACAGCCTCGTGAAGCATCTGAAGTGTCATAACTTTTCCTGTCACCTCCGGAGAAAAGATTGGGCCGCGCCAGACTCGCAGCCATATTCCAGCAGATAGCCCTTGCCATCGCCGTCAGAACCCTCGCATATGCAGGCATACATACTGATAGATACAGATAAATTGATCGTGCATTCATCTATAGCTAAGCACAAGGCATAATCGCGTGAAGAATTCGAATTAGGGTCTCCTCTCACACTCTACCTCACTGGAAGTAACTGAGACATGAAAAAGATCTATCTATCTATCCGACTATCTTTCTCTGTCTATCGCCAAGTCCTTTATTCCCTCTCTGCTTTCTAGCTCCGGATTTCGTGGCCTTTGGCGGCCTAGATTTCGAGCTAGTTTTGGACGGTTCATAGGGTGGCACCTGCGGGGGACATTCCATTCCCTTCGGCCCTCAATATTGTGATTCGGATTCCGATTCCCTCCTGCCCTGGCAATATGACGACGTTGCCTTCTCAAAGCCACCGAAACCGAGTGCTGAAAACATCCTGCGTTTGTGTGAAGAAGCCTCTGATTTTCCTCCATGATGCTTAATCAGTAGCTTAGGAAGTTCTCACTAGCTAGCACTATTAGTATTATACTATGGATCAAAACTGAGACTGGAAAGAGAGTATGCTGATCACCAACCGTATGCGTTTTATTTTCCTTTTCCTTTTTAATATGATGGTGATGATAACTTTATAGTTGGTTGGACCAGCCAAGCTTTTGGAGGATGCTAACATCCATAACCGTTTTTCATCATATGGTTTACTTGCTACTGATCAAAATTTGCAATCATGGCCAACATTCATGGATATTTTCTACAATAAACTTGCATAGTTGTGACAATATACATCAGCAAATAAAGTATAGAAGCATAAAATCTACGCAGGGAGAGAAATATCGTCCTGCAACTGCAAGCAGTTTTTACCCCCTAATCACCGAGTAAATTAACTAGCCAAAATGCCTCTCTTTTTTATAGCATCAAACATTTCCCTGCTTCAAATTCAAAAGTTTAATAACATGTATTTGTATTTTCACTTGTATTTCAATATCTAGGTGCACCAAGAAACACATATTAGCTAGGGTGAGAAAACATTTTTTAAATAGAAAAGTATTTAAAAACACATATAAATGTTTAGTTCTTTCTAGGCTCGTTAAATTCTAATTTTGCTTCTTGTGTAAAAGAAAAAACTGGAGCAGTAAGACGTTGTTGGACCTAGACCTAGGCATGGGCAGCCCAAAGCCCGGCTTCCCGAGGCATATTTTTTCCGCCTGAAGCCCGAAATGCATAAATAACAAGGCAATATATTTCTAAAAATTACTTTCTCCATCGAACAAATGATGTCTCAATTTTGACTAAATATGAATGCATCTATACGCTAAGTCATGTCTAGATACATCCAAAATTTGAGACATCTTTTGTTAAACGAAGAGAGTATAAGAATTATTTTTATTTCTTAAAATGATTGTTTTAATACTCAGAGGCTGTTTTTTCAGCCTTCGAGCCGGGCCGGGCTTGGAATCAGCTTTGTAAAGCCTAGCCCGAAACCCGGTCCGGCTCAAGAATCCCCAGGTCTAGTTGGACCTAGCTCCAACCAGACATGGTGCACCAGCCATACATCTGCTAGCTAGTCTAGGATACCACTTATTTTTGTTGTTTAAGGTTTTCGTGATGAGAATAAGATTACTTAGGTACATGATTAAGTTAGCCATTGGATTAGTATATGGACGCAGTGGCTACTCCCTCCTTTCTATTGTTTGTCCCGAATCTTAAAGCACGATCGATCCAACAACTCAGCGATCAACTTGTTTCCAACTAAAAGTCAGATGGTTAAGCCTTGAAAAGAAAATCAGATGATTAAGATATAGCACAACCGTTTTTCTATTGAAGCATGCGCCAACAGTATTTTGCATGGTTACAATTAAGATTGATATACTATTCACTTTAAGATAACTGGTGCTACTGAACTCTCCAAATGGATCATGTCCCCGTATATATGTTTCAGATGAAATCGGACGATGATAACGAGCCTTGGTCAACTGATCTTCAACAACCATCCAAGTAGACAAAAATATCCATCTTAATCATAATTATGACCTCTAGAAGCACGCAGGTAGATCGATACAACACGTGCGCCGAGGCACGAGGATAGACCAAACCCATCGAGTACCTCTACCTCACTCCCACTCTCCCTCGCTCACTCGTTCGGCTATAAGCCAATCACGTGATTATCGATCACTTACTACGAAACACGATTACTACGCACGTTACGTTATTACACCAACTGCCAGCAACAACCGCGACGACAGGAAAAAAAAAACGAACATAGCACTCGTAGAAGGCATGGAATGGGCCGGAATGAAGAGGCGGCCGGCGGCTCGCCGTACTGTGCGACGATCGATCGATATGATGAGCGAGCCTCATCAGGAGGAGGTGGCGACGCGCGGCTCCCATATGAAGAGCTGCCCGCTCAGCTGCCCGCACCGGCGCATGTGATTGAGGAGCTCCTGCTTGCTCCGCCGCCGCCTCGTCGTCATCAGCAGCTTCCCTTCGCTCGGCTTGCCGACGCTAGTGGTGCCGTCATCACCCTCCTCCGGCAGCTGCTCAACTTGTGCCGCGCTCAGAGCCGAAGCTGCCGCCGCCGCGACCGTCGGGGGAGTACTCGGGACCTTCTGTGGTGCAGCGGCGTCGTTGATCTCGGAGGCGCCGACGGGCTCGGCGCCGACGAACTTGTTGATGACGAGCGAGGAGCGGTGCACCCGCGCTCCGGTGCTGTGCGCCTGCGGCTGCGTGCTGACCACCTTGACTTCCACGACCGTGCCCCTGTCCACGACCTCAACCTCCTCATCTTCTTCCTCCTCCACCACCACGTCCTCCTCGTGGGTTTCCTGTTCGGCCTGTGGGTCGCTCTCGGGTTCTGGGCCGCGGCTCTTCTCCTGGTCCGAGGCGGTGTCGGCGAAGCAGAGGAGCAGGCGGCCGCCGCGGCGCTGGGCGCGGAACAGGGTGGTGGACAGCACGGGCACGGCCTCGACCAGCAGGCGGCCGTCGCGGCGGTGCTGCCGCATCTGCAGCGTCGACGCCACCGTGCGCCGGGCCAGCGACGGCAGCGGCGGCGGGAACGCCCTGGCCGGCATCTTCAAATTTGCGGCCGCCTCCTCGCTGGCGTGTTCGTCGTCGTCGGAGTCCTGGCGGTCGGTGCCGGCGTCGGAGAAGCCGTCGGAGCCGGTCTCGGAGCCGAGGCTCTCGGTGCAGATCTCCAGGCTCTTCTGGGTGAGCAGGCTCGAGGAGGACCGCCGCACGTACGACGGCCCCTGCTGCCTCGCTGCCGGGGCGGCAGCAGGCTTCGTCTGCGCCTGCGACTGGATCATGTTCCACACGTCGTCCCTCTCTGGCCTCGGCTGGCTGTCCTCGTTGTTGCCGCCGTGGTCCGTCTCCTGCAGCGGCACGGCCTGCTCGGCGGCGACCACCTTGCTGCCGCCGCCATCGGCGTGCTCGACGACGTGGCAGGGCAGGCGCTGCTCCGCGGTCTCGAACACCGTCAGTGCCATGTCTAGCTAGCTCTGCTCGACTTGTCGCAGGTTAGCGTCAGTCACGGCAGGGTTACACCGAAAAGAGGCAGCAGCACACCGCAGAGTACAGCGATAGTACTACTGTACGTACGAGCGAAAGTGTGTACGTGCGCTTATATTTCTGTGGCTCGTGTTGGAATTTTCCTTTTTACCTCGTGAGGAATGAAACAGAGGAAGCAGAGGAAACGAGGAAGCCAAACCGGGAGGCGGCGCTATATAAGCGGCTTTGACAGAGAGGCTCAGGGGGACGGCGGAGGGATAAGCTTGGTAGACTCTAACGCGCGTCTGGGTTTCGCTCTGGTTTGATCTGATTTTCCTCTCTGTCTCGCAACAACACTGACTCCTCCTTTGGCTGTTGAGGCACAAGGCGAGCTGCTGGGGTTGTGGAAGGGCACACGATGATAATGAGAAGTGGAACGCAAGGGGCGGGGGGTATTTGTAGGGAGCGGCGGGGCGGCCTTCCGCCTCTGCTCACCGCACATCCCACTAGCAATGCATGGGGAGAACAAGAACAAATACTTTTGCCGCCCCGGGAGGGCCCCTCCATGACATATGCGCATCCCACTGGGAAATGACATTTCAGGAAACAAAACAAAGATAAGCGTGTGTCTTTGTTTTAAGTTTTCAGTATATTAGTAGTATGCTGTTGTACAATGAACGCGTTTTCGTCATTTGCATGTATAATGTGTCGAAGGAAGGTGCGCCTCCAGCATACAAGCATCAATTCACGCTTCCAGTTTACATATTTTTGGATTCTTAAATTGTAAGACATCTTTTTATTTTGGTTTTTGGGTTATAAATTCTAAGACATCTATTTATTTTATTTTTGCTTTTTAAATTGTAAGACATCTTTTGTTTTTCAGTATGACAAGTCTATGCTTTAGTAGTTCAAGCACAACCAAAGAATCGAATAACCTCTAACAGAAAAGGAGACATTTATTTTCCGTTTAACTCCAAGTCAAATTCCTTGGTATTTGCATCCGACTGTCCAGGAAATGTGAGGTATACTTAAATGAAAGGCGTAATTCATTGACCGAGCTGTGAGAGGATGAAGGAACCAATTTGTACGGATAAAGGGACTTTATTTCCTTTTGGTGGCATTTCTCTACTTCATCAACGGAACTTGTTCCTTCATTTTCCGTAAAATACAAAGTTGACATGGAAGAGCCTATTGAACGGAGGGAGTGCAAGCATTCTCGCTCTTTTCTCTTGCTAGCCGAATGTCGTCCTTTGTAGTTAATTACGACGTATAGTTGTAGAGTATATGTTATGCAACTCTTTCTTTATGTCATAGTCCTACGATGTGTGCACCTCTAAGCTCCTGCTTAGTGATTCTATCTTTCATCAACCAATAAAATATCGGTTTTGCTATTTCTAAGGCGATTGAGAAATAATAACTTCTAAGTCGACACTAACAACCGTCTGATCTAATCACTGAGATTCGTGCAAGATTCAACAAATACAAATTATGAGAAAATATTAATCGGTTGACTATGATCGTTGACTGAGAAATAGACACTCCCACTGAGAAGGTTCCTACTTTTTAGTGACATCTTGGTTCAATAAAGCTCCCTCGTTGGAGGAAAGAAGAAGTCAGGGGCTGAGTACAACCGGTATGCCAAGACCCAAACAACAAATTAATAAAATCGGTCTGTCATTTCAGCAACACTGTAAATTTTATATTATGAGACCTCATTTAAACTATTTTTTATGTACTTGTGTAATCCTTGTGGAGACATTACAAAACCACCGTGCAAGATTGTAGAAATGTGCCTTGAGCCTTCTGTTGAGAATTGACTAGGTCCGTCGCACTAACAACGTACTCTCTCCGTTCCAAAACACAACTCATATAGATTTGTGCACTTGGACCAAAGCAGCTCTTGTTTCTAGTTAGTGACTGACCATTCATACTGGATTGAGGTGTGTTGTGGAACAAATGAGAAAAATCTATATGAGTTGTGTTTTGGAATGGAATGAGTATATTTGAACCTTTGAAGTCACTATTTTTCTTTAAAAATGATGCGATTGGTAAGCCTTAGGATCAATATGCAACCATTTCCCCGTCTCCAAGACACTCCAAACATAGTGCATCTAGGAACTTAAAACTAACATTTCAATAAAGTTGCACACTTTCAAAAGAGTGCACTTGTAGACCTAGCAGCGTTTCAATTTTAGGTAAACGATCGAGCTGTGAATAGCAATTCCTAGACAATGTGTTTTTTCGAGAAGGACATGCCAACGTTTTAACCTATATTTGCGGTTTCAATAATCAGGGGCTGAGCTCCTTTAATCGGAAAAAAAAAGACACAGCTAATGTGTTAGCAGGTACAAGGAAAAATTCTGAACCTAAAGAAAAGCACCAAACTGGTTAGCTGCGTTCCTGACTTGAACAGGCGACGTATGGCGTAGATGCTTGCAAGTTCCGAGACCTGATTATGAACGCGTCGGTGCCGCCTTTTGTGGCAACAATTATCCTCCCTTTCCTTGTCTGACATTCAAACCTGATGTTGACGCGGCACGGACCTGCGTAGAGCATCTACACAAGCTAAACGTTCTTGCCGCGAATTAGCTGCGGAGATAATGATCATCAGTCTATATATCGATTCGTAAATCCAGGAACATGCTTTCTGTTTGCATGACAGGTGTTCCGTCCAAAATCAACAATGCACGGAGCAGCATGGCCATGCGATGCGAAGGTCTGTAACGCGATGCGCACAAGACAAATGCCCTCATTAGCGCCCAGAACAGAACGGCCCAAGCTATACGCAGCACCTTCCAAACACAATGGCTAATATGCAAGCTGGCCGGCGTTGTTGCCATCCGCACCGCGCTCGGCGCTGGCATGCGCAGAGCGGCATCTCTCTAGCTGTACCGGGCGGCTACCGGGGACGATCGAGCTTAATTAATTTGCTCCGCGCAATGCAAAACCTGAATTCCACGGCGTGTGCCGAATCGAGCCGGGGACACGTCTCGGCGGTGCGCGAGATTGACAGGTGGGAAGGGAGGGGCGCGCGCAGCTGCTAGGGGGAACGGGCAACGTGGATATGAATGATGATCTAGCTAGGGGGAATCTCACAATCTGGTGGGGTGGCACTGTGTATCGCAGCGGAATCGGCCGGTACGCGCGCTTCAGGTTCGCCCGCGGGTTACCCGACGTTCCATGCCAGCTATGGCTACGAGAAGCCTCCAAGCATCGCGCGACGTGCCCTTCGCTCCGGCAATTAAGGGGAAACGGCGGCGGTTCCATGAAACGCCTGCCTAATCGATAAACATTCTGATGAGATCACCCATCCACCACGTTCAGCATAGTTGGTACAGAACAAAGTTGCAGCGGCTCGATTAATTTGTTTGCCACGAAAGCTAGCTAGGTGCGTTCGGTCCGTCTCTCTCTTGCATCCGCAGTAGTAATTCTATTCTGCATCTTCATCTTGGGAACACGTGTCCCCGGAACTTGGATGGCGATCTCCATTGCTGCTCACTAACAAGCAATGAGACAGAATCATCTTTCTTTTGCACGAAGCGCTAGCTAGCTAAGTTGCACGAACGTTTTCTCTTGTCCGTTATGCCAACCCCCCTCTTCAGACAAGAAAACTTTTGCAAACCTCCTGATAAACTTCGAAAGCAAGGCCCGATAACGAGGCATGTTACCCAAATATGCATCGGACGGTTGCTCATGCTACTTGTCAACCCACAATGCGGTCCACAATTGCCTTCGGTGATCGGGTGAATAGTGAATTAATTAGTGATACGTCGGAGTGGGGACGGAGATCGAAGGCATATGCGGCACCATCGGCTGGAAACGGCAACACCATCTGCTCGCCTTCGTTACGCATTTTGGGTTTCTAGCTAGGCATCTACAGTGCTCGTGGGATCGAAGTGCTTGGGCGTGCAGTACTTGAGAAAAGGTAAGGTCGAGTGGAAGAGTTTGGTGCGCAATTGCATGTAGACACGTCGTTAACTTTGTCACACGGTGACGCCATATCAGGAGGGGTTTGGTTATGTGTCGGAAGAAAACGTCCGGGGAAAATAACCAGAGATTGAACAGTTGTAGGCCATGCGCCCACGCACATGCACGGCTAACTTTTGACAAGTCCGCCCGCTAAAAAAAAACTTTTGATAAGTCCGCCACTTCCCCGTTCAGTATTTGCCGTACGATTCTTTTTGTTGTTCATGCGGTTAGGAAAATATGTTTACTCGCGATCGGATAGATGTGAAAGGTACCTCAAGAAAAGATGTGAAAGCTAGCTAGTATATGAGTAGTCTGGAAGTAAAGAAAAAGAGGTTATTGCCTGAATGCCCTGATTGGACGAGCTGTAGGGTCCACAAAAACTATGAAAGATTACCGCGCAATCGTTCCCTGTGATCTTCCTTTTTTTTGCGACGGCCTGTGATCTTTCCTTTGTGCATGCATGAATGCGTGTAGTTTTCGATACCCATGAAGAAATTTCAAATCATAGTATAGTTCATACATAAATAAATTTATTTTATGATGTACGCATCTTCTTATGTCTTCAAAGTAAGTTCAATCATATCACTAATTAAGAAGTTTAACCTACCATCGTGCCGTCCATGCGGAACCTAAACAAACATCCATTCCACATGCACTGCGCGTTGCACTCTGACACTAAAACAAAGTTTATACTCCCTCCGATCATATTACTTGTCAAAAATGTTACATGTATCTAGACGCTTTTTAAACATAGATACATCCATATTTGAACAATTTTAAGACAAGTAATATGGATCGGAGTGAGTAGCAAAATTGCACGAGATGAAACGCTGGAAACACGTGCCAGTAAGCTTTTTGATCGGGCCTCGAGGACTCCCGGACGAGAGATGCCAATCAGTTAAGTTTTCAGTATATAAATCATCGTATTCTAGAAAAAAAAATTATATATCTCATGGAGACAAGCAAGTTGGCTTCAGTTTATACAGTTATAATTAGTCAATCAGAGATGGTGCAGGCTGGCGGGCGCCGCCTCGTCACGAGCCGCACATCACCCTCTCCTCTGGCATTGTCAGACCTCCTCCCTCGGGTTCGGTGGGGTGGAGGCGTGAGTAGCTCTGGCCGCAAGTTTTGCGCTGACGAGGTCGGGTGCTGGTGATCATGCATTTTGTTTATGAGTATCATTTGCTTCGTTGGCCTCACAGATAATATATGGAATAACTTCTTTCCAACCCAAGGGCTCAATCGGAAGCTAGCCAATGAGTGGATCCGGGGCAAAATGTATACTCTTCCTTCTAATCAAAAGTCGCCATTTTTACTTCATTTAAAAAAGAGTGCAACTCGGGAACCCGAGCAGCTGCCCGGGGTGGCTGAACGGTGGCCATGGGCTGATGCTCCCTTCCTTGGAGAATGCTTGGAAAACATGGACCTTGGCGAATGGTTTGTTAAAGAGGCGAATTTTGGACAGGAAACTTTTCTAAGAGACGTTTGAATCCGTTCTGTTCGGATATTGATAAGCCATGACTTTGAGTCCAAGTGGGTCCAATTGACAAAAAAAAACTAGTTTGCTATCATCACTTGTTGTACGCTGCCTACATGCCGTGCCGAGCTCTCCACTCGTTAGGGTTTAGGAACCGAGAATGACAAAAGACGGCTATGTTTGAGTAACCGAGTAAGAAGAGAACAAAAAGATACCAATATATCTAGACATGGAACAACTGAGTTCAGACATGGGTTGTATTTTTTTTTAATATTTTTGGGCGATGTATGTATGAACTCATGACAAAATCATGACTTCGCCCTTGGACCTAGAGATGGAGGTTGCTGTTTTGGGAAGGCTCGAGTATACATGTCGGCTTTGTTTGTTGGATGAACGAGGTTTTTGCATGATTACCTTTTATCAACTGTACAACTTAAAATAATTACCTAGTTTTTAAATATATAGACCAGCCTATATCATTCTTTTTTTTTCCTGTAATCAGATCAACCGTACTCTGAAAGGTTTTTGACTATTTTTTTATTTTTTAATGAAATTGCAGGAGCGCACCTGTCCTCTTAGGTTCGTAAAAAAAATGTTCAGGTGGTTTCGATTAGCGAGATGTTTGGAGAAACTCGTGCTACGTACCATTTCCGCGCACCACCAGTCATTCAGGGAGAAAGCGAACAAGTGGAGGTGAAGTGAGTCGTCAAAGTGTACCATACACCCAAGCACGAGTCGTCTTCACGTTTCTCTTTCGGCTCTAGTAGAGGAAGAATTTATAAATAGAAGGCCTCTGCTTATTGTAAAGCACGGGACAGCGAGAAAGAGAGGTAACAGAGCAGGCCACGGTCCTGTTTTCGCATGCACCTGACACTCGTTAGTTTTATTCTGCGGAACAATATCCAAACATAACGAAGAACATTATCCATTTGTTCAGTCTGAAGGAACTGCGTCATTTTTGGGTGGAATGAGCGGGGAGTTCCACAATTTCACTTCCTCCAGATCGATTTTTTTTTTCGTGCAATCTAAGTTTGCACGATCGATGAGCCAGAGAGCCAGTGCCCGGCCTTTGCCTCTCGCGTGACCTGAATTTGATTCACACTACAATATTTCTGGAGGCATCTTGCCGGTAAAAAAAATGTTCTTCAGAAACGGAATGCTAGCTGGCCTAGCTGGGGTCCGCTTTAATTTGTGCTAGGGGTTCGTACGGGAGATGCTTGCAGTAACTTTCTCCTTTTTTTAACTGTGCATTAGCAAAAAAAAGGAAGATAAAGGCGAGATCGATCGATGGCGTGGATGGATTCCAAATCTCTCTAGCAGCAGCTGCCGGCGCACAGTAACATGACCGGAAATCCAAGGCAAGTGCCATCAGAATCCCCGCTTGGATTGCAAGCGATCGAATCCTGCGCGCCATTACCAGGACAGGCACGATCCTGGGGCCATATAGGATCTGCTTCTGTCCAAATCGTACTACACCGTCCTCTATCCGCTACAGCAAATTTAAAGCGGTGACTCGATCTAGTCTCCAAACCATATAGGAGTAGCTAGCTAGCTGCATGGCCTTTGTTGCCATTGCCGCCATGTTGTTGCCAGGTTTGTGTGGTAAACAAAGCGGCTCGTCATGTATTTCCTCGAGATAGATCGACAGTGATACCTGTAGCCGGCCATGCATTGATGCATGCATGCAACTAATGATTAGACAATGGATGCCATATGCTGATCTTGAGCACTTAATATCGGGAATAACTTTAGTCTAGCTAGCTGCTGCAGACGTTTCAATTGTGATAGACAGGAACGTGTGGACTATAAGGAGACCGCATATGCATGCATGTACATCTCGATCGATCGTCGTTGTTCGCCAGATGCAGGAGCAGCGTGGCTCCTGCCTATCTTCTCATGTAAAGACGGAGATATCTCAAAGACGCGGCAAGTTGGACGTGAGAGAATCGGCGAACATTTCACTACTGTTTTCGCACATAATTAAACCATTATATATCTTCCATTTTCTACAGAGAAGTTAAGAGAGAAGTTGCAAAGGGGCGCATAATGAAGTATGTGTTGCATGCAGATGGTTGATGTTTCTTTCAAGCATAGTACTGATCGTCTATCTATCAGAGACTAATGGTTTCTACAAAAGCAAGATCTAGCTTAAAGAGGGAACATAACTTAAAGAAAGAGAGAGATATCAGCGTACGTACGAGAGAAGGGCGTACGTGTGTGTGCAGCAGCTAGAAAAGGTACGTACGTGGATGTCCTGTTCTGTGCGGCGCACTGACGAAGGAATAGAATATCTATCACGACGCCTCCGTACGTACCGAACTGGCACCCAGAGATCTATCTATGTAGATACACACACACACACAAAACCGGTCACCTCCCGCTTTCTATCTTCCTAGCGAACCTAGGCTACGGTCCGGGCCTCCTAAAGAAAGATGGAGTAACGTATATGCGGGGCCGGCCTCTCGCGATATCGATCACCTCATGATTCCCCGGCCGCCGTGTATGCGTCTACCAGCCAATGGAAAGGGAGAAACCCTCTGAATCCTGGGAGCAAAAGCTTGGTCACGGAGTAGTACTTTACGTTCTGATCGCAACCGAAAGCTAGCGGCTAGCTACTACGTGCTAGTAGCGGCTAGCCTTTCTTTCCGGGCAGGGCAGGGCGCAGAGGCCAAGGCCCGGGACGCCGGAGCACATGGGCGCAGAGGCCTCGCTCGCACCGGAGGATGCCAAATTTGGCGCTGCCCCATTCGGGGGTGGTGGGGGAGCAGGAGATCGCAAAGGACGTGACCCGGACAAGATCGTGCCGGCCAGCGGCGTACGACTGTCCCCGCGAGCGTGTCAACCCGGGGTTGGCCGCGGCCCCCGGCCGTCCGATGCACGCTTCGAGATCGGCGCGCCGTTGCGTTTTGACGTGGCCGGCCATTTCGGGCGTGTCATGGGGGAAAAAAAGGCGACTAAGTTAATAATGGTTGTCGATCCAGTTGCAAATCTCGGTTAAAAGGGAGTAGTACGGGCAGACTGGAAAAGGCCGATTGATTGGATTAGTGGCTGGCGACCTTGAGTGTGTTAAAAATCGGGCTTTAGTTGCTTGCGACCTTTAATCCAAAAGTGCTAAAAAAAGTTGGATTAATTTAAGAATGGACCATGTACATTGATCGGACAGAGAGGGACAGTGATATGCTCTCTGCTTAATCCTTCGTCGAGAAGAAACAGAATTTCCCTAATAAGCTGACGT